>NC_089164.1:3627291-3942121 GCF_009819655.1 Sylvia atricapilla | reverse complement strand
TGTGGAGTCTCCGGCTTCTCGGGCACTTTGTTGCCTCTTGGATAAATCTATTAACCACTGGCTTGGTCACCTTGGCTTGTGGAGTGTCCTGATGAAGTTGAGCTTGAGGGAAGCACTGCCAAAGCTGGAGCCAGGCTGCTCCTGCACAGCTCAGCACAGTTTGGTCTTTTCTGCTGTTTCATGTGTGGATGGGGGGCAGTGTCCTCGGGGAATGTATGGAGCCAGGCATCACCAGCCTTCCTGAACTGCATCCAAGAGTGAAAAAACCCCCCTGTGAATATAAAAATACTACTAAATGGTTTATGTAAGAGGAAGTTTTTGTGTGGTGGTTTAATTTTTTTTAGAACCATTCTGGACTTGGTGGCTGGAAGGGCTGCTGTGGATGAGTGGCTGCACCTCTCCTCCCTGGTTATGTAAGAGCTGAGTCTCCTCCTCACAGCCAACAAGAGCAGTCGGGCTGCAGCATCTCTCTCGAGTACACCCAGCAAAGGAGGATTGCAGGCTGCTGCAGCCAGACCTGCCAGCAAAATGAGGACTTTGGCTGGGAAGGTTTGGTGGGGGGCTGAGGGGGAGCTCTGCCTGCAGCGGGGCCCGTGGCAGTGCCAGGAGCAGAGGTGATCTGCTGCCGGGGGCTCTGCCATGGAGGAGCTGCAGCAGCCTTTTGTTGTGCCTGTCTCCATCCTCCCCCGGTGTGAGCACTCCTCCCTGCCAGGCTTCAGCTGGGAGTGCCACCCGTGCTGTGGGCAGTGACACTGCCTGTGTGCTGTGGGGACAGCACTGACCACGGGTGACAACCTTTAACACGGTGACAGAGGATGGGCTCATCCCTCCTGTGCCCTGGAGGGGCAGGGACAGCTCTTGGATGTGGCCCAGAGGGTTTGTGGGGCAGCTGTAGTGAAGGGCTTGGCTGTGGAGCAGGGGTCAGGTCCCCACAGGGCCACGGGGACAGGGACCTGTCACCTCTGTCCATGGGACAGGGATGTGTCCCCTCTGCCCATGGGACAAGGATCTGTCCCCTCTGTCCATGGGACAGGGATGTGTCCCCTCTGCCCATGGGACAAGGATCTGTCCCCTCTGTCCATGGGACAGGGATGTGTCCCCTCTGTCCGTGGGACGGGGATCTGTCCCCTCTGTCCATGGGAGAGGGATCTGTCCCCTCTGTCTGTGGGACAGGGATCTGTCCCCTCTGCCCATGGGAGAGGGATCTGTCCCCTCTGCCTGTGGGACAGGGATGTGTCCCCTCTGCCCATGGGACAGGGATCTGTCCCCTCTGCCTATGAGACAGGGATGTGTCCCCTCTGTCCATGGGATGGGGATGTGTCCCCTCTGTCCATGGGAGTGCAGCTGCAACAGGCTCTGGGGCCTTTGAGAGACAGAGTCCTTGGAGGGGTGCTGTGCAGGCCTGGGAACTGGGCTTCAGGGATCCTGGTGGGATCCTCAGGAGGTTCTGTGGTCCCGGGGATCCCCACAGCCTGCTCCCTGTGCCCTCACAGAGCCTGGGTGAGGCTGCCAGCCCATCCCAGCAGATCCTGTGGGGGAAAGGGGAAGCTTGGCTCCTTCTGAAATCATCCTGCAGGCCTGGTGAGTGCTACTGAAGAGAGTCGGGCTGGATGGGATATTGGGAAGGAATTGTTCCCTGTGAAGGTGGGGAGGCCCTGGCACAGGGTGCCCAGAGAAGCTGTGGCTGCCCCTGGATCCCTGGAAGTGTCCAAGGCCATGTTTGAGCAGCCTGGAATGGTGGAAGGTGCCCCTGCCCATGGCAGGGATGGAACTGGATGGTCTTTAAGCTCCTTCCCACACAAACTACTCTGGGATTCCATGATTCTGTCTCATGATGTTGATGTAAAGGACGGTGCCTGGGTACAGGCAGGAATTTATCCTGGGATCAAAGCACATCCAGGAGAAACCCTCTGGGTTTGATTTCTACCTTCAGCACTTCTGTGCTGTGACTTTCTTTAAACAACCAAAGTAGGGTTGGTTTTTTTTTTTTTTGCCTTAGTGATCCATTTGTACGAAGCTTTGCTGCCCCATGGAACCAGGGCAGGAAGCAGTGGGTGACGTGCAGAGGGGCTGCAGGTTCTCTTTGTTCATCTCAGCGTGGTGAGAACCCTCTCTCATGCACTGATCCACCCCAGCAAAATGCTCCTGTGCTTTCCTGCTGCAGGAGGAGAGAGCTGGAGTGAGAGGAGGGAGCAGGACAGCTGGGGAAGACACAGAGCCAGAGAGACCTTCTGCTAAGCCGTGCTCCCCAGCACACAGCGCCAGCTCTCCCGTGTTCCAACCCCCAGCAATTCAGAGCACATTTACTGCTTTGCCCCTTGTGTGAACTGCTCTTTTCGAAGGTCCTGGTGCAGGCAGTACAGCTTGTACAGCGTTGAACACCCTCCTGGCACTTGGCAAAGACGATTAAAATGTTAAACCAAGCACAGAAGTGCTCTTTGCTGCGGGCAGAAAAAGGGGGGAATTTCTGGGCAATAGAGGATTTTTCATCGCATGAACGTTGGTGCAGAAAGATCATTTTTTAAATTCAGAAATTGGTTCAGGAGTATTTTCTGGGGGGGAAAAAAAACCCCTTATCCCTTGATAGATTAGCTTAACTAATGGCAGAACTGATGACACCCCCATTCATGGTTATGGGATGCCTTCAGCCACTACCTGTGAAATATGGGCATGTCTTGAATTTACTCACCAGCCGTAATAACACACTTTTCTGAATCGCCATTCGAGTGTGTTTTAAGTCAATATAACAGCAAACATGCTCCAAGCCACCCAGGCAAAGCTAATATTAATCACTGAAGCTTGAGTTTGCAGAGGCCTGGCATGTGAGGAGCAACTCCTCGGGGCAAAAATCTTTTTGATCACAGAGTAATGCACTTGCAAAATAGATCTTGCCTTTCCTCCTAGGAAAAAGAGCTACGTGCAGCTCTTTAGCCCAGCTAAACCAGGCTCAGATCCTGGAGGTATCACATTCAAACCTTGCTGCCAAGAGGAAGCTTTGTAAAACCGAATTGAAATCAGGTTGAAACCGGCCGAGTAAATCGAGGAAAAAACGGATGAAATCGCCTGTCTGCAGACATGTGTCTGTGCTCGTGCATTGTGTGCGGCTCCGTGGCTCTCCAGCTGCCTCTGGCTATGCTCTGCGATGGTCCTGGTAAATGAACTGCCCCTCCGGAGCCGGGCGGAGTGTGCGTGTTCGGGAGGTGTGAGCCGCTCTCTGCATAGGCGCAGCTTTGCAGCCGCTGTAATTGCCGCTGCTGGGTTCGTTCCCGAGGCAGAGCAGGGAGGGCTGCTCGTCTCGGTGGAGCCGTGCGGACCCAGGAGCCTGTTCCCATGCAGCTGCAGTAGCCTCATGCATAGTCAGGGATCAGCATCCCCAACTCCATAGAAACAGCAGCGGGCTCGCTGTCGGTGTTAATTGATGCGCGAGCAGGCGGAGGAGCTGCCACCGCTCTGGTAAGTCCACATTTCCGAAGTTACTTTAATAATTCTTCCTTCTCTTTTTTTTTTTTTAATTTTTTTTTAAATTTTTTTTTTCGTAATATGAAGCGTATTTTCGCTCCAACAAAATGCTTTTACTGTTGAAATATTTCCCCCCCTGCTCTCAGAATTCTCCCGACGTTGCACTGAGAGGCAGCGTGTGCTTTGGGCTGGTTCAACCCAGGGCACAGCCCGGCTCGGCTCGTCCCCACGGTGTTGTGGGATGGCTCCGGGGAGCTGGTTGGTGTTCCCGGGCTTGCAGGTGTTTGTTGCTTGGCATCCTGGCTGTGCTGGAGTTGCTGCACTTGCCGTGTGCTCCTGGCAGCAGGATCATCCCCATGTGTGTGTTCATTGTGCAGGGATAAACCAGACCCAGAACGGGGGCTCGTGTCTGCTCTAATTGTTTTATTTAACTACAGCCTCAGCCGCCCTTGTTTTTCATAACTGTTTCTTCTCGCTGCTCCCATTTCCAGGTACAATCGAGTATTCTTTCTCAGGACCCCAGGTTTCCATCTCACCTTGCTTAGGCAGCTTTTTCTACCTTTAATATTTGCTGTTCCTCTTTCAAAGATGACAATGTGCATTTCCCCTTCCCATCTGCATGGCTGGAAAATCAGGGATCTTGTCTGCGAGTGTTTCCATCCAGCGCACTCCCTGACAGAGCAATCGCGCTGCCAGTTGTTGGGGAGAGATGCAATTAAGTCCCTCTGCCATGTGTTGTCTTTAATTATATTTGTACCTTGCAAAATGGCATCCTGGAGGGTCAGGGAGGGGATTTTTTTTTTTTTGGAGTGATTGTCTATTAACTGTGCATTTTCCCTGCCTAGGGGAGAAAAGAAAGTTCTCCTGCGGGGAGCCCTGCGCGCGGCGGAGCCGCAGCTGCTGGCTGAGGGTGTCTCTGTGTTTAGTTCAGTTTGTTGTGCTGTAGCAGGTTCATGTTTGACAACATCACAGCAAACTGTGCAGCAAAGCCTGAAGGCAGCACGCCAGGAGCTCCCTTCAACACCAGCCCTCTCCAAACCATCCTTAAGGCACACGGCCCCGGATCGTTTGGAATAATAATTGCCCAACAATTCTAGCCCCTGGTGTTGTAATGATCTGATTTTCTGTGAGTTTGTAGCTGCTGCAAAGAAATGAATACGGTTATGTAGCACAGTGTGAGGTGACACCTCCTCAGTTTCTCTCTCCAGATGCAGCACTTCATCCCCTGGATGCTGGTGAGCGTTTACTTGGAGTTATTTGATCCCAGCTCTGAATTTGGGCTCTGGTCAAAATGCTCACGCTGAAAGAATCGTGAGCTGCAGGATATGGAGTGGTAGGAGCTGCTGGAAAAGGGCATCTCAGAATCCATTTAATCAATGTGTAGGATCAGGCAGCCCAGCCTGCACACTCCACTGCTGCACAGCAGCACATTGGAGGGGTTAAAGATCCCTGTCTTTGCTCCAAGCTAATGGAAGCAGCAGCAGCTGCTGATGGCAGGAGCAGAGCCTGCTCCTCACTCAGGGCAGCTTGAACAAAGAACTGCTCTGTTCCAAACCTCTGCATTTCGGTGCAGGGTCCCTGTACCAGCCAGGGGCTCCAGGGAGGTGAGCTTTTCCTGGCTGCTCCATCTGAATCCAGCCCTGGATCTGCCAGTTCTCTGCTGGTGTTGGGAGTGTGACAAGAGGCACAGAGGAAGAGGGACTGCTGTGGGTTTTTGTGGCTGTTTTGGGTCTAGGTGGCTCCAGTTGGCAGCTCGAGGGCACCAGGCTGGATATCACCTGGCACCTGGAGCCAGGGCAGGTCTGGAAGGATCCTGCACCTCCAGTTTTGGGTTTCCCACAGGGCAGGTCCAGGCAATAAATTCATCCGGAATGTCTCAGTAGCTCAAGGAGCCCCTCGTGCTGGAGGGGCTCCATGTCCAGGGCAGGGGACACTCAGGAAAGCCTCTGGGAAGCTTTTCAGAGCTGTTTTGTCCCGCGCTTGGGGTCTTCTTCCCACCCTGGCTGAGATTTTTGGGGTCCCCAGCCCATGTCCTCTTGTGGAGCCTGAATCCCAGGGTGGGAGACTTCCAGCACTGGGATGGGGAGAGACCCCAGTTCTGCTCCCTGCCAAGCTTTACCCTGAGATCTTTTCAAGGCAACCTGGATTTAGTGGGTTTTTGAGCCGAAATGGAGCCTGAGAAGGAGACACAGGGAAGCCTTTGCCAAGACTGGATCCCACTGTAGGAAGTGAGGGGCCGAGAGGTGGCAGCTCCAGGGTGGAGAGTCTGGGCACAGAGGCACTGCTGAGCCCAGCCTCACTGGTGTCTCACAGCAGACATGGCTTTGATGAAGTTTTTGAAAGGAAATTCCAAATTCCAGGGCTTTTGGTTGCTCGAGGCAGCCAGAATAAAAAAAGCTTTTCCTCGTTCCGTTTGCTTTGCATCCCGAAGCGCAGTTGGATTTCTGCATCCCAGAAGTGTCTGGATTCCTGTGCTTCCCTCTCTGCCTGGCTCTGCTCAGCTCCAGCTCTGGATAAGAGGCTTCCCCCGTGCTGAGCAGCCTCAGCCAGGCTCCCCTGGCACACGGCTCAGTCCTGGCTGTGCAGGGTCCCAGCCCCGAGGATGAGGATGCTCAGCAGGGATTTAACCCCAGCCCTGGCCACTGTGTGTGTTCAGCACCATCGAGTTGTTTACAGATGTTGCTACAGCATATTGTGATAAAATGTCATGGGATTAGCACACAGCCTTGTGCCATAATTGCATTCACTGTGGCTTATAATAGTTCATTAGCTTGTCATCAGTTAGGCAGAAAGCAATGACAACTCTTCCTATCACATTTATAATGCTCTAGAGAGCAGCTGATTAAGTCACAAAGTGACATAAATCACCAGGGAATGTTTCCTTCGGCTTGAAAAAGTTTTTTTTCCTCTTTTTTTGTCACTTTTGATAACACAAATGCTGTGCTTCTGGCAGCACAAAGTTCCCCTTTGGGTCGCACATGCCAGCAGAAGTTTCAGTGACAAATCTGCAGCCTGGAGGGAAAGCCCAAATCAGTCAATAATGGCTGAAAACCAACATTTTTTGTCTTCAGGAGCCTGTGATGGGTCTCCTCCAGCCCAGGCACTTTACTGGGGGTCAGTTCCTGTCCCTGATGTCTCTCAGCACCGTGGGAAGCCCACAGTCACCAGTGGGATTTGTGGGTGGTGGTGGCAGAGGGGAGTTTGTTTGCAGGTCCATTTGGGGAGATGAAGCTGAGGAAGGGCTGAGGGCTGTCCATGGGCAGAGTCAAGGTCCAGGAGGGAATCTGGGGCACTGGATACTCAGATTTGGTGGTGCAGCCCTGCAGAGATGCAGCTTCTCTGGGGTTTCAGAGCTCTGTTCTGGCTGCTACGCTGGAGGCTCCTCCTGCCCAGAGAGCCACTCAGTGCTCATCATCTGTTCAGGATTTTTGCCTTCTTTTTGGGCAATTTGCTCTTTCTCTATTCCATTTCAGTGGGAAAAGCACAAGCTCCAGGCCACCAAACTCTCATCTCACTTTACATCCCTTTCTTTGGTGTATTCTGCACTTCCATTTGGTTGGACTCGATGATCTTAGAGGCATTTTCCAACCTTAGTGATTCTCTGATTTATAAATGTTGATTTTTTCCTCCCTTTTCTTTTGTTACATATTCACATAGAGATGTGAAGTGTCTCACAGTTGATTCTGCACTTGAAAATCACCTTTGATGTGTCTCTCTGAATTACTCTGTTCAGATTTCCCTCTGATTTTTTAAATTCCCCTGTGGCCTGGAGCAGCTCCCACCCCCATGTCTGAGAATGTTTGCCATCAGTTCCCTGGGTGCAGGAAGGACCAAACCATGAACTGAAGAACACCAAATGGCAAAGGGTTTGACAGTGCCTTTTCTCTGTTTAATGCACTCATTTAATCAGCTCTGTCAGACCACGAGGTGTGACAGTCCCCACCCGGGGACGGGGTGCAGAGGGGACAGGGACAGCACCAGCATCACCCACAACTCTGTGCTGCCTCCTCTGGGCCAAGGCACAGCAGGAGCTTCAGCTGCAGCCTGGATATGTGGGCAAGGATAAAAACAACTGTCTTTGCTCCTTGCAGGCAGGGCACAATGCAGGTGACAGCTCAGGGATGTCCCAGGAGCTCATCACCTCACAGCCCTGAGGTGCTGCAGGCTTCAGCATGACATGGGAAAGCCTCGAGGCTGTGCCTGGGAATGATAGAATAGACCTTCCTTCCATGTGCAGATTTATGGTTTAAGCATTTTGTCCTTAATTATAACTTGGAGTTTATAAAATTGGAGAATTTGCAAGTATTGGCACTAACGAGCTGAGAGCTGCTCCCCAGGAGAGCAAATCCTCAGAGAAATCTCCTCAGGGAATGGGCACAGCCCCGAGGCTGCCAGAGCTCCAGGAGAGTTTGGACAATGTTCCCAGGGATTGTTGGGGTGTCTGTGCAGGGACAGGGATTGGACTTGATGATCCTTGTGGGTCCCTTCCAGCTCAGGATATTCTGTCATTCTGGATTACACAACAGTGAAAGGAGCAACACTCGGGATGAAGTTGTCCACGTCTCCTGTTCCAGCTCATTTCCCAGCTACAGAATCCCATCCTCACAAGAAACACAGCAAATGCTGAGGAAAGCCCTGGTACTGCTCAGTGAAGCCAGTTCTGCCTGGCTGAGAGGGACGAGGTTGCTGTTTGCTCTTGGGCCATGGATCAGCCACGGGAAACACTGGATCCCTGCGAGGTCTCCATGGGAAGGGTTGTCTCCATCCTCAACGTGCAATAATGAGATGGTTTGCGTTTTATAGTCTTATATAATTACTCTCAAAATAGCTTCTGATTCATCCTCCCCTTTGAAGCTTATAGTTTGCATTCTGATAAGCTCTTGCATGGCAGGAACCCTGTGGTAGCAGCAAATTAATTTTTAAGAAGTTTTTTGCTGTCTAACCGAAACTTTGGCACAGCCAGTTGGAGCATTCCTGTGCTGACCTCCCCAGGATCCATTTCATGGCTGAGTGTGTGCAGGAGATGAGGAGGCTCTGTCAGGGTACCCGGGGAGTCTGTGCTGGCAGGAGGAAGCTGCTGGGAGCTGATAGTGCAGGACTCAAGCACTGGGGAAGCACAGAACAGGAAAAATCTTATTTTAGCTTCCAGGGAGACTCTGTGGCTGGATCAGGCTTGGAGCAACCTGGGCTAGTGGAAGGTGTTCCTGCCTGTGGCAGGAGGTGGAAGGAGATGAGCTTTAAAATCCCTTCTAATCCATTCCATGATTGTCTGAGTGTCTCCTCTCAGAACATCCCCCTCCTGAGCATTCCCACCCTCTGCTCTGAGAGGGGCCTTTGCCACTGAGCTCTGTGTGATGAGCTGACTGTGAAAGTGCTCAGCAAACTGTGAGAACTTGTTTTCAATTCACATTCCCTGTGCTGTCCTCTGTGGAATTACTTGTGGTTGGTATGGAATAACAAAACAAGGCCTGAGCATGTCCAGAGCGGCTGGGACTGGCTGTCTGCACCTGGAAAAACCTGTCCTGTGGTGCTGGGAGTGTGCAAGGACTCAGGGGAGTCTTTTAGGGTCTCCCTGGATGTTTCAGACCATTGTGCAGCCTTGGCCAGCTGAGAGGAACAGTCAGTGGCTTTTTACTTTCATTACTAAGAGAAGAAACTAGTCTGGTTTGTGAGCAGGGACAGGACTCAGAGAGGGGCTGGAGTTGAGTCAGGGCAGGGTTAGGTTGGAGATCAGGGAAAGGCTCTTCCCCAGAGGTGCTGGCACTGCCCAGGGAATGGGCACTGCCCTGAGGCTGCCAGAGCTCCAGGAGAGTTTGGACACAGCTCCAGGGATGCCCAGGGTGGATTGCTGGGGGGTCTGTGCAGGGCAGGGGCTGGGCTGGATAATGCCTGTGGTTCCCTTCCAACTCAGGATATTCTATAATCCTGTGATTCTGCTTCTTTCTGGATGGCTCATGGCCCCAAGTCCTTCTGTGACTTCATTTCCCTGTGCCCCAAACCCTGGGGCTGCAGCACTGCCCCGGGCTGGGCACGGTCCCTGTCCCCTGCAGGAGCCTGAGCAGCAGCCAAGCCCTGGGCAGGCTGTGCACAGGTGACAGAGGACACGGGCTCTGCTCTGGGGTCACTCCCTGGACACGAAAAGCCTCTAAAAATCCCTGTGATGTTTTTTCAGTGATGTTTGGGGTGGGATGTGCTGCTCCAGGAGCGCTCAGCAGCCCTCCTCACCTCCCACAGCAGAGGTGATGTACCCGAGGGGCAGCAGGAGCTCTGCCCCACCCGCAGCTCTGTCCTGACCTGGCCCTTGAACATCTGCCGGGAGGCTGATGAGACATTTCCCCCTCTCCAGAACCCACCCGGGCGTTGTGGAGCAGCAGCTCCCGCTGCCAGCCCGCCTGCCAAAGGCAAATTGACGGCGGGCACACTTTGAAGTGACAGCTCCTAATGACTCGTCTAGCTCAGGAATATTTCAGGGCATATTCCTGTAGCTCCTGCCTGCCTGCAGAGCACCACCAGCAAATCACGAACTTGATGAAGTTTCCGATGGCAGCCAAATGGCAGCGAGGAGGGCCCTGAAATGTGACAACAAAGCCATCAGCAGGGGACTGGCACACAACCACAGCGAAGAGGGACAACCAGAGCGTGGGCTGTTTCCCTGTCACTGCCGTGCCCTGTGCAGCCCCGGTGTCCACACACTGTGAGCCCTGGAAACACAGAGCCTGCTGCTGGGGGGTGACAGGGACAGGCTGGTCTGTCCCCTTGGCTCTGCTGCCATTCCCGAGGTCAAGGCAGGCTTGGGGAGGGATGAGGAGCTGGCTGAGCACTGCACGGTGCTGCACTGCAGCTCACCTCTCACCCAGCACAGCAGCCCAGGCTTTATACAGCAGCCAGCCCTACAAAGGGCTCTGCCTGCTGCTGTCCTCCCTGGTGCTCCTCAGGGTTTGCCCCTGCTCTGTCCCCAAAGGGAATGTTCCCTCGTGTCACTGTGGTGCTGCTGGATGCTGCTGTGGGGTTCCAATATTTGATTTCTGTTCCACCCAGTCCCTGGCCTTTCCTCCAAAGCTGAGCAGCTTTGCTAAATAAACATCTCTATGGCTGGGTTTGAATGGAACCCTTCCTCCTCCTCCTCTTCCTCCTCTGCAGCTGCTGCCCCGTGCTCCCCCCTGCCCTCGCCTCCCACCACAGCTCCCTGTGCCCAATTTCCAGCCCTCAGCTCATCAGAATCACATTGCTGATGCTCCTCAATCGAGAGAAAATGAGCTCAGCAGTCGGTGGGTGCCTCACGTGGTGTGTTGTAGCCCCAGAGCCGCCTGCTCTCCTCCAGCAATGCCTCTTGTAGTAATCCATCACCGAGTGCCTGCTGCCTGCAAGGCCCTTCAGAAACAGCACAATATATCCTCACAAACACTCCTGCAAGGGAGAAACGCAGCAGAAAACACACTGAGAAGCCTGGAAGTCTCTGCTGGGGTGCTGTGAGCGGTGCTTGGGGAAGCAGTCAGCCAGGCAGTGCGAGTGAGGGGATCACCATCACCCCTGCTCTGGGCTCTGCCACCTCCTGGAGCTGCCCTTCCAGGAGCACTGGCTGTGGGGGCAGGTTCCTCTCTCCAGGCTGCAGCTCAGGACAGCCAGGAGCTGCTTTCACAGCTGGAGGGATCCCAGCGGGTAGGAAAGCAGCCTGAGCTCTCCCCGATGCCCAGATTTTCCATGAAGCATCAGAGAGCTTAGGAGGAAGAACCTGTGACAGGGATGATGTCCCTGGGCTCTGGCCAGGACAGGCTGGGAGGAAGGGGACAGCCACGTCCTGGTAACATCACCCTGGTCGCACACTGCGCCTCACTGAGAATTTCCAGCTTCTTGAACTTCCATTCGTGCCATTTCAACTTTGTTTAAATCCAACAGGTAGCTGGAATGACTAATGGCTGCTGGAGTGCTGAGAGAGCCATCAAATATGTTGTGTTTTCTCTATGGGGAGTGGGTGGAAGGAAAGCTAAATTACATCTTTGGGATATTAAATATATCTCTGCACATTAAACTCGGAGTTATCCATGAATCTCTTTAATGACAGTGCAAGCTACTTCACAGCAGTAAAAGTCAATGTTGCCACAATTAGACCACTATTGTCTAGCAGTTAATAGACTGCTCTAATCATGACTTTGTCATATTATTAATCGCTTTTGGGTTGGACTTTGCAAATTATCCCCTTTGGTAACTCAGTTTGGGCTTTAGGAAGTCAGCAGGGACATCAAGCTGAAAGGCAGTTCAACCAAATCTCTTCATTAGCTCCCATCCAGGATGAAACAAAAAAAGGGAATCGTGCTGAGGAGCTGCTCCACGAGTCCATGGATACAGTGGTGGGAAGGGCTGGGCTGAACAAGGAATGTTTGCCCCTTTTTCAGTTTGCTTTTAACATTACAGTTTTAATCTGTAAATCACCGTTTCTTTGTCCTGCCCTGGGCCATTTGTCTCTGATTTAAAGGCAGTAGGAAGTGGTGACCTTGGAAATATTGCAGTTTTGAGCTTTTTGATGTGGTTCAGCGGCAAGGGGTTTGGATGTTAAAAAAACAGTAAAAACACAAACCAAGAAGTCAAGTCAAAGGAGGAAAGGGATCAGTTTTGGGTGACACTAAGAGAATCCAGTCTTGTTTGTGGTCTTGGTGTTCCCATCACTGTCAGCCTCAGGTCTTTTCTGCGGCATTTTGGTATCAAATGGGTTATAAAATAAGCATATAATAAATGTATAAGCTCAGTGCCTTATCCTAAACATATCAACTCAAGCATAGACTCACAGAATCACGGAATCTTGAGGGGTTGGAATGAACCTTAAAGATCATATAGTCCCAAATCCTTGCCATGAGCAGGGACACCTCCCCTTAGACCAGGTTGCTCAAGGTCTTGGCCTGGCTTTGAGCACTTCCAGGGGTGGATCCTGTCATGTCCATGTCCATCCCTTCCCTGTTCCCTGTCACTGCTGCTCTGCAGGCAGGAGCATTTTCCAGCCGAAGGTTCCTCAGGGAAGCAGCGCTCACTCCCAGGGGAGCCAGCCTGGAAAACAGCCATGTTAATTTGTGTTTGCAACCTCCTTCTT
The DNA here is from genome assembly GCF_009819655.1 of Sylvia atricapilla. Lineage (NCBI taxonomy): Eukaryota > Metazoa > Chordata > Aves > Passeriformes > Sylviidae > Sylvia > Sylvia atricapilla. The sequence continues at coordinate 3,929,580 of NC_089164.1, read as the reverse complement.
TTAAGCTTTATCTTTTCAATTACAAGTTGTAATAAGACCTATTTTCCAGTTTCCCCCATGTCTCCCACGGGAGCTGGGTGAGGATGAGCGCTGAGTTTGGCAGGACCAGGGTGAGGAACGGCTGGAGCTGCTCTGCTCTTGTACCACAACACTTACCTGATAACAAAGTGGCAAATGACTGAATTTTTAAGAGGCAAACAGAATAAAAACATAGCTCTCGTCGTGTTTTTCCCCGGGTGGGACAGAATGATGATGTGACTCTCCCTGGTGAGCAGTTAGGGTCTGTCTCTGCGTTAGACAGAGCACTTTCTCACTGCAGGATGCAGGCTCTTCCTTCTTTTCCCTCTCTTCCCCACACTTTGGATCCAAACCTTGAAAAAGGGAGGATAATATCAACCAAGGAGCTAATTCTTCCCCTGGGCTGAGGTGTCCTTTTGGGAACACTGGCCTTACCTCCACCCATGCCAGGAATATCAAAGCAGCCTCTGGCCCCTGGGCATTTTCTCTTAGGTGAAGAATTGTCTTGTTTTTACAGTTTCTTGTTAAGTTAAAGGACATTTAAAGCATAACATTTTCAATACCGGGTATTTTTAAGAAAATAACTGGTATGTTCAGATTCAAAAGAGAAACCTTATTGAATCAATGAAGGTCAACTCTGTCCTATTGATATTTAAGTTTAATAAGTCACTAAAAAGTCTTGGAGAATTCAATGTCATCTTCAAACAACCCAGTATTCTAAGTAGGCAGATGCTTAAAAACTGTCTGTAAAATCCTGATCCCTTCCACTCGTGCTTTGTGGCAGCTGTCAGAGAAAAGAGTAGGAGGTCATGCATAAAAGTATCTGTGAATCCTGTCAGATACATTATGAATGCCAGCCCTGCAAGGAGTGATAGGAACCAGGATCTTTCTCAAGCTGGCAACAGGTTTTCTGAAAGGATAATTGATTATTTCTGATGGTTTCCATTAATGAGCCTGGTGTGCTGGCAGAGACATGCAGCCTATAAAACTCCTTGGAATGGGTGGAAATATCTTTTAAAAATCTTCTGTGTCACGCAGCAATTCCCAGCAGTGAGAGATTCTGCATTGCAATGATTTCCTTTGTACCAACACAGACGTATTGTGCAAAAAAGTCCAGGTTCTTGAGTTTTCTTATGAATGTTTGACACTGAGTTTCCTGGGCACAATTCCAAGATTTAACTCAAAGGATAGGGAAGTGGAACCTCTGTGCTCCCAGCTTTGGTGAGAATACATTTAGGCAAATCTCTGAGGAAGCTCTGCTGCTGACTGGTACAACCTTATTTATTATTGAGTAAGATGGGATCTGTTTATTCACCCCAGCAGCGATCTGTGTTTCCACCTCAGAGCTACAACAGAAAATAAACGACCTGTAGAGGAGGCTGGGAAGGGAAAGAGAAGTTGCAAAAACCTCTGGGTGACGTTTATCCTTCTCATCCCAGCCCTTCCAGCCCTTCCCTTCGAGCCAAAGGGAGCTTTGCCTGCTGGATTTGCTGGGCTCGGTAATTTTGTGGAAAAAAAAAATCCTCCAGGATATCAGGAACAACAGATGGCTTCCCAGGCACTGTGCAGGGCTGGCTTGTTGGGGTGTGGATGTCACATTTTGTGTCTGCTGCTGCCTGGAGATTTCACTTTTGGGAGCTGGCGCAACAATCCCAAATTTGCAGTGACTGCTGCGTTCCCAGAGAGACCCGAGCAAAATTTGGTGATACAAATGTGCTGCTGAACACTTTGCTGTCATGGTTCACCAATGGTGGGTGGGGGGTTTGTTGTTCTGTTGTGATTGTGAGGGGGTTTTTCCCCATAATTTTTAAATTCAGCTGTTTATTCAAGATTAAAAAACCAGTCTTTCCTCATATTTCACAGATTTTTCTCAGGCTTAACATCAAGGCAAGGTTAGATGGTGGGTCTGAGCAACCTGCTCTAGTGGAAGGTGTCCCTGCCCATGGCAGTGGGTGGAATGGGATGATCTTCAAGATTCCTTCCAACACAAACCATCCTGGGATTCTGTGATTAAATGTCTTATTACAGCTTTACAAAACTAAACTGTGTGATCAAAGGGAACAGAAGGTGTTTTATGGCTCCTGTTTAAGGTAAAGCACATCAGGAATCACATTTAGAGCACAGAGGGGCAGTTTCCCAGCTCGGGAATGCACAGGGCACCCACCCCATTCCTTGGGGCTCAGGTGGGGAATTCAAATTCACACAAGACATTTATGGCCCAAGAATAGACATAAATAGGGTGGGTAAGAGGTAATGTTTGTTCCATATAAACTTTTGGGGGTTTGGGTGGTTTTTTGTTTGTCTTTCTGTCCTGACTTGCATTTGGGTAATGTTAAGGAGTGTGGCTTTACTGGGCACTACAAATGCCACAGCAGGCAACCAAGGAACTGTCCCTGAGCTGAAAGCAATCCATGATGGAATTGTCCACACTGCAGACTTACCTCCAGAACAAAACCTGCCTTCACCATCAGGGACTGCTAGTCCTTGGAATCCTGAGCTCTCAGAGTTTTAGTCTGGATGGGAATCTGGGAATTAATACACTGTAGGAAAGGAAGCAAAAATAGCCAATGTTTTCTTTTTGGGCAGCACCGTGATTCATTTCACAGCCTAGATCATGTACATATATATGTGTGTATATATATATTTATATACACATACACATATATATATATCTTCCATTTTCCATTTTTCCTGATTCGTCAGCCACACGTATTGAAGCTCTTTCCAGAAAAAGACTGAAATACACCACACATGAGGTAAAAGTGTCTCAGAGCATCAGAGCTCACACGCAGCTCCTGTGCTGTTCAGAGTCAGGAAGACTGTGTAGCACTTCCCCTACAAACTCCTGCTATGTTTGGTTTCTCTGCATCAGCAGCTTGTGATTATTTTTCCCTTGGTGTTGGTATTTACTTTTTATTCCCTATGGGCACATCTGGACAAGATGTGGGTGCTGATAGTACAGGAACAATCCACTTCCAGGAACCCTGGCAGATGGAATTTTTCATTCCTGTGCCTGAGCAGCTGTGACACGAAGCAAAAAGGCACTTTCTGTGGTACAGCTCCCGAGGTTGTTTCTGTAATGGAATTGTGCGGATCTTCTTGATTTCAGACTCAGCAGTTCGCTGATGCCACAGAACAAACCAAGGATGGTATTTTATAGCCAGTTTAAGCATCAGGGTGTAAAACTTCACATCTCTGCCCATATGGAGACACCCATTTTCTCCCCAGGTGTGTCCCAAGCCTGTCAGGGGCTGCTCACTTGGACTTGGCTCTGGCTTGAGGAATATTCTAAGAGCTCTCCATTAGTTGTGATTTAAGTCGCTTTGGACCATTTCTTCCTTTTCCTTACGATGTTCTCACCATCTGTCTCTTCTTTTCTTCTTCCCCGTCCCTCCCTGTCGCTGTCCTTCTCTCCCCCAGAGCTCTCCGTCAGCCTCCTTGCAGTGATAGTCATTGTGTGTGGCCTGGCCCTGGTGGCAGTGTTTGTGTTTCTCTTTTGGAAGCTGTGCTGGGTTCCCTGGAGGAACAAGGCCCTTTCCTCCCACCTGGCCGTGCTGAGGAGCGAGGCAGGCCACAAGGACACCATGGCAGACAAGCTCAAGGACACGGGGGCCATCAGCTTCCTGGAGGCGGCCGTGAAGATCAGCCACACGTCCCCAGACATCCCTGCAGAGGTGCAGATGTCCATGAAGGATCACATCATGCGGCGCACGCGGATCCAGAGGCAGACCACGGAGCCGGCGTCCTCCACCAGGTGAGGGTGGGGTAATGGGATAACGGGATAATGGGATAATGGGATAACGGGATGCTCAGCCTGGAAGAACCTCAGCTTGGAGTTCATCAGGGGCTACAGTTCCTTCTGAGGGACAGCTCCAATCTCTGCCCTCTGTGACAGTGACAGGACCCAGGGAAGGGCTGGAGCTGGGTCAGGAGGGTTGAGTTGGATATCAGGAAAAGTTCTTCCCCCAGAAGGCGCTGGGCATTGCCCAGGCTCCCCAGGGAATGGGCACGGCCCTGAGGCTGCCAGAGGAACATTTAAACACTGCTCTCAGGGATGCCCAGGGTGGGATTGTTGGGGTCTGTGCAGGGGTAAGAGCTGGACTTGATGATCCTTGTGGGTCCCCTCCAGCTCAGGGTATTCCATGATTCTGCTGGGTGGGGATGGGATGCTTAGCAGGGACACTGCTCTGTGAGCAGGTGCAGAGGTGAGAGGATTTTGGATGGAGCCAGAGGTTCAGATACCATCAGGCAGGCTAAAGAGAGCCCCTACACACCAGATTACTGTCCAAAGCTTGGCCATAAACCAACGAATGTGTTAAGACTGGCTCACCGTGGCTCTTTTAAAAAATCAAAGATTCGAGCCTGTTACTGCAACTTGACCTCATTGTGTCAAGTCACCCGCATGCTTTGGCCACTTTAATTTTGTTCCAACATGAGAGGCAGGCTGAAGTATCAATGATGTACCCTGTCAGACAGAATTAGACCTTTTGGCTCTCTCTTGCTGTTGTGGCTCCTGGCAGAAACAATTAGATCAGCACAATTGATGGATCGCTGGCTGCAGAGGGCCAGACCCAGCTGTGCTCGGTGCTTGTGCTCAGATGGGGACAGAGACATCAACATCATCCTCAGGAAGTCAGGGAAAGGCTGTGTGAACCTTGGGACACCCTCTCAGCATGGATACTGAGGGGAGATTTAGGTTAGATGTTAGAAAGGGGCTCTTTACTCAGAGTTTGCCCAGGTTTGCACAGAGAAGCTGTGCCTGCCCCATCCCTGAAAGTGTCCAAGGCCAGGTTGGAGCAGCCTGGGATCGTGGAAGGTTCCCCTGCCCATGGCAGGGGGTGGAATGAGGTGAACTTTGAGGTTCCTGTCCAACACAAAGCATTCTGTGAAATGCAGCATCTCTCCTTGACACAGAAGGTGGTGAAACGGGGACAGGAAAGAGGATCACAGGGTTCTGGCTGTGCCCCAGCACTTCTGTTTGCCTTGCTGGCCGTGCCTGGGATGTGCACAGGAGTGTGGCAGGGAAATCAGGCACTGCTCAGAAAATTGGCTGCCCTTTTGCAGGATTAGTGAGGCACCAGTGGCAGCCCCCTGTTTGAAGGAGCTGAGTTAGATCAGCACGGTGCCACCTGCATTTGTGAGCCACACTCTTTTATTTATCCACACTGCTTTTTTGGCAGCTGATTACCTCTCTGCATGCACAGGCTCCTTCTGCTTTTATTACACCTTTCCAACAGAGGAGAAAAAAACCCTCAGCCAGTCTGAATTAGGACAAACAAAGTGAGACTTGGCTGTACGTGGGCAGGTTTCAAACCCACTTTCTCCTTGGCAGGTTCCTCTGATTCACAGCCCAGCCCAACCCTATCCAAAATACCCCTGAGGAACCTGCCAAGCACCACGTATCACTGAAAGCTAATGTTCTGGCTGTAGAGTTCTTAGTTTGGTTAAATAACTCTATAAACTGCTCTTGTAAACACCAGATAATCTGAAATAATGCCCTCAGTCCACAGAAAGCTTTTATGCTTTGTTCAGATAAAGCTCTGCTTACATACAGCTTGTGCTGGAGGAGAGCTCAGGGCAAGAGATGCTTCCCAACGAGGCTGTGCCTCCCTCCCTGTCAACAATTATCTATCAGCTCCTGATGAGTCTGTTGGAAAAGTCTGGAAGCAGCAATGCCCAGCAAAGCCAGACTGGACAGGGCTTGAAGCAAGCTGATCTGGGGGAAGGTGTCCCTGCCCGTGGCAGGGGATGCAATGAGATGAGCTTTAAAACCCTCTGAACCCAAACCATTCCGTGGCTCTATGAATAAAGTCTCAGCTTCTGAACTGGTTCTCTCACCAGAAATAAAAGGCAAAAATAAAAAGTGGGGTTTTTTCGCCCCAGAGAGTTTAGTGCCAGTATCTGGGAAGTGTAAGGGCTGAGGATGGGGAAAGTCCCCACGTGGTGCTGTCTGTGATTTGGGTAAGGAGTTGTTGGGGCCCATCTGTTCAGCTGCGAGCTGTGACTCGTGCCACAGGTGAGAAAGCACAGCTTGTGGCGAATACTCCGGAGTTTAAGAAATTTGCTGGATTAGTCCTTGAAGGTTTTTGGAGGTGCTCCTGTCTGTTCACCTCCACAGCACACTTGGTTTCGGCGCAGAGGCCAGGAGCACGTACAGAACTCGTTCTGTGCTCTCTTGCCTTCTGAGTCCAGGGGTGGAAAAGGAGAACCATGTGCTGGGAAAGCTGCAGAGCTGTCAGTGTCTTCCTCCTGCAGGCACATCTCCTTCAAGAGGCACCTGCCCCGGCAGATGCACGTGTCCAGCATGGACTACGGCCTGGAGCCGCCGGCCGTGGCCGAGCAGCCCACCAGCATCGGCCGCATCAAACCCGAGCTCTACAAACAGAAGACTGTGGACACCGAGGATCCAAAGAAAGAGGCGGAGAAAACCTGCGGGAAAATCAACTTCACCCTCAAGTACGACTACGAGAACGAGACGCTGACTGTCCGAATCCTCAGGGCTTTTGACTTGCCAGCCAAAGACTTCTGCGGCAGCTCGGATCCCTACGTGAAGATCTACCTCCTGCCCGACCGCAAGCGCAAGTTCCAGACGCGGGTGCACAGGAAGACTCTGAACCCCACCTTCGACGAGTCCTTCCACTTCCCCGTGCCCCACGAGGAGCTGGCCAGCAGGAAGCTCCACCTGAGCGTCTTTGACTTTGACAGGTTCTCCAGGCACGACATGATAGGAGAAGTTATCTTGGAGAACCTGTTCGAGGACTCGGACCTGTCCCGGGAGACTTCCATCTGGAGGGACATTCAGTACGCCACCACGGTGAGTGTCTGCTGGGCAAGCTGGGGATCAATCACAGGGGTCAATCCTTCATCCCAGGGATAAATCCTGCTCCCAGCTGATGGGTTCCTTGCCTCCTGTCAGCCCCAGGGACCTGCAGCCACGGCACATGCACATGTGATGCCTTGGAGTGGCTGCCTAGAACAGAGGCTAGACAGAGTGAAGGGAATAAAGTGTGTATTTATTTATTGAAAGGCCTTCAATGGATACACCCTGGGCAATGCAAAAGCCTCCCAGAGGCTACACTCAAGATGGATAATGGTCACGAGTTTCTCAGACAAATATAAGTTTGGTCTGTTTGCATATCAGGGGTTAATTGTCCAGTTACAGCTCAGATAATTGTTGATAATTATAGAAATTTAAGATTTCAGTATATAGTAGTATGTATAGGGCAAGATGGAGGATTTGGGGCATTGTGTAAGTCCTTCTTCACCTTCTTCCTTCTTTTTCATGGGTTTAGGTAGTTCTCTGTAATTAGGGTTATGAATTAGGGTTGTTATATGAAGTCATATTCCCCCAGTTTGCTTCTGCCCCCCGATTCCCTTTTGTTTATACTTTTCAGGGCCTGGGGCAGAGGATGTCCTTGGTTCTCAGGCCTGAAAGATTGTTTTGTCTGTCCAAAATTTGAAGAGACCTTACTGACACTCTATATGGAGTTCAGAGTTGTGCACTAATGCTGTACAGGGTCTGAAAAATATAAAAGCTAAAAGCTTAAAACATCACATGATCACAGTAAGGAAAAGCTCTGAGAGGCCAGTACCAGCCCCTTGGATGTGCTGCTGACAGCTCTTCCAGAGCTGGATTTGGGTCTTTTAGCAGTTCTGTTGAATTCCCTCTGGAAGAGAAGCCAATCTCAGAGAGGAAAAGTCCCAGCCCCTCCATGTCACACGGATCTGGCAGGAGAAGCCAAGTGCTCACGTTGATCACCGAGTGCAGAGCAGTGACATTAACCTCTCCATAATAACTGTCTGCTCCTCCACTGCCCTCCCAGGAGGATCTGGCTGGTCCTCAGGGCGAATGAACGATTGACCTGCTCTGCAGCTGGACACCAAATCAGCCATTGTCATTGTCATTTCACATTGTTATCTCTGAGCCTGAAAGATGAGACATCCCCACCCCCGTGGCTGGAAGCGTGGGCCCTGTCACATCTTTCCTGATGACTGGCAGAATGCCACAAACTTGCAAAAATCTGTCCTGCAGCTTCCCTCATAGCTCAAATCATACCTTTGCTCCCCTGCTTTCTGTGCCGAGGAGGGAACTGTCAAACTTAAATATTTATTTATATTTATGGCCAGCAGTGCCAGAAGACATTTGCTTTATAACTCTGGTGTTCTTTTTCCCAGCACTGTGTTCCCCACCAACCCTTGGTGACTTCCACCAGTGCTCATTCTGCTGCTGCAGGGTGTTCAGAACTTTCTGACAGCTCTGTGAAGTCCCACAGGTGTCCCCAGCCCCGTGTCCTGTGCTGCTGTCCCCAACAGGGACACAGCCCCAGGGCACTCAGGAGACATGGGATGCACACAGTACATCCCTCTGGAAGGTGGCTCAGTGTTGGTTTTCTTATCTTCTTTTTCTTGTGTTAGAGCAGGGATTAAAGCACGGGAGATGCAGATTTCTCGTGTTCAGACTCAATTGTTTATTAATCCTTGTCTCTAACACAGTCTCTCACGAGTTGTGAGCTCCAGCAGAAAATGGCTCTGTCTCTACCTCCTTCCATGGTCTTTTAATTATCCAGTAATGAGATGGTACCTATATTATTTACACTTTTAACCCAGTAACTGACCACCCAAGGTGTACAATGGGGACCTTTTCACCCAGTTAGAAAAAAACACCCCAAACTGTGAAGAAGAAGGTGAAAGAGGAACTTAGCCAATGCCTCAAATCCTCTATATTGCTTTATGTATATTACTACAGACTGAGACCTTAAATATTAAGTTTTGCACCCTGTGGCATTGCACAATTCTATTCCAACTACACACCCATAATCCCAGTGCTATCACCCCATTTTGGAAGCCTGTTCCATGATTTCAGATCAAATATAGGGCTTGCTTGAGAATCAGCAAGGGTGGACCTTTTAGCTCAGAAAGCCTGAAATTCTCAGCCTCCAGGGTTCCAACAGCTCCGGGGCTGGAGCTGTCCTGGGAAGACAAGGAGAGCTTTGGCCAGCCTGGGGACACAGGGGTGGAGGTGATGCCTGCCATGCCCCCTGGGGCAGCTCTGGCAGCGTGCTGGGAGCTGCTGCTGTGCTGCCTTTTGAGCATCTTGCCTGGGAGGGCTGTGGGAAGGAGGCTCAGGAATCAACCATGAGGAAAAGCAACAGTTTGAGTTAGCAGGGTGCTCACAGCTCTTGGCTTCCAACCTGCAAACAGCCACGGCTCTTGTGATTGATGGATGGTAATGAAAGCAGAAATGCTGGCAGAGAGGCAAGCAGGCACCAGGCACATCCTTCACCCAGAGAGAGGCTGCTGGAAGGGGAGCAAATTGCACCTGATGTGCTGATGCTTCCTGGAGGAACCTATCTGTTGGTTCTGCAAGCAATAGGGGATGTTTTCTCGGCTAAATAATCTCATTTAATGGGGGAAAACCCCACAAAAGCAGGTGGAGATACACCAGCAGAAGGGTTATTGAGGGAAAATCCTCCAGAGAAGGTGTGAGGGGAGCAGAGCCAACCCCATGCCCAAGATGTGCTGTTCAGCAGCCCAGCAGAGCTGCCACTGACACATCCAGCACCACGTTTGGCTCCATCCCCTCGTCCTCTTCGTGCCATTCTTAAGGAATGGGCTGCTCCTGGAACATCTCAGCCAGCTGTAGCACACCCAAGGACATTTCTGCTTAATCAAAATTGAGAAGGGTAAATACAGTTTGCATAAAACCCCAAGAAAGCTCTGGTTGCCTAATAATGCATGAGATCAATGGTGTGGGTAAGAGGGTAGGAACACACTTAAGCACTGAGCTGGTCAAATAGCCAGCACTCAGCTGCTTAATTAATGATTCTACAGCTTGTGAATCAGAGAAACATCTTTGGTTTCAAGTCTATTGATTCAGAGCTTCCATTATTTCCTAAAAGGTACTGATATGAATTTTGGAAATGTCCCAGTGTCTATAATCTGCAAGAAAATAATGTACCCACAGGACACACTTTGCTCTCTTGTATTTATGGTTGCAAAGAAAAATCTCTTGACCTGATACAATGAGGTCAAAGAACAATTTATGTTGATTTTATACCCTGAACGGGTCCTCTCAGTGCAAGGAGGGGAATAGAAGATGAGATAGTGTCCAGAGGGTGCTCTCAGCATCTCACACAGGACTGCTCTCTTCTGACATCTCGTCCAAGGTCTCCTGCCCTCGTCCCTCCCATACCAACTAAGAACAAAAAGTGCATGAAAGAACAGACCAAATCAAAATTTTATATAATATTCATTAGTATTCTGCACTTCTAAGTGGAATAAAGATTTAATCTTTGCCTTACCTGGGAATGAGCAGGAAATAATTTGGCAAAAACCTCATCCATCAACAAGATCTATTCCCCTAACACTTAGCAAAGCTTTAAGTGCATTTACTTGTCTTCCTAGTTCCATCACTCTACTCCTAACAGCGACAATTTCTTTTCAGCAGATCATTATATCACATTGAAAGGAATCAAATGCACTGTTTCCCAAAATAAACGGGTTGTTTGCTCTACAGATGTGCGATCTGTATGTAGAAAATAAGATTTTTTTTTTTAAATCCATTTTTAGAAGGTGTTTGGATATCTTTCTGCTGACTTTGGATAATGATTCTTTCTAGTTTAAATAAGACATTTGGTTTGTTTATTTTTCTCTGAATTCCCATGGGCAAGGCAGTGATGGAAAGGGCTTTTAGGAAGTGTAGTCAATGAAGCTGCAGGTACAAGAAGTGCTAAGAGCCATGGATAAAAGTTATTTGATGGGGCACTAAAAGAGTAAATTGTGTTGGTGTCTTTGTAATCCAAAAGTACCAAACATTTCTGAGTGCCATCTGCTGGTTAATTCCCCATTTGTACTCACACACCCACAGCCCCACGCTGTCCCAGCTCCTTGAGGGCATCTCAGGGGACTTGGTGGTCCAAATGTAGGCACATCACAAACTAAAAGCTCAACAGACCCTTGGCTGCGTTCTGGTTTAAAGCTTTCCCCTCCACAGTCAGTAGTAACTGCTCAAAAACTCACCCCCAGCTTCAGAGAAAACCACTGTGTTCCTCAAAGACATTTTCATTTTATGCAGAAATGTTGGGCACTGTCAGTCACAAACCTTTATTACTGAATTCACCACTGCAAGGGGCTGAATTTAGAATATGTTCAAGGTCTCTTCCACCCCAAACCAGTCTGTGATGTTATGAGCTGATGGCACTGGCTGTCATGGAAAGTTTCTGAGGAGGTTTTTGCAGTGCACAGCCAGAGAACACCTCCAGAGCTGATCTTTCTGTCACCTCACTGTGTTTGTCACATTCCTGGAGGAGCCAGGCACTGGAGACACGTGCTGTACATTCAAACAAGACTTGGTACTAATTTGATTTCCTCTCTGCATCGATTTGGTGTGAGATATCCCATCTCCTCAGTGTGAGCAGTGGAGCAGGAGTGCCTCAGCTGTGCATTAGCTGTGCATGGCTGGGAGGTTGCAGTAGGAAGCACAGACTCCACTAAGGCAGAAAAAGATTGTCCTTAACTAAGATGTGAAGGTGTAACCTGTTTTTCCCATCCTCTGTATTCATTTTTAGCCAAATCGTGTTGGGGTGCACTGGAATCACCCTAAAGTAAAGTGCCCTTTGCTCCAAATGGCAGAGCAGAGGAAATGCTGGGGTGGGGAGGAGGCACCTGGCTGGTTCTGCACCTTTCCAACAAAATGTGTTCTCTGTTTTATTGAAGGAAAGCGTGGACCTGGGCGAGATCATGTTTTCCCTTTGTTATTTGCCAACTGCAGGTCGCCTCACCTTAACAGTCATTAAATGCAGGAATCTCAAAGCTATGGACATCACAGGTTACTCAGGTGGGTGTGTAGTGGCTGAGGAGCACCCTCTTGTACCCACATTTCCTCCTCTTCCCTCACTGCATCCTCAGTAGGTGGTGGGTGAACCGTCACAGAAATACCTGAAAAAACTTTGTCTGTGTTTTAAGTGCAAACAAAATTTCTAAAGTAGAATTATCTGTCCCTTGTTTGACATCCCACTGGAGGGTTTGCAGGGCCAGAGCTCTGATCCATCTCTTGGGTTAGACACTTGGATCTTTTGGAACCCTTTATAGCCAGAATCAACTCTTTCACCCCAAAATCAGGAAAGGGTCATGGGCCAGCAGGATAAATCCCACTGGAATGTGCATTCCCCTGTACCGTGGCCAGTGGCCAAACCTGAGGATCACAGCCACCTGAAGGCTGTTGGTGTTTGCAGTTTCAAAGAGCTGACTTGCAAATTCAGCATGCACAAATTCTGCTTTTCATCATAAAACCCACTTCCTTTTTTCCAGACGCCAACTTCAGAGCATTTGAATTGCCTTGTACAAAAAGCAGTAACAACAGAGACCTTTGCAGAAAATGTTTCTGCTCAGCTGGAGCTTAATGCCATATGAAATATCTGAGAATTGAGACTTCAGGTGAAGTCAGCTCAGCCTTTCTGCAATAATAAAAATGCAGTGCTGGTTCTCTGCTCAGAACCTCAGGTCACCACCCACACCAGTATGAGAAATGGAGGATTTTACTGGTCTGCAAACAAACTTTTTTTTTTCTAAAACTCCCATTTGAAGAGCACCTCTGGCTCATGGGAGCTCACAGCCCATCCTCTGATAAAGCAGTTTCTAATATTGCAAAAGTAACAAACAAAAGGTCTTCTCCTCTCTCTCCCTCCCTAGATCCATATGTCAAAGTGTCTTTGCTCTGTGACGGGCGAAGGCTGAAAAAGAAGAAAACCACCATAAAGAAAAACACACTTAATCCCACCTACAATGAAGCAATAATCTTTGACATTCCCCCCGAGAACATGGATCAAGTCAGCCTCCTTATCTCAGTCATGGATTATGATCGGTAGGTGGGAGGCCCTGGAGAGCTGCAGGGCAGAGCAGCCCCTTGGGTGCAGATTTTCCTGCTCAAATGCAATTCCCTCCCGTGTTTTCCACAGCCTCGAGGGCAGAGCTCAGTGCTGTCCACCTGTCTCTGGTGATTTATTGCTACAGTGGCATTGGTCTTTATGGTTATGGAAAAATAACGAGTTTGGCAAAGCTGGTCCTTGCTTTATGGCATTTCCTTGAGCAAGTGCCATGTTCCCCTCGGTTATTTATTTGTCCTGCAACCCATTTCAGAAAACAAATAATGTCAGTCCAAGCAGCACTGAGTGTATGAATTATGCATTGCTGAACCTGGGGTTATTCTTTGCTGTGGAGCACCACTCACACCTCTGTGTCTGCACTGACCTGCAGAAATAATTTGAAAAGAGCTGTAATTACCTGTGGTGATGGCAGTGCTGGGGCAGACATGGAACCCCAGGGTCACCAACAGCGAGAGGAGAGGAGAGGAGAGGAGAGGAGAGGAGAGGAGAGGAGAGGAGAGGAGAGGAGAGGAGAGGAGAGGAGAGGAGAGGAGAGGGAGAGGAGAGGAGAGGAGAGGAGAGGAGAGGAGAGGAGAGGAGAGGAGAGGAGAGGAGAGGAGAGGAGAGGAGAGGAGAGGAGAGGAGAGGAGAGGAGAGGAGAGGAGAGGAGAGGAGAGGAGAGGAGAGGAGAGGAGAGGAGAGGAGAGGAGAGGAGAGGAGAGGAGAGGAGAGGAGAGGAGAGGAGAGGAGAGGAGAGGAGAGGAGAGGAGAGGAGAGGAGAGGAGAGGAGAGGAGAGGAGAGGAGAGGAGAGGCATGGACAGCCTGAGGGAGGGCTGGATGGATGAAGGGATGGATGGATGGTGATTTTGCTGCTCTCTGCTGTTCTCAGGGTGGGGCACAACGAGATCATCGGGGTTTGCCGTGTGGGGGTCAACGCCGAGGGGCTGGGCAGGGACCACTGGAACGAGATGCTGGCTTACCCCCGCAAGCCCATCGCCCACTGGCACCCGCTGGTGGAGGTGAAGAAATCCTTCAAAGAGGTGTGTGGGGCTGTGCTTCCCTTCCAGTGCCTGTGCTTGTGTGGGGCTGGGCTGGCTCCAGGCTGTTGGAGAGCTCCTGCTCTCGCCTGGGATTTTCTGAGCGGAGCCGAGGGAATTTTCTCACCAGAAATGAACTCTAGAAAACATGTATTTCTGTATTGCCTCGAAATAGCTCCTTGAGCTAGTGAGCAAGACTGAGAAGAACTGTATTTACAGATGTGACTGTTACATTTTGGGTTTTTTCTTTTCTTGTTCCTTTTTTTTTTTTTTTTCCTTTTTCCTTTTTAAATTAGAGATTGAGAGCAGTAAGGAAAGAGAATGCTGCTCTGATTGCAGAACAAATTGTCCAGGGATATTGCCTATTTCAAGTTTCAATTTTTAATCCTAAAAGATTTTTCTGTTGACTCATCTCCGAGCCTTTGAGGGAGAATAAATAGAACAAATGTAATTGCTCTAAGCATCTCCAGAGAAAGAGATTGACTTGATGCAACCCCAGATGATAAAATGGGGCTGAAATGCCTGGGTACCATTTCGACCATCTCTTGCATTTTCTTCCCCCTTGCACTCCAATTTCTCACGCTTCTATAGAGCTCTTTGGCTTTGCCTGATTTAGGTCATAATATCTGGAGGAGAGAGATGTGGAAAAGGGCACACACGCCTTTGACACTTCAAGTATGAGCAAAAAGCAGCAGCATTTGAGGCCAGTGATACGATAATAAAGGCAATAAAACCTCCCAGTGTATCTGGGGCTGAGGAGGTATTTTCCCTCAAAGCCACAGAATAAGTACTTAACAAAAAGCATCTCATTTTCCCCTTGAAGTTCAGTGCTGAGCTGCGCTGAAAGGCAGACCCTGGGCTTGCTGGGACTCACAGGAGTGTGAATTAGTGTATAGAACCTTCCTTTCTTCAAAATCTGCTCTTTCTTCCAACAAGAAAGGGTGGGGAGGCCCTGGCACAGGGTGCCCAGAGCAGCTGTGGCTGCCCCTGGATCCCTGGAAGTGCCCAGGACCAGGCTGGAGCAAGCTGGGGCAGTGGAAGGTGTCCCTGCCCATGACATGGGGTTGGAATTGGATGAGCTTTAAGCTCCTTCCCAACACAAACCATTGTATGATTAAGAAGTCAGTTGTGCTCAGTGCCCTCTGTCCCAGCCCAGGTTGATTACACACAAAGGAAAACTTGGCAGTTGAATATTTTAGCTTAAGACACGGTGGAGGTGAATATATCAGCCCATGGACACCTAAAAATTCACCCTCCCTCGTTAGAGGTGATCTGTGAATCAGCACAAGGATCAGCTGGGCAGGACTGGGGTGAGTCAGAGCAGAATTAAACCTTTGTGAATCTTGTATATAGTACTAACTTTGCCTTTGGGTGCTGAGCAACACCAAGATTTCATTCCCCTTCCCCTGGCCCTGGGCAGGCTCCATGTGTCACCTCCCACTGCCACGGGGAGTCAGGTCCAGCAGCCTCAAAGCTTCAGCAAAAAATGGAATTGATCTTTCATTTGATCTCTTAGCATCTGTAGCACCCTCACTGTGTGACTCCAGCTGCCATGGCTGACCCAGGGGCAGGACTTCCTTCTCCGGGCTGCAATTTTTATGGCTTTACTGCACTATTTTTCAGATGCAGGCAGGATTTTGAAAGAAAAAAAAAACAACAAAACAAACAAACAAAAAAAACTCCTGTAAAGTTTTTGAAAATCACTAAGGAAAAAGTAAAAAAAAAGGCATTATTGTTATGATGAAACACAGAGGAACCAAGGAAGACATGGAAGATGACTCACCTTTTAAAATATACTTTGAAAACCATGGCTGAGCCCCCAAGACTCTGAAAAAAAACTGAGTGAATCATTTCACCCCCCAGTGCACAGGTCAGGAGCTCTGCTTAAAAGGAAAGAAAAAACCCTCTGATCATCTGTTCTGGTATTTCTGCCACAAACTGGTACACAGAGCCAGCAAGCAAATGGTCCCTGTGTTTATTTGCCCTTTTAGGTTTTAGCACTGCTGTCTGCAAATCCCCAGTGCAGCCTAAAAGAAAAACCGAACAGAAAAGGCAGAGGCTCCTGGAGAGAAATTAATGGGAAATGGTATTTGTTGGTTACAAGACGTTGCATCATCTTTTCCATGTTGTGTTTGGGTATCTTCGAAAAGAAATTTGGGGTTTTGGTCCTGTAATCCCAGCTCTGGGTCTCTGTGCATCTGCTCCATCCTTCCAGGCTCTCTGGGCTGCTGGTTCTCTGTCCATCTGTGCTGAGGATGCTGAGGGAGAACTGCTGGCCCTTCATGCCTTCCTCACCCTTTGTGGGGGTGAACTCAGGCTGTGCTGGCGTCCTGAGCCATCATTTTCATCTTCCTCTTTGTCTTCTTCATCTTCCTCTTTGTCTTCTTCATCTTCTTCTTTGTCTTCTTCATCTTCTTCTTTGTCTTCTTCATCTTCCTCTTTGTCTTCTTCATCTTCCTCTTTTTCGTCTTCGTCTTCCGAGCGTGTTTGTTCCTGGCAGCAGCAAATGGAGAATTGCTTCCCAGTTGATCCTCGTGATGGTCTCTGTGTGCTCTGACCATCAATAACAGCCTCTGGCTCCATCTGAGTCTTCCCTGATTGAGTGCTTGACCTCAGAGCAAGGTGAGGGACTCGGGATTGAGCTGTTCCTTTGATGTCTAAGTGGAGGGATGGGTGGCTGGAGCAGTGTGCAGGGACACGGAGCTGCTCCAGGCACTGCCATGCCCCGTGTTGTGGTTGGGGTCCCACCCCTCTCCCCACCACCTCACAGGGGGGAAAAGTGTGGGAATGTGGAACTTTGCTGACAAGCACCCTGCCTGGTGCACCTTGGACAAGCTTTGGCCAGGAGAAGGAGCTCCCACCGTGTTTTGACTACAGCTCGGAGTCACAGTTCATGGTGAATTTACCAGGAAAACGTCACCAGAGCTGTGTTTCTTCAGGAGGATGGCCCAGCCCTGACCTCCTTACCCTACCACAGCTGGGCTGGATGGATGGATGGATGGATAAATGGATGGATGGATGGATGGATGGATGATGGATGGATAAATGGATGGATGGATGATGGATAGATGGATGATGGATGGATGATGGATGGATAAATGGATGGATGATGGATGATGGATAGATGGATGATGGATGGATGATAGGTGGATTAATGGATGGATGATGGATGGTTGAACAGAAAGATGGATAGATGATGGATGGATGATGGATGGATGGTTGTGTCCATAGTATAGGACCTCCTCCTTTGTTAGTTCATGATTCTTTTTCCTCCATGAGGACCTTGGCAGCTCTGGCCTGTCCCAGCAGCCACAGTGCTGGGCCCAACCCCTCATTTCTGTGCCAACAGCAACTTGGGCTCTTCCTCCATGAGCTGGTGCCTCTCCCTCTTCGCTTTCAGTGCTGGAAAATGCTCCAGTGAAAAGGGAAACACTTTGGATGCGCGTCATGTCTTTGGTTGCTCCATATTTATCAACAGTGAATAACAAACCATAATGACTGCACTTCTCTAATGACCATCATCATTAAAGAGGGAACATGGAGAACATGTGCAAATGAATCATTAATTACAGGCTTTTAAGCGCTATCCTCCTCACACAGATGTTCAGAAGGCAAGTTTCGGAGCAGAAAGGGAGAATCCCTCTTTGTGGGGTTATTCTGACAATAAATTCTTCCCCTCAGCACAAGTTGTTCCCAGTGTTCAGCCCCAAGGCCTCAGTGGCAGCTGCTCCCTCCCCGGGGGCTTCAGCCACCCCACCCGTGTTCCTTCTGCATTCCTCCACCCCTCAGCCATGTTCAGGGATGTGTGCACAAAGGAAAAAAGGAAATTGCAGCTCCTTCTTCTGGGCTTTGAAGGGAACTTCTGAAAATGGGGGTTTTCCCTGTTATCTGTGGAGGACAAACCCTGCTATCGCAGTCCCATCATCAGCGTGATGCAAAATGGAGCTTTGATGCTGCCAAGTGCCTCTGACATTCAGCAGGGGAGCATTTATTTGTTTAAAACATTGCTCCAGATAAAAACTGATAACTCTGCCGAGAGCCAAGTCATGCCCCAAATGAAGAATAATCATTTGTCTGTAAAGATAAGCCCTTCCAGACTTGTGGGCCTGTTTGATTCTGATTGAACTGGTCCTGGTTTCCAACTCTTGGCTGCACGATGCACAGCACACCTTTTCTAATTAAATGGAGGAAAAGTATCTCCAGGTTCCTCTCTGCTCATTTGGACCTACCCTTGGAAGAGTTTTCATCACATTTTTGGAGTAGCAAAAATAGCCAAAAGTAGCTATTGGAGTAGTTCTGCCAAAAGCCCATTTCTGTTGTAATTTCTGCAGTCTGTTCATTGGCAATTCTCATGGGGAGGTTGTACCTGTGTTATCAATTCCTCAGGGATTTTAGCCAATTTTTTTGACACGAGGTAACATAAAAGAAAGTGTTCCCTTACCTTCAAGCAGCTGTTTGGCAGGAGCAGCTTCTCATCTTCTTCATTCATTAATTTCAGCTCAGCCCTGATGAAATACTGGCTGTTCAATGGATGTGCAGTGAGGTACTTTACACTGACTGGTCTCTTTGGGGAAGGAAATTGGTCAAATTGGCCGAATTTTTGACCACTCCAAGCCCATGGAGCATCTGCAAGGGCCTGCTTGCCCTGCTCAGCCTTGTGAGCGCCAGGCTGCTGTTCTCTTGTTTTCATTTGAGATGGCTTTGCCAAGGAAAGGGTGAGGTCTGGTTCCCCAAGTGAGTTTTCACCCAGAGAAATGAAATTCATACATGCTTAAACATTAATATCAACCAGCAAGGAGTTTCTGCTGATGTGGGAGGGGAGGGAATTGATGCAGGCAGTAGAAATTCTGCCTCCCGTTGTCTCTGGGAGATGTCTATCATTTGTCACTGGAATTTAATATAACAAGATGGTGAGATGGGCAAGTGCTCAAAAGCTTCAGGAATAATGGGTTTGAATTATGATAATAGCCCCCAAGGCAGATGACAAATAATTTATGATCCCTTAAGTATGGGGAAAAACAAAAGTTTGCTCCATCCACTGAGCCTCTGATCTGATTTTCCCTTTGAGAAATGTCTCCGGTGCTGTGGACAGAGCTGCTGTGGAGTAAAATTACCAGACTGGAAAGACTCAAGTACTTCTGAGTTTAGACAGTATTTTTAAACAAAAAAGACAACAGCAATAAAGCAGGGAAGGGCTGAGAGCACTTTGTCTTCACAGCACAAACAGACACTGTTTATTTTCCCTTTTATTTTTTTTTTCGGTGAGGAATCCTCACAATCGGGAATTGATTTACAAAGCAATAAAGTAAATTGTTCAGCAGCTCCTCCTGAGTGGTTAAACACGGGCATTGCAAAAATTGGAACTTGCAGAGCAAATGAGAGAACACAGTGGGGCAGGGGTGGGATGGGCAGGGGTGGGATGGGATGGGATGGGATTGGAGTACTGAGGAAGAGCAGATGGACAACACAGTGCTGTAGCAATGCGTTTGAACAGCTCAGGCCACAGTGTGCTCCAGACAAACCATCTTTAGTCATCCTTATCAAAACCCTCTGGAATTTGTCAAGGTTACTAAGACATAAACTGCTCTAAAATAAGAAGGAAGAGGCTGAGAAACAGATTACCAGGACTGCAAGAAGTAGATAAAGAAGGGCTGTAAAGCATTAGACTGTAACCAATCATAATTCCTAAAAAGTCATGCTGAACACAAGACAGAGTCACCAGTCAAGCAATGCGTTATTGCACGAACAGTCGTTTTAAAATGTATAAATATAACTTAATGTAAACAAGAAACAGTTTCTACTTATCCTATTAGTTATCTACTTATCATATTATCTACTTTTATCGTATGAGTCATCCAGAAATCCTGCAGGATTGGGAATAATCCCAGATTTAATCTCTGCTGTTTGCTTAACTGGATTTCTCTTCTGTCCCGCAGTGGCACGGCCGGGCAGCGAGCTTCGACAGCCAGGGCTCCTGTCCCTCCCCAAAACCACCCCCCACACCGTGATCCAGAGCAGGGACAGCAAAATGGGACTAAACCAAGTAATTTTTGCACTTGGCCTTCAGTCTCAGAGGTTGCTGAGGGGCGGTGGCGGCAGCGGGACTTTCCGGTCTAGTTGTTCCTGCGTAAGTAAAGGTAGAAACCCGTTTTGTGGTCAAATATGTTTTTGTCTAATATGTCTCCTAAGGTGATGTTATTTTCGTGGCTTTTGCTGTACGGGTCTGTTTCCAGAGGGAGAAGGTGGACTGAGACATGTGCTGGGAGTTTGGTCTGTAAAATAAGGTGTAAAATAGTTTTTAGTGTGCGTGAAGGCGGGAAAGGGGCGAGGAGGCGTCTGCAGAGACAGAGGTGGCCAGGACAGGGGACAGTGGCCACTGGAAAGCCGTGGCAGAAGATGGGAGAGACTCTTCCAAGCCACCAGCAGCTCCATCCTCGTGGTCAGCCCCAGCCCTGCAGAGTGTCCCCGGGTTTCCTGTTCATGTAGAGGTGTCCATGAGCTCTTAGAAGTTTGTGCAGTTGTGTACCCCATAATTCCTTTTGTCATATATTAAAAAAAAAAAAAAAAAAAAGATATGCTGTTGATTCCTCAGGAGGGGAACCCTGAGGTTTTTTCCCCCTGTATCTGAAGTCTCCCCAGAGCTATTTGCATGACCAGTTTCTTCAGCCCCCTTTGTAGCTGCTGCTCACCCCCCAGGACATCCCTGCGTTATCTGGAGTGGAGGGAACAGCGTTGCCACAGGTGGGATTCTGAAAAAAAAGGGGGAAGATGTTACAAAAAAGGGTGACAGCCCTGCATGACCACTGGATCTCTATTTCTTATCTCATCCAAGTGATAAAGGGTGACCCAAGGGGGAAAGGGAAATACAGAAACATGGCTGATGCTAAAAAAAGGTTCCAATCTTATTTCTTAAGACTGTCAGCACTTCCTTAAAGAATAAAGTTTCTCAGCCCAAGCCCTGAAGGAAGGTCAAGTTATGGAAAAAATAAAAAAGAAAGCTTTGCTGGTTCCTTGGCTGCAGAGGCCAAGAGCTAAGTTAGAATATCCCAAGTACTGGCTTTACAGCTAAATCAGCTGATCTTTATCAGCCAGCTGTGGATTTTGGACACTTTCTCATCCTGGATTTTTCTCTGAGTTAAGAAGTGCATCAGTGCTGTTTATTCCACCCTGATTAAATTAGGCAAAAGCAAATATTTTGGTTTTGAGGTAGAATTTGCGAGCGAGGCAGCTGGCTCCTTTCCCCTCAGGTCAGCAGGACTGTGTTCATCAGCCACAATCCTCAGGTCAACTTCAGTTTCCATTTTCCCAAATGTCACCACGTCACCCCTGGCTGGCAGAGAGGGGTGTTGGATTGCTCCTGGGTGAGATGATTCCTCTGTTCAGTGAAGGGTAAATGCATCGTTCCTCATCACACCTTGTGTCTTAATTCTCTTTATGTGCCACATGCTATAGGAGCAGAAACTCAATAAAATGATTTTATTTGTAAGTGCTGCCCTGTCTGGTGAACTATTTCCTCCTGTGGAAGCAGGGTTTGTGTGTTGTGTGGTTTTGGATGGGCGCAGGGATCACAGTGGGTGCCATAAAATGTGATAATGACAGAGCCTGGCAGGGTGTGGGGCTGGGGAAGGGCAGACAGTGTCATTTGGAGCAGACCTCAGCTCTACAGCTCCTGCCTGGGCTGGGACAGTCACACCATCCCCGGGGCAGCACCTCAGCACCAGCTACAGCAGCAAAAAATTCCAAGCACACTGCAATAAAAAAGAGGTAAAATTGCATTAATTCCCCAGCACAGAGTGCTCTGAGGGCTTCTGCTGGGCACCAAAGCAGGACAACCTTTCGGAGACCATCCCCCTTCCTGGGAATATCCCGTGTTTAATTAAAGGGAAAAGTTTCTGACCATTAAAACTGATTGACCGGGTGGGTCAGACCCTGGCCACGAGCCCCTGGACCTTTGCCCGGGCTGGAGGAGCCCCAGGGGAGCAGGGCCATGAGCTGGCAGTGCCTCTGGCAGGTTGGCAAACCTAAGGACAAGACGTCCCCAGAAGAAGGCACAGCAGTCCCAGCCGCTGGCACTTGACAATCATTAATTGCAGCAACCCACTCAAATCCTTTTCTTCTCTAATCCAGGCTTTTTGGGGTTTGGCGTTCTCTGTATAATCCCCATCTTTTATCCATTCTCCTTGTTATCGAGGATTTAGTCAAAACATACGTGGGGTTTGACACAAAGCTGCTATTTTTAATCCTTGCTTCACACAGATAATCAATTTCCACTCAATACTGGCTGTCACTTGCATTGCTGGAAAACTGGATCTCACGTTAGTGAATAACACCCACGCCTGGTTGGCTCAACACTCCCCCCCCCAACATTTATATTTGAAATGCTGAGATTTTGCCACAGCCAGGGGATAATCAGCCCATTGTGTGTTTGTCACAGCCACTCGGGGGGGTTGGTCACACTCCTGGGGACGAGCTCCACACGCCAGGGCCAAGCACTTCCTTTCCATCCAGGAGGGGGAATTGGAGCCCTGGGAAGGAGCTGAGCCCAGCACAAAGTGCCACGCCAAGATTTGTTGAGTTGTTTTCTTGCTCCTCACTTGCTGCTCTCGACCCTGTGATAGCAACTCATAGAGACATTTCAGTTCTTTCCAAGCAAAATAAGGAGGGTCACCCCAGGGCCACGTCCCTCAGGAGGCTTGGCCATGCTGGGGCTCCTTTGAAACTCACTGCAAAGGGGAGGATGCTGCTGCAAGCAGCCACAAATGAATGGCCTGTTTTATTGAGTACTGCAAGCAAAATAAACACATGGAGCATTCCCAAACCTTCCTTTCGTTTATTTTTCCCCCCTCCTTTCCCTTCAGTTTTAGTCTCACAGGCTCCAGTTTCATCAACAACTGGCTGGCTGCAGGGAGGGAAGGGGACACTGAAGGGAGGGGGGTTTAATGGGGGGACTCAGGGGCAAAGGAAATCCCACGGGCCCAGCTCATTGCAAAGGATCAGAGGGCTGGGAACTGTCCCAGCTCTGCTCCTTCCCATCAACTCAGGAATAAAATAAGTTGTATCTGAGAAAAAAAACGTGGAAAACATCCAGTAGGAAGTGAGTTCCAGACATGGAATCCCAGAATGGTTCGGGTGGGAAGGGACATTAAAACCCATGTCATTCCACCTCTGCCATGGGCAGACACCTTCCACTACCCCAGACTGCTCCCAGCCCCATCCAACCCGGCCTTGGACACTTCCAGGGATCCAGGGGCAGCCACAGCTGCTCTGGGCACTCTCCAGGGCCTCCCCATCCTCCCAGGGAGGAATTCCTTCCCAAAATCCAGCCAGGGTGATATTCTCCAATACTGGCTTTCCCTCTGATCACATTATTGTGTGATGGGCTTTTCTTTTTTCATACATCCGTGACACATTTGTTTGGCAAAGGGAAGGATCTTGTCATAACAATTTATATTTAGTCTCCAAATGTGGCCTTTAATTGCTAATTACAGAATGCTGCTCACAGGTTGGCAAATCACACATGCCAAAAAACAAAACAAAAAAAAAAGGCCAGTGAGGAAGAAAACAATTGGGGATTTTTAAGGGTTTAAGAAATAAATAAATGTGGTCTTTAATTATCTTAGGGGAAAAAATAGCAGCTGAGGAATCAGTGTAACCTCAATATTGCTGTTGGAGGGGTGAGTGTCACCTCTGCCACAGCAAGTGACACCTCTGCCACACCTCTGACACAACAAGACACACCACAGAGGGTGACTCAGTGGAGACAGACATGAGTTTGTGGGCACAGGGCAACTGCAGCTTGCCTGGGCCCAACTCTCTGGCAGGAGCAGCTCTGTGTGCTTTGATTTCAATTTTATTTCTTCACAAACCTTTTATTTAGCCATAATTCTTGATTAGCCTGTAAAGAGCATTCAGTCAATGGGCTCAGTCCCAAACACATCCCAGTCCTCCTTCAGTCTTCAGTTCAAGCAGTGTCAGTGCAGATAATTTTATCTTTGCTTGCATGATAATAAATTAGACAGAAAATTTATATATAGCTCATTGGAGAAAATTACAGCCCTGATCCTCGAGATCCTGATCTCAGCCCTCTGCTTGTTCTTCACTTTTACTACTTCTGTGATTTGCCCTCCTAATCGTGTCTCTAATTAGGCACCCCCAGACTTCTCAATCTCATTTTGCCAGAGGTTTTCTCCCCTGGGGCTCTCATTGTTCTTGCTGCCATTGAGATTATCCAACAGTGCAGTTGTGCATTTATCTAAATGCTGGGTCAGGATCTCATCTCTGCTTCCAGTGCCTCACACAAGGATGTTCTCCCTGGCACTGCAAACCCTGCCTGTCATTTCCAGGGAGTCTCAGCTCTGGATGAGCAAACCCAGGGGAGGCTCAGGGGACTGGGATGCTGCTCCCAGCACTGGGTATCCCAGGAGAGCTGGTTTGTGTCCCTGCACGGTGCAAGAGATGCCAGCTGGATTAGGACAAGAGGAAACGGCTTTAAACTAAAGGAGGGTGGGGTTAGTTTGGATATTAGGAAGGAATTTTTGGCTGGGAGGGTGTTGAGGCCTTGGCACAGGGTGCCCAGAGAAGCTGTGGCTGCCCCTGGATCCCTGGCAGTGCCCAAGGCCAGGCTGGAATTTGGAGCAGCCTGGAAGGTGTCCGGGTTGAAACTGGATGAACTTTAAGGTCCTTTCCAACCCAAACCATCCTGTGACTCCGTGATTCATTTGGCAACCAGAGGTGATGCAGTTTGCTCCTTTGCTGGGGTGAGCATCACTCCAAAATCCACCTTGACAAGAAGCCAGAGCTGCAGGTGAAGCTGGGAAAAGTGGAATTTGTCTCCTCTTTGCAGATGCACAGGTTTGGATATTCTGCATTTCTGTCCAAGAGCCAGAGGCATCCCAGGAGCTCTGCCTGGCTCCAAAACCCTGCAGCCAGCCTTCAGCAGCAAAGCTACTTCAATGTACAAAAAAAAATTTATTTTTTCCCTGGACTTTTCCCAAAGATAATTTGTAATTATATTTTACAGCTTTTTAAAAATATATATATTTAAGACAGTACATTAGTCATGCAAACATAATTATATATTTTACATCCCCGTGTCATTTTTAATTAAAAACATGGTATTTAAAGCACGTACATTTCAAAAATCCGATGCAGGCTTCTATTAAAAATGCGGTTGGTTGAAGCTAATGAAGTACCTGGATGGGGCAGGACAAAGGCAGAGCCCGTTGCGTTGCCGTGGGAACAGCCGGCATCAAAAGCCGAGACCAGCCGCGGAAACCTGCGGCACCCGAAATCACGGGGAGATGTGATTAGGGACCAAATCCAGCCCCAATCCGAGCGGCCTTCTCCTTCCTGGCTGCGCTGCCAGCTGTGCCAGCTGTGCCAGATGTGCCATTTCCCGGGGCTGTCGGGAGGGGTTCAGTGGTGACCCCAGTGCTGGAATTCCCCACGGGCATTGGGATGTGGGGCAGCCCGGGGGAAATTTGGGCAAGGAACCAGCCCGGAGCCAGCGGAGGATGGGGAGCGCGACCCAGCCATCCAATTCACATATGCAAATAGTTTTCTGGCTCGTTAATTGCTTCCAAAGTGGAAGATTTCTCCTAATCTCCCATTAGCAGCTGCACATCCCTCTCCATTTCAAATTGCCGTGGTGGAGGGTTTGTGGCTGTCGGCAGGGACAAAGTGGAGGAGCGGTAATTTTTTAATTAAGTCGCTTCGCCGGCGTTCCTCTCTCTGGATGTCTGCGAGAAGCGAGGGAGGATTTTGCTCATCCTCTGCCGATTTCCTGGAGACCACCCCTCGGGATTGCCCCACCGAGTGTTCCTTGTGGCGGTTCTGCTGGGGACATTGGTGACACAGGACCCGTCCTGGGCAGGGTGAAACCCCCCGGAGCATCTCCTCTCCAAAGGCGGCTGCTCCGGGAGCAGCTCCGGGCACGGCTCCCAACTCCTGGAGATTATTTAATGGCTTTTTAGTGGTTTTTCTGGGACGTGATGGTTACAGAAAGCAGGAGCACCTTCCTGCCTGTGCCCAGTGAGCCTCCAATGACCCTGGAATTGCTCCGCGGCGCTGCTCTGCTCCGCAGGGATGCTCCTCATGCCCCTTGAAGGAATCTGCCCTCCTTCCTCAGGGTCCCGGCCCTGAGCATTGGGGGATTCTCCTCCCTTGGGAACCCCTGAGGTGGGCAGGTGTCTCCTGGGGGTGCAGACCCCGCTCTCTCGGGTTCTGCAGACACAAGGGATGGTCCTGCCCTGGATCAGGACCTTTCCAAGCTCATCACAGGGCTGTGCTGCTCTGGGCTTTTCCTGGCTGCCGCTGCTGCCATTCCCCAAACAAAAGTTCCTGGCAGAGGGAATGGAGCTGATGATGCAATTAAAATGATTATTTCCTAAACCTGCGTGTCCCTGCAAGCCTCTGGAAGTGGCTCTTGGAGTGAAGAGGGGGATGGAAGAGCAGGCTCAGAGCTGCCTGGTTTGCCAGCAGGCAGCTGAGCATCCGAGGGGATGATGGCACTACACCCCAGCTGGGCAGGATTTCATGGGATTTATTGCTACTGATGTCTCTTGATTAAATTATATTTCTTTCTTCATTTATTCTCTAACAAGCTGAACATTTCAATTTCCCAGGCAAGCCCGGGTCGGGAATGGGAGGAGGTGGCACCTGACACTGATATTGGAAGGGGCTCAGTTGGAGAGGAATACTTCTCATTTAAACCTCTGATTTCCTGAAAACCTGCTCTCAGGGGAGAATTGGCAATTCAGAGCCAAGCTGAGAGCTGCAGTTTCCTGCAGGAGCTGCTCACAAAGCCGAGTGTGGCTCCATCCATGGCCTGCATGGTGCCAAGAATCCCCCAGGTTACAAGGCTTGGAGCAATTTCAGGTTAAAAGGGAATCAGAATCATGGAATGGTTTGGGTTGGAAGGGACATTAAAGATTATCCAGTTCCAGCCCCTCTGCCACAGGCAGGGAATCAGACCTTTCGTTTTTCCTCCCCTGAGCAAATCCATGGCACTGCTAATCTTAGCACCATTTCCATTTTCAAGGGTTAAGGAGGCAATTCAGGAGAAACCCATTCAGCTGAGCAATTAGCGAGTCAAGAACACGCTCCTGCATTTTATTAGAAAGAGAAAAATTGATAATTTCTGTTTGTTTTGACCCTGCCTCTGCAGTAATGGCAGCAATTTTCCGGGATAATCCCAGTTACCATGGTTATATCTCCCTCCAGGTCCTGGCCACCTGCAGCAGGAGGACACTGGAGCAGAGCCAGGGCTGGGGGGAGCTGCTCCTGCCCCCCAAATTCTGCATCCTGGTGCCTCTCCAGCCTCCCCTGCCCTGCCTGCACCACTCACCCTTCCCCAGGTGGAAAGTCAGGAGGGATGAGAACCCCAAGTTTGCTGCTGCCTCTCAGGTGGGGATGAGAGATTTGCTGCTGCCTCTCAGGTGGGGATGAGAGATTTGGAGGCAAAGAGACTAAAAAATCTCCACCTGATATTTGTGGAGCTGATTCATGATCCCTGAGCTGCAGCAGTGGGGAAGAGACCCCAACCCTCCTTCCCCAAGGAAAGTCACTTCACCCCTCAGCAATTCTTGCTTCAGGAAGAGGGATTAAAGCAGAAAATCCAGATCTGTTCCAAAAAGGCACTGGGGAGCTGATTTTGAAAGGCAAGAAATTAAAGAACTGCTTAGCTGAATAGCTGAGCTGGTATTTTTCTGTCCTCAGGAAACAACTTTGATATAACAGCATTAGTAATAATAACACCCCGAAGAAAATCCTGGTGAAATCATGTCGAGTGCAGGATGTGTGAAATCCCTGGGATGGGGAGAGGTGTGGGTCTCCCTCGTGTCAGCAAAATCCTTCCTGGATGGGATGGAGACACATTACCACAAATGGGAGCAGCTCAGGGAAAATAATCCATCTTGATCAAAGAGCCAAAATAGCAGGAAAAATCTCTTAGTAAGTGAAACTGTCCAGAAAATATTGAAAACTTGGTGTGTCACAAGCCACTGCTCCTCTGACAGGGCTGTGAATTGACAGTTTGAAGGCTTTATTTTCATTCCTCCTTCCCAGAAGGAAAGGGATGGACAACACTGGGGAGGATGAGAGGAGCCTGGGCATCCCCAGGCTGGCTGGGGGCAGTGAGATCTGCAGGGTCCCTGTCACCCTGCAAAAATTCATCTTTTAGAAGGAAAATTCAGCTGCAGCACATCTCAGCCAAAGGCAGAGGGGAGTGCAGGGGGTGTGAGTGCTCTGGGGGGTTTGGGGGGCTGGGGAGGGGTTCTCTGGACGTGCTTTGTGAAAGAAAAGGTTTTAATGATGACAAAAAATAACAAACATTATCAAACAAAAAGAAATATAACTCGAACACGGTGTAGAGAACACTTACACAGCTGAGGCAGTCCAAAAAAGCCATTGAGCAGTTCTTAAAGTACTGAATGGTCCAGGAGGGATTTCTGGCACTTTGCCCAATAAAATTGGCAACAGGATTTGAGGTCCAGGTCCAGGTGTCCAACCAGTATCTCTGCTTGGCACCTGGAAAGTTACTGGGAAAAGAACATTGAAGTTTCTTCGTCCTTTACCTGATTAGAACAGCAAGGGCTGAGTCTTAAACCTTCCCTTACATGGAAACACCCCCTGAGGTGAGGGTGCATTTGTGGGTGATCCCACAAACGGGGGCAGCTCTGGGAAAACAACCCATCTTGGTCAAAGAACCAAAATAGGAGACTCTGTTAGTAAATTCCTGCCTGCTGGAGATCGTGGTGCTGCTGCTGAGATCTGAGCACGGGCACACTGTGCCCCAGCCTGGCCCCACTTGTCCCTGCCCCACTCCTGCTCCTCCAAAACCCAGCTGCTGCCAAATCCCCCAGGACACAGAGCTCCCCTCACCCCTCCCAGCGCCCCAAAGCCCCAGAGCACTCACAGCCCCTGCACTCCCCTCTGCCTTTGGCCGGGATGTGCTGCAGCTTCCCAAGGGAGGGACACAAACTGAAGTTTCTTTCTAAAAGACGAATTTTGCAGGATGACAGGGACTCTGCAGCTCTGGATCCTCACAAGTCTGGGAGGATTACACATGTCCCTGCACCCACAGCCCCGGGGCCCTTCTGTCCCCAAAGCCACCAAGTGCTTTGCAGGTCCCCGGGCTCACTGACGGTGCCAAAATCAGAAATACCAGAGCTGGGCTGGAGCACACATCCCAAATCCCTGTGAGCCATCACAGATCACTCTCAGGGGCTGATTTCTCTCTCAGGAGCTGTTTGGGGTTTTGCTCACTCCCCACTTCCATTAGGAGATGCCGAGGACTGTCAGGGGGCTGCTGTCCCTCCGTGTCCCTCCTCAAGTCCCCCAAGCCCCGATGTCCTCCCAGCCCTGCCAGAACCCCTGGGGGCAGATTTGCTGCCTCCCCACCCGTGTGTGATGAGTTACACCTCAACCAGATGTTCCGTGGGCAGGAGAACCCATTTGGAGTTAAAAGCCAGTGATTAGAGTTGCCAACCAGCCATTTAGAAAGTATTAAATGGAGAATTATCCCCCTCTTCCTGTTTCAATACAATGGGAGCTTCATAATGCACTTGTTTAAGTTGCCTGGTTTTAATTTTAGCTCCCTGCGTTTCTAATAGGGCACGCGGAGCCATTTCACTTCATCAATAGCTCCTGTGAGCTGGAAAAGAGTCAGGGAGGGGAATAAAGTCAATATCCTTGAGAATGAGACAAAGGAGGAAAAATTAGCCCAGAGATCTCAGTTTCTCTTTCCCACTGATAACACAGCTTCTCAATTTACTCGACCAGATTGCCTGGCAAAGAGGAGTATTTTTCAAGAGGAGCAGACATGAAAGGGATTATTACTTATAGAGGCTCTTCTTTAAAAAGATAAAGTATTTGGCAATTAAAGCAGGAGGAGCTGCAGACTCCCCAGCCCCATTAGCATATTTTCCAGTAACCCCTCCTTTTGGGAAGGATGATCCCACTGCCCCTGCCCGGCTGGATGATCCTGCTGCAGCCCTGGGAGGGGACAGGAGCAAACCCTGGCCCCAGAGCTGTCCCCACTGCTGTGGGAAATGGATTTGTAAAGGATTCTCAAAGGCTGACATCTCTGGTGTGTCTGAAGGCAAACTCTGAGATAAAGGAGGGTGACTTGGAAAGGCCAGGGAATGGGACAGATGCCGTGGAGAGAGAAACTAAACTGGAAACAAGTTTCAAATGATGACCTTGCAAATAGACGAGGTATTTTGGAGAAATTGAACTATGAAAGGTGCATTGTAGCAAGACCCACGTAGGGTGTTTTAATAGATGATTGGCTTAGAAGCATTAGCAGCATCGTGTGGCAAAAGCTAATAATGTAGAGTAATTAGGTCAAAAACTGCTTATAATGTATTGCAATTAGGAAATACTTTGGCTTCTGATTTTGATGGCATGAATTGTAATATCTGAACAGTCTCACCGTTCTCATGGGACTGAAAATGGAATAAAAGTCTTTGAAAGGCCTCTCAGGAGCCCATCTCTGGGTCAGAAAAAGGGTTTTTCCAACACTCTGGGGCTGAACAGGGCCTTGGGCAGGGGAATGAGGGAATGAAGGTTTGTCACAACCTTCTGTGGCGAGCAGGGTCTGGCTGCCCCTGTCAGCCCCAGGTAACAGGAGCTGGGAGCCTCTGCCTCTGGTCACCTGGAGTCAAGGCTGAAAATATGTCAGTGCAGCAGGAGTGGCTGGGAGGGCACAGGGAGGGCAGGGCACCTGGGGGCAGCCACAAAAATCCACTTCCACTCAGGACAGAGGGACCTGAGGCAGCCCTGCCAGGGCCCCTGGGTCTTGCTGGGTCCCTGCAGCTCGTTTGAATGTCCTGTATCCCACGAGGGCTCCCTGCATCCTGCCATGGTCCCTGCACCCTTTTGGGGTCTCTGGATCCTGCCATGGTCCCTGCATCCTTCTGGGCTCCCTGGATCCTGCTGGAAATCCCTGCATCCTTCTGGAGTCCCTGAATCCCACCAGGGGTTCCTGGGTCCCATGGGCAGGGCTGGAGGTGCTCTGCTCCCCCTGGCTGGGCCTGGGCAGTGCCAGGGGGGCTGCTGGGGACACCCAACACCCCTGAGGGCACCAAGGGCTCTGACAGCAACTGCTCCAGCTGTGGCACAAAGTTTGCTTCCTCCTAACGGGGCCGATAAATACCTAAATAAGGGGGTGGGGAAAAGAAAGGAATTTATTAGCAGGAGATGGTGAGTTCTGGCACCTGCAGGGCCCTGTGGGGCTGGGGGTGTCCATCCCATGGCAAACAGGAACCTGCAGCCCTGCTGCTCCTCTGTCCTGTGGCAGGAGTCACCCAGGCAGGGCTCTCTGAGGGCGCTCACACTCACACTGGAGAATGGCAGGACTCAGCTCTGGCAGGATGAGAAGGGTGACCCTGCCCTGGAGGCAGCCTGGGGACAATTTCTGCTCTCTGTGACAGAGACAGGACCCAGGGAAGGGCTGGAGCTGTGCCAGGGGAGTTTAGGTTGGATTTTGGGAAAGGTTCTTCCCCCAGAGTTGCTGGGCACTGCCCAGGGAATGGGCACAGCCCCGAGGCTGCCAGAGCTCCAGGAGAGTTTGGACACGGCTCCAGGGATGCCCAGGGTGGGATTTGGGGTGTCTGTGCAGGGTCAGGGGTTGGATGATCCCTGTGGGTCCCTTCCAGCTCAGGACATCCCCTGGTTCCATGAGCTGGGAGCACTCAGAGCATGGAGGGTCCTGGTCCCCTCCTCGTGTCACAAAGTGCCTCCAGCTCAGAGCTGAGCCCTCCTCACGACCAAACACCGGGGTTTGTCTCGGTGTCTGTCAGCAGAGGGAGATCAGGCTGTTTTTACGGGAGTTTTTCCAAGGATTAATTAGTTGATGTTTCCTGAAGTACTCTGAAGGTGTGGAGTGTGAGTTAAGTGCTGTGCTCCAGCAGCCCATCGGGCACCGCAGCGATTTCCTTCCTTTTACTCCTCGTTCCCAAAGTGTTCGTACAAAACAAATCCCGGAGGAGTTTGGGGGACTCTGACCGTGGTGCTCAGCACAGGGAGGACCCAGAGGAGGCCAGGGAGCTGCTCCAGGGCTGGAGCCCCTCTGGAGCCAGGCTGGGGGTGCTCACCTGCAGGACAGGAGGCTCCAGGTGTCACAGGGACGTGCAGGTCTGCTCGTGCACGACTTGTTCCAGGCTACGAGATGGTTTCTTGGAGCAGAATCATTACTGCCCCATCAATTTTAATTCAAGCTGGAGAAATCATCGGTGTAATTATTTACTACTGTGAGATTTCTGAAAATTATATTTCTGTTACTGCCCTTATTGATCTTGAAAAGGGCCATAAATTAACTTGACAGTTCACCGAGTCCTTCACACTTGAATAATTTCTCTGCTTGACTTGCACTGTGTGTTGAACTTTCAGCACCAGCCAATTACAGTCATTCAAAGTGTGTATTTGAAGATTTTTCTTACGCAACAAATTTGATTTTAATACCAAAGAACTCGAGGCAAATACCAAGTGCCCTCCATGTTGCAGAACAGTTTGGCTTCAGCTGGGCACAGGGGGATGCTGGATGGGCTTTTCAGGGAGGCAGGGGGGTGACAGGTGCTCACCTGAGGTGGCAGAGCCCCTAGAAATGGTGCTCCCCATGGGGCTGGCACCTCCCTGGGGTGTCCAGGCAGCTCCTGGCCCCTCGTCCCAAAGGCAGTCTGGCACTGGCAGCAGCAGGATGCAACCCTCACCCAGCCAGCCTGCCCCATGGCTTCAGTGCTTGTCTCTGTGCTCTCGGGATGTTGTGACAGGAACAAACCACAGCAATCCTGGGGTTCTGGGCGTCCTGGGCACAGAAACGGGGAAAATCCTGCTCCCTGCAGGGGTGTGGGGTGAGGGAGAGCACGAGGGGCAGGAAGGACACTGTGTGGGGACAAGGTGAGGCTGTCCCCAGCCCCTGAGGGGCTCCCAGCACCTGCCCCATCCCCTCTGGGGCTGCTCTGTGCAGGAACTCAGCGCCAGAGGAAGAGGGGAGGGAAGAGGATGGGGCAACCGGGGGCCTTACATAAGGTGGAGATTCTGTGGCTGCAGGGGGAAAGTGGCCTGAGCTTCATGAGAAACAAACTCAGTAAATCAACAACATCTGGGGCCTGCTGCTGGAGCACCGCCCCGGCAGGGGAGGGAAATCTCCTCTTGTCCTCCCAGATTAAGGGATTTTGCTGTTTGCTCACAGTTTTGTACATGTAAAACAATCTGGCCCTGACCAGCAGCTTGCCCAAAGCCTCTCCTTCCAGCTCTGCCCCAAACCCTTCCAAAACCCTCACCCAAAGCCCCCAACATAAACCCCTGCCCTGAGCCCCTGCCCAGGCACCCACCCGAGCTTTGTGCTTGCTGCTCTGAGCCCTGCAAGGACTCCCCACCCTTGGGAAGTGTCTTTTGGGGTGTCCCAGGGCCAACGTGGAGCTCTGACAGCCCTGCCCAGCACCCCCACGCTCCCCCAGGCAGGTGTCTGCACTTCACTGCGTGGTATTTATTCATGATATCAGACAAGAAAACCTCATTAAATTAGTCCAGAACTCTTCTGGGTGCTCCCAAGCGGAGACACCCAGCGCTGGGGCGGGAATCCAGCATTTCCTCATTTCACAGTGATGGCAGAAGGGGCAGAGACTCCGTCCTGCGAGCCGGGCTGGACCGGACCCTCACACCTCCATCTTCTTCTTCATCTCCATGCGGTAGATGATCTGGTAGCCGTCATCCCAGGCGTAGAGCTGCCTCTCCCGGGGGCTGTACTTGAGGCTGGCGTGGGAGCCGTAGCGCTTGGGGAAGTAGACCAGGGAGGCGTCCTCGGGGGCCAGGGTGCCGCTGACGTCGAAGACGCACTGCACGCGGGCGCGGCTGGGCAGGCGCGTGTTGTACACCACGTGCAGCGCCCCGCACACCACGAAGGCGCCCTCGGCGTTCTCCCGCGGGCACGGCGTGTCCCACATCTGCTCGATGTCCAGAGAGGCGGGGTCCAGCTTGGCCAGGCACATGTTCTTCTCGTCCTCCTTGGTGGCGTAGATGGCCCAGAGCCCTTCCTCGTCCGCTGACACCTCGATGTAGGTGGAGGGGGAGAGGCCGAAGACGGGGATCTGCTCCTCGGCCGGGAACACGGAGCTGTCCACCACCGTCTTGTTGGCCAGGTTGAACTTGATCACCTGGAAGGACGGGCCCTGCTGGCGGATGTAGTAGAGGTGCCCGTCGTAGACCAGGTGCCCGGTGCCCACCCAGGGGTAGGGCAGCTTGATGCGCGCGGCCTTGCGGGTGGCGGAGAAGAGGGTGAACTCCCTCATGCGGGGGAAGACGTAGACGGTGTCGTTGGCGGTGCCGTCGAACACGTAGATCTTCTCCGAGCTCCCCGCGGCGTCCTTGGTCCAGAGCCCCGAGGAGCTGCCGAAACGCTTCAGGATCTTCATGGCCCTGACGCTGGCGATGGTGTCGCTGCAATCTGCAGGAGCAGGTGTCACTGCTGTGGGAAGAGCCTGGGACAGCCTGGCCCTGCAGCAGGACTGCTGCTGCCCCGCGCTGGGTCCTTGCTCTGTCCCACCCCAGCCCTCAGGCAGCTGCCGTGGAAACTCTCTGAAGGGGTTTAAATGCGTCCCTGGTGGCACTGAGAAGTCTCCTAGTGCACCCGTGCCACGGGCAGGGGAGCCACCCTCACCCCAGCCCTGCCCCAGAGGCTTTGGAGACACACTAGGCTCCAGCTTGGGGCTTGGATGGAGCTCCCAGGCCAGAGGGGACACAGAGACACCTGAGATGCCCTGCTGGGACACAACGCCTCAGCCCGTGGCTGGGGGACACCTGCACTGGGGTGGGCTGGGGAGGGTCAGGGTAAGCCCCAGACAGGACCATCGCCCAGGGAGCCACAGCAGCCCCTCACCTGTGAGCTTGGTGTATTTCTCATTCTTCCTCTGCTTGGCTGTGGCCACCTGCTTGTCCATCAGCGTCTCATCCACCTCCACGCAGGGCGGGGCGGGGTTCTGTGTCTCCAGGTAATCCACCTCCCTCTCCAGGCGCTCCACGCGCACTGCGGCGCTCTCGGCCTCCGCCCGCATCGCCTCCCGCTCCTTCTCGGCCGCCTCCAGCATCCCCAGCACCTGGTTCTTGAAGTCCCGCAGCTCCGTGGAGTAGCGGCTGCTCTGGTCGTGCCACTGTGAGATCCTCTCCTGGGGTGGCCAAGGGGACACTGAGGTCTCCAAACCTCACAGGCCACCAGTGGCAGCTGTCCCAGCCTGCCTGGGCTGTGGGAGCCCCCGGAGCCACACGGGGCTCGTGTCCCTGGGTCACATCCCAGAGCCGGGGTGCCCATTCCTGCAATGCTCCCACAATGTTCCCAGACCCGCAATGTTCCTGCTCTTCCCTGACAGTCCCAGACCCACAGTGCCCCATTCCTGTGCTGCCCCCACATCCTCCAGGCCCTGCCCTCCTGTGCCACCCCAGGATGCCCCTGAACTCACAGTGCCCCCCACTCTCCCACGATGCTCCCAGATCCCTGATGCCCTTGTTCCTGTGATGACCCTGTGAAGCTCCCAGACCTTCAATGCCCCTGTTTCCCATGATATTCCCAGACCCATGACATTCCCATTCCTGTGGTGTCCCCATGGCTCTCCCAGCCCCACAACGCCCCTGCTCCTGTTGATGTTCCCATTCCTGTGGTGTCCCCATGGCTCTCCCAGCCCAGCTCCCAGGACCCGCCTGTCCCACAGCGCTCCCACGCCCATCTTACCCCCGTGTATCCCGGTGCTGGGCAGTGCAGGACCCTGGCGGGGGCTGCCAGGGCACCTCACACCCTGCTCCGTCCCCATCCCAGCTCCTCCTCACCCAGCCCCTCTGCCGGCCCCGGCGGCCTCCATGGGGAAGGGCTGGGAGCCCGCTGGGGCGATTCGGGCTGCGGGGCCCCGCTCGGGGCTGTACCTCCAGGAGGGTGATGCGGCGCTCCACGTACTCCATGAACTGCTGCTGCTGGGCGCGCAGGGCCGGGGCGAGCAGCGGCAGCAGCAGCAGGCAGCGCCAGGGCCCCATGGCCGGCAGCGAGCGCAGCCTCCACCTCAGTGCTCAGGAATGCTCCGGCCTCCGCGGCCCTTATTGCATCCAGATGTGCGGAGGGAGGGGACGCTGCTCCTTCCCCGCGGAACGGCCCCGGGCTCTTTAACTCCTTCGTGCCCCAGCAGCGCCCGCAGCGCCCACCCAGGCGGTGCCCCCAGCCCGGGATGGGGCAGGGGACAGGGGACAGGCAGCCGCAGGAGCCCCCAGCCAGAGGACACGTCCTCGTGAGCCGTAGTGTGGGGACAGCCCGTGGGACACCGAGGGGACAGCCCTGGCTCCTTGTCCGCAGAGGTGCCCAAGGCCCAGCGGCCAACCTGAGCCATGTCCAGTTCTGCTGGAGGCAAAGCCAGAGCACACCATGGGCACCGGCCCCAAGCCCGTGTCCCCTGAGCCCGTGTCCCTCTGAACCCACGTTCCCCGCTAAGCCCGTGTCTCTTGAGCCCGTGTCTCTCCCTGAGCCCGTGTCCCCTGAACCCGTGTCCCTCCAGGTCCTGGCTGTCACCCCGCAGCTCCTGCCTTGCCGCCCGTGCCGGGGTCTCTCAGATGGCAGAGCCACCGGTGCCAGGGCCGGGACAGGGCACGTCGGGCAGTGTCCCCAGCCCGGCTGCCGGGGCCACTCGCTGGCCTTGGGGCACTCGCCCGAGGTGGCCCCAGCGCTGCTGTGGGGCAGCTCCCGGGACGGGCTCAGCCCGGGGGTGGATGGATATACGGACAGACAGACAGACGGACACCGCAGCTCCGTGCCCCGGAGGCAGCCGGGCCGGGCGGTTCCGCGGGCACCGGCCGTGGGCTCCCGGGCCGTGGGCACGGACGGACCGAGCGGAGCCGGGCCCGCGGTGCTGCGGCGAAGCGAGTGTGCCACCTAGTGCAGCTGGTCCCAAATGTGCATCCCAAATGCGCATCCCAAACGCGCATCCCGGATCCGCATCCCGCACCGTCGACACCTCACTCTGGATAGCCCCAAACCCCTCTCCCACCCCCTTTAACAGATCAAGTGACCAAATGAATAGAGTACAGAAAATTAACCCTTTTTATTGATGCATTGCAATTGTTCTACATTTTTACCATATTATGTAGAAAATACTTAAAATACAAGCTACTTTGTAAAACCAAAGACAAACATTGAATCCAAAGATAAACTATGTTTTCACAATGGACCCTTCTCCCATATAGTTAGTATTAAATTTTTAAATATCTATTTCTTTTGTTAAAATGATTTTTACATACCCCCTAAGTACATCAGCAATACAAACATAGATCAGTAATTGTCAGAAACTACCTGTATCTAGCGGCTTGTAAAAAGGAAGAGCACAACCATAAAAGAAAGTTAAATTTTACACAGTAACTAGCATATCAAATACATTTAATAAAGTAGGAATTCCATTGCAATATCAAGGATTCAAGCAGAAATACTAACATTACATATAATGTACTGCTACATGTAGTGAGATAGATATAGTTCAAGCTGAATCTGAAATCACACATTATATAAAGTTTAGCAACAAACAACCATGTGGACATGCGGCACCATTCAGAAGTTTAAATAAAATTAATAAAAAGAAAGCAGGGCTGTGCCAATCCTGTCATTTAGAAGCAATTTAGTTTCATGTACTAAAAGAAATTGCTGAGTCAGAGGTAAATTACTGCATCCCATCAATTAGGTGCTAAGCAGGAAAGCCTCAGGAGTTGCCTCTGCAGGGGCTATCACAGCTGCAAATACAGGTCAGGTAAGAGAAAACTGATTGAACAGCTCAAGAATCACACAGACAAACCTAGCTGGGACCACGGCTATCAAATATTCCAAAGGTGAATCCCAAACTAGTCGTAAAGAAAATTAAAGGATGCCAATTCCTATCCAGAGATAGCAGATTTCTCTCCAAAAATGTGTAGCAGGCTCTGACAACGAGGAGAGTCAATTCTTGAACCCAATTTGGGGCTGGATATGCAAGGGAAGAAGGGATGTGTCTCCTTAGAGCAGAACACAATACACCTAAACTGGGCATCATATACTGGGGCCAGACTGGGAGGCCCTGGACCTGCTGGGGTGGGGTTTGCTGTGTATCACACAGGGATTCTGGGGTATTGTTTGACAGCTTGTTCCAAATGGAGCACGTTTGATTTTACCTAGATCATTTCCCATCTCATCCTCCCTGTTCCAAACACTTCTGGGAACTCGGGCAGTGGAGGACACGACACCATGCTTTGGGAATACATTTGATTGGGATTAATTGTGTTACAAGGTCTCTAAACAGACATTTCAAGCTGCCTTTTTTAGGGGAAAGTGGGCAAGTTCTCAAAATTATCAGCAGATTTTACAAGAGGTCTTTTTTCTCTTTTTTTTTTTTTTTTTCCTGTTAGTGAAGTGTTTTCCATGAAGTCCTATTTGTGAAACAGGGAGTTGGAGCTTGGTTTGCCTTTTGGTGGAAAGGCACAACTCTGTACCCAAGAGGTATCTCAAGGCAAGTACTGAACACAAGCAATGTCAAAAAAAGCAAGAAAGTGCCTAAAGCAACAAACAGCATCGTTTGCAGCAACGACGTGGCACAGCAAGGTTGGTTTTCCGCACGCTCACGGAAGTGCTCCGACTACAAAACACACTGAACATCAACGTGGGCTAATGCTACCGTCCAGTTCCACAGCCCTCCATCCCTCCCTAGTCCTCCCACCTCAAGGCCAGTCCAGCCTTCCTTCTAGCAGGAACGTGGGCTCGGGCATTTCTGGCCACAGCCAGGTGAGGACCGGCCTCCTTCCCACCGGGACGGAACATAAACTGGGGTTCAAGGTTACCAAACCTTTTATTGCTGCAGTAACACGACTGCTCGAACCAGTTTATATCATCCTTTTGGACAAGATACTTTATGTGTTAAGATGAGAAATAATTCCTAGCACAAGGGACTCAAGAAAACAAAGCGTAGTCCAAAACCTGCACTGATTATCCAAAGTGAGTATTTCCTCTGAACACTAACTAGGGCTACAGCTGACAGACCTTCCCAACAACTCCACATTAGCAGTAGCATTATAAAACTTTTTTAATGGTATTATGTGCTTTACAGCAGGCTCTCTTTGGTATAAATATTCTATCACCAAGCTAGCAATATTTTACACGACACGTCTGCTATTCCTGTGGGGGAAGGTAACGCTACACTAAACCTAATAAAAGTGATTGCACGTATTTAATCACTTCTGCAATATTAGACTAAACATTCCAATGCATTCCCAGCACTAACCTTATTCGAAATGCACTGACAGACACTAACAGTACATGTGCCATTTCAAGGGAAAGCTTCAAGGGGACATCGCTTCACTGGGAACATGAACGGAGGCGGGATGAGAGCGGTGACAGGGAGAGGGCTCTGCACCATCCTGCTGCTCTGGCTGGGGAAAGCTGGGTGGGTGAATTGCTTCAATTCGACGGGGGCTTGCTGGTCCCTCGTAAGGCAAGCTCACTGTAAACTCTAGTCACACTACATCATCATTTAAGGCACTACAATAAGGGGACACACCAAACAACTCTTCATCACACATACCTGTGCAAAACAAATCCAAGGTATCCTTTCCTCTCGTGAAGCTCTACTCCTCTCTCAGTGCTACAGTGATGAGCTCTAACCATTGCATTATATCACATACATTCCAACATGAATCAATTCATTTTGGTTTAAATACAAAGGATACAACAACTTCCATCCCCAGGAACGTTTAAGAATTAGACAAACACTAAGTACAGAGTTCAAGTATAATCACTACACATTTTGATTACAAAGACAGAACATTTGGGGTTAGCAGGAAGTTTTGCTTGTTATATTTTTCTAATCAATATGTACATATTTCATTTTCTGTAAAATATTAAAACACCACCAATACAAAACTTCTAAAATAGTTTTAAATTCAGTAATAAACTTTAAAATCTGGATTTTTTTCCTTTTTTCTTTTTCTTTCTCTTTTTTTGTCTTTTCTTTTTTTTTTTTCTTTTTTGTTGCAATTCCTACATGCAAGTACTGTTTACAAGTCTTATTAAGAGCGCTTTAGAGTAGCTGCTGACATATCCAGGAGGATACGCTCACAGGAGTATAAAAAGCTGTACACATCAATACAGTGATGTTTCATTGTATTTCAAATTCATCTCCCTCCTAAATGAATCACGTGAGGCAAAAATATTAAGAAAAACAGAATAAAGCAAAGCCCTGTGCTTCTGCGAAGGAATCCAGCTCCATTATAGGGCCAGCATCTAATAAGCTGCAGAAACCAAATTTTAGAGCAATGCTGCATTATTCACTCTCAGCTGGAGACAACAACAACACCCTGACAGATCTGCTGAGCTCTGTCACACAGTGAGATCCTGAATACAGTTTGAACCACTTAGAAGAATTCTGCAACAAACACGACAAAAATTCAGCTGGGTTATGGAGAATTTTCGAGAAAACAAAGCAGACTCCAGGGTTTACAGGACTCCTGAACGTATCGTGTCGCTGGCATAAGGCAGTTGCCTCTACCAGTCCTTAAACAAAGCAGAGGAGTAAACAAAACACCTTTGACAGAAACATATATGGAGATGTAATGGCCTTTGCAGACCCAGTGATTTGTTAAAGACAAAGTGAATTAGAGAACAGATGTTAAAATAATAAATCTGATTTTAAAACTGCCCCAGCAATGTAATGAGATAAACATGCACTACATTTTTAGTGGCAACGTGGATTTGTGCAAGCTGCTAAAATAGAATCTGCGGATCTTTTTAAGTTACACAAGTTAAAAAAGACATCAGGATCTGTCTCTGACACATTGATTTGACACCCCTTTTGATTAGCACAACAAAACGATTTTAAATAAAAGTGACCATGAATTTTTTAAAAGCATCTATAAAAAGTAAGTAAAAT
Organism: Sylvia atricapilla; assembly: GCF_009819655.1. Classification (NCBI taxonomy): domain Eukaryota; kingdom Metazoa; phylum Chordata; class Aves; order Passeriformes; family Sylviidae; genus Sylvia; species Sylvia atricapilla. The sequence goes on along the minus strand of NC_089164.1, from coordinate 3,888,746 downwards.
TTTAAAAACTTAATTAGTGACCCTCGTACTGGTAACAAAGCATGCTGCTCAGTTAGTGACTGAACTCACCAGAGACATTTGGGAACAACATACAACCAGATCAGGGAGAAACACAAACCAGGCAGTCATTCCCAGGCAAAGGTTCACCTGAAATCCTCCTCCAAGCTCTCGGGCCCATCGCAGGACAGTGCTTCACTGGCAACTACAAGTAGGAGTACTGGTTGATCTTGGTGGGGCTCAGCGGGTATCCAGTGTAAATAGCAGATCCTCTGGAAGCACCAATATAGGACTGGGGAGCGAACTGGTGTTGGTACTGGGCTGGGGGGACGTTGGCAGACGTCAGCAGGCTGGGCCCCACGCTGACAGGGACCTGGTGCACCAGGGTGCTGGGGTGGGCAGCGTAGGTGGTGTGGCGCGACGAGCCCTGAGGGGAGAACAGGTGGGCGATGGACGTGGTGGAGCCCAGCGTGGCCGCAGTGCTGGGGGCATAAGTGTACATGTGGGGCTGGCTGGACAGGTGGGCACTGGCCGTGGCTGCTGCCAGGTGGGGATGCACTGGGCTGCTGTGCTGGAAGGTGTAGGGAGCCTGAGAAATCGTTGATGTGAGGGGGGCCACGTAAGCTTGCTGCCGGCGCGGGACAGCATTGCCGCTTCTCTCCTGCGAGGCCAGCACTGTGGGCTGCTGGTTCTGCAAGGGCAGGGAGGAAATGAGGTTAGTGGGCATAGAGCCCCCTGATGGACATCTCCCATCCCCACCTGACACAGCTGCACATTGTGACACCCTCCTGCAGATCTGAGAAGGTGACTGCATTTCCACAGGGACAAAGGTGACGCTTTTCCTCCACAATGGGGCCAAACTGCCGCTCTGGGGTACCAGAGCTGGACAAGTGCAGGCAGGTCCCAGAACTCCTCACACCTCTATCTACTCCTCTGCCACATGGGGAGGGTGGCAGCAGGGCCGCTTCATTTTAGCACCCCTGTCTGGTGTCCATGCTAGAAGTGAACTGCAGGGGTAACAACACTCCCTCTCCTCTGAGAGGCTGCTGCAGTGTGACCCAGAGATCCAACGTCCTGACATAAAATAAAGTGAAACCAATCTTTGAATTGAAACATTCAAAGATGTCAGGTGCCAACTGTTAGTTTGAGAGATAAAGTCCACACTTAATCTACTGGTTGGAACTTTGTGAGGTCTAGAGAAAGGTAAAGAATTGAAGTATTTCCTCATACTGTGCCTTCAAAGTTACTCTAATTCAACAGCTGGATCTTGGTGTCACCCTTCTGAGTGGCAAGAAGGACCTGCTCTAAGTCAGGTGTGACAAGGAGCACAAAGAGAGACTATGGACACAACCACACTTCCTTCTCCTGCCCTCTGGTACAGGAACAAATCCTTTGCCTTTGAGAAACCTCACACAGAGTCTGTCCTACCCTCCACCACCTACAAGACAGAATCAGCTCCAAAGAATGAGAGCTTACAACTATTGATCGTCTTTCAAGCCAGCCTTTGTCCCTGCCTCCCACGTTTCTAAAGCAGTCCTGAAGCAGTCCTGAGGCATCCCTGAGGCCAGCAGAGGCAGGTAGGCTCACCTGGCTGAGGTTGAGGGGCTGCACGCCGTTGGTGACCACGCGGTGGGAGCGGTACCCCGTGGGTGTGATGCAGCATCCTGACGACTGCCCGCTCACTGAGGCCACTGGCTTGGTCTTACTGGTGCTGCTCAGGATGCCTGGAAGACGGCACAAAGCTTAGTCCACTCCTCCCCTTCCCACGCTGGTGGTAACCAGCTCTGGGCACTAAATTGACTGTTTCTGTCACAGAGACTTTAATTATGATTTCAAATGTGACTAAGAAACCATCAGGAATGTTTATAGATCTTTCTAAATGCGGCCCAAGTGTAAAGAAATGAAAGGTCAATCTATCAATGGCTATGAAAACAGACCAAGGCTTTCAGAACAGCAGCTCTGAAATCCAAAGCTGAGAAAGACCCACTGTGGGAAGTCCAAAGCTGTGAGGATGAATGTGTCACAGGGACAGGAGAGCACCTGAACCCGGACAGAACACACTGAGATACCCACCTGAAGCCTGGGTGGCCACAACGCAGTCATTGAGCTGCATTTTCAGGGGTGGGACGATGATGGTGCGGGAGCTGGAGCTGTCAGCAGCAGCTCTGCTGGGCAGCTCCAGGGCCCCCCCAGTGCTCCTGAGCGAGGACAGGGGGTCTGGGGCATAGGGGCTGCTCAGGGACGAGTCAGAGTCAGGGGAGTCGTTAACAGTGACGTAGCTGATGACGTTGGATCGCTGCTTCATACCCAAACTGCAGGGGAAAAACAAGACAAAATGCAAATGGGAAACATTCTAGCTTTGCCCAGCAGATTAAAGATCTCCCTCTGGGATCTCACACCCTCCCTCCTTGTCAGGTAAAACTCAGACGAAATACAGGCACAACACCACAAAGATGTGATGGGGAATACTGTGTCTTATGCAGCTCTTTGGAGCCTGCCCAGGGCTCACACGTGCTGTTCCCCACCCTCCCTGATGCGTGAGCTGAGCCCAGTAGAGGCTAAAGGAAGATCCCACCTGGCAGGTTTGTATTTGCTGTCCTCCTCCTCATCAGTGTCGCTGCGGATGGTGATGACACTGACGGGGGGGCTGGGAGTGTCGGGGATCACGATGGGCTGGTGCTGCTCCTGCACAGGGACCAGCACGTTGGAGGAGGACGAGGTGGAGCGCAGGGGGCTGCTCCCAATCAGAGAGTACACTTGGGTGGGCACAGGCTCCAGAGAAGAGCTGGGCCTGCAGGAAAAGCACAGCAGGATTCAGCTCCAGGTCAGAGGCTCGGACAAACAGCATTAGGAACATAGAAGCATGAACATGCATACATAAAGAGAACCTCAGTGCTGACACTCAGAGAAGTGCCACACACAGCCAAAGGCACTCAAAGGTGCTCTGAATGGGACTGATCCAACTGAACACTGCCAGAAACTACCACCCCTTGTTCAACAATTCTGTCACTCTCATTGCAACACCCCAGGAGGGTAAAACCCCTCTGATCAGGACAGTAAAGCACTCGGTCAACCATGTCCTTGAACTCACTGAAATCAATATAATTTAAATCAGTGACTACAGCAAAAACGCTTTTTCCAAGACATTTTTAAATGCAATTGTAGCACAATGAAGTTACACCCTCAGTGCCTCTGTGATCAGAAGATGAGTTTTTCACATCATAAAGGCAATCTCCACAAACAAACTCGTGGCTTTTCTAGGACTGGGAAAGGAAGCAATGGAATCCTTACTTGGCTGTGCTTGGTGCTGGCTGCTTGTTCTTCTTTGCTGGCACATTGCTGCTCTGCTGCTGCCTCACAACATGAGCAACCCCAACGTTCAGAGGCTGTGCTGTGGCCAACGTCACGTGGTTGGTCAGCAGAGATGGCTGTTGCATGAGAGTGCTGTACTGATTTCCATGGGAATGTGCATTCCTGGAGCAGAGAAAAAAAACAAGAGACCCAAATCCCATGACTACGGTGCAAGAACCACGAGCTGCAGCAAGCCCCTGAGGGGCAGTGAGACATTGTGGGCAGTGTGATGGATGTATTCCCACTTGGCAGGGAGCAGGAGCCCCTGCAATCCCTACCTCCAGTCAGCCAACTGCTGGCTGCTGCCGATGGTCTCCGGGATCACGGCTGCTGGCTGGACAGAGTTGTGCAAAGCAACCCCTGGGAGCTGCTGCCAGGTGGAAGGGAGCAGGATCTGCTGGGTTCCCCCCGGCCAGGCCTGCTGCAAAACAACAAACACAGACACGAGGCTCACTAGGTTTCAGTTCCTGCAGGGGCAGGCAGAGATTTGTCCAAGCAATAAATGCACTGGGGTGGGTTGTTAGCTTGCAGAGATACAGCTCACTGTTGCACGCTTTCCCAAGAAGAAGAAAACCAGATGAATGAGCTTCCCCAACATTTTGCTGATCTCTTTTACCACTGCTGTCACCTGGAGAAAACAGTGTTTATATCATGCTGCACATGCAGCCAGGTACCACACTGCCAGGTGCAGCAGCACTGCTTGGGACCATTTTTGAATGCAAACTTAGCCCACTGTTGGGCTGAGGAGTCCCAAAATATTACACCAATTTGGTCCTTGCTGCTTTTCTGCCTTGCAGGGCTCACACTGAGAGAGCTGAGATGGTGTCATTATAGTGGAAATTCAGCCACCTCAACGGAAGCATTTAAGAAAAGCCACGCTGAGAGATAATTTAGTTACATGAAGGCAGGTTCAATTCATTAATATTATCACTGTTCCTGTCCAAATAAATCTGACAGCGTAATATTTCTATGATTTTGATAATATATGGCTTTCTCTCCTGCACCTTAAACTGCAAAACCTGCTGTTTTAAATTCAATATCTCTGCAAGTAACAGATCCACTTAGTACAAACACCAGTTCCGAACAAGAAGCCTTCAAAGCAGAGAGCTGCTAAAACCTCTGCCAACGTAAGCGGAATAATAATAATAATAATAACAATAACATTGAAAAAATAAAAAATAAAAAGAGAAATATGTTAAAAGTCACACCATGCGTCTTTCCAAAAGCCAACACCTGCACAAGACAAAGCAGAGAGTTTAATACAGCAAGATATAAATTCCCAATGAGAGGCAGAAATCGGGCCTTCCAAGCGACGAACTGTTTTGACAGAGGAAGGACAAAAATATGCAAAGCTTAGCAAATGGCTAATGCAAACTCAGGGGAAGCAGCAAGGGAGAAGTGTTGGAAGCACTAAAGGTGAGCAAATTCACGCCAAAGGCTCCCAGAATCCAAACAGAACTAGCCAAGTCCTCCAGGGAAACTCAGAACGCAGGCTTGGAGTCTGGAGACAGCCGGCTCTGATCCCCACTGCTGTACAGGGGAGTTGAACCTCAAGTCCACTGCACACACACAGCAGAAGAGAATTTGCCTGCTGAATCAAAGCCCAGTTACACTTTGGAGAGCACTGCTAACAACTCACTTGTGTCCCAAGTTCTGCTACAGTCACCCCTTGCTGTTTTCAGAGCCCAGATTGCAGCCTTGCAGCAATCAAAATTCAACAGGAGGAAAGAAGAAGCACTCCTGGGTCTGTTTAGCTCAGACCTGTGACCAGGAGAACCCCACTCTCCTGCCTTCCCATCCCCAGAACCAGGGAGCAGCTCACTTGGTTCACAAGAACTCAAATGAGTGGGTTTAAATTTCAGGACAGGTATGACTTGAGCAAATTCCACTTCAGCAGAGGCCTCCCTCTCAGAAGAAAATGACATTCAAACTATCACTTTAAAGCCACAAGAAACAACATGGTTCACACAATGGAATGTGCTTTGAAGGACATGTGAGGATACCAGCACTTCAGTGCACTGCAATGTTTTCATAAGCTTCACTGATCTGATTCTGGAGTTTTACAATGACTTCTTTGTGGCACTTGCAAAGTTGTTCTGATGCAGGTGCCAGAATACAGAAGAGGACAATTTTGCAAACATATACTTCTTAAAGGTGTGTTCATTCCCTTCCCCAATCCTTTTTTAAAATTGTTCCAAATGACCTAAAATCTAGCTATTGCCATTTTGGATACTAGAGCTCACCTTTAATTTCAACCAAGAAATACATATCAACTGAAAGTATCTGTGAGGAACAGAATCTTTATCTGGATGAAGCAAGCTACGTGCGATTGGCTATAAATAACAAAAGGCCAGAAAATTATTGTCAATGTTCAACAGAGGTTAAGAGAAATCAACTGCTAGAGCAATACATTAAAGGATTTGCTGTCATTAGGGATTTTAGCCTGTGCTTAATGATCTGAAACATTTCTCCATACAAAGCAGCTTTACACGTGTTGCAAACAAAATATGGAGCTAACTTGCCAAGTAGGTCAAATTCTGGCCATCCAGGTACCTGTAGCAGAGTCAAGCTAAAGACTGATTCCTTTGTATTCCACAATCAAAAGGCAAAGATAGGAGAGTAAGCAAAGAACAAGAACGATTACAACTCTTCTAGGGTCTAGTTTAGAAGAGTTTTCATTACTAGGCTAGCAAAGGTAATAGTCAATGGATCTGGATTCTTTACAGAGCCACACTAAACGTCAGAGTCAGACAGTGCTTCAGCAATGTTGGGGAGGAAAACAACAAGACATTAAGATGTAGCAAGAACACAGCCACAAGATGGCACATGCTTCCATGCCCTCTGCAAGTCTAAGTTAAAACAAAAACTCAGTTAGTGAACACAATCAAGGGAGGCAATTACCAGTACTGCAGCCGTCTGTTCGACCAGCGCCGGCCGGCCGGCTGCGCAGTTCAGGGTAAAGGGCACCGCATACTGCGGCGTGATGGTGGCTACTTGAGGATGAAGAGTTGCTACCATTAGTGGTGTACAGCTTCCCTGAAATGTAGATCAGGCAGTGAGTGAAACACACGAGCTGAGGCAGGTAAGTGCAGGTCAGTGCGGTGGGCGGCAGGGCCGGGCGAGGGCACCGCGCTGGCGGGAAGGGACGCGCCGACACCGACACCAACACCAACACCCAGACCCTGCAGCTCCTCCACAGGAACCTTCACAGCCCTGGGGAGAGCACCAGCAACTGGGACTCTCCAGGCCAGTGACACACTTTGAGAGTCAAAACAAGTTGGGGAAAAAAAATATCGAGGGATGGGAGCTCTCCGATGACACAGTTTGAAAGTCAAAATGAGCTGGGGGAAAAATTTGGGGATGGGATCTCTCTCTGATGACACGGTTCAAAAGTCAAAGTGAGTTCAGCTACTGGCACTTTACTGGGTCCCAGAGGGCAGGTGACAGCCACAGTGCACTAGCTATGGCACAGAGTGCACCCCAGGCTCCCTGCACTTGCTGTCAGACCTCAAAATCCACACATGGAACTCGTGAGAAAAGGTAAACTCTGGGGTTTCATGGAAGGCACAGCAGGTCTTTGGTATCATGAAAGAGCAAAGTTATCTGTGATGAAACCACCCAGACACGTACTAGTCCATCAAATGTCTAATTAAAATTAGATTCTTGGTGTACAATTTTCATTCTTGGATTCAGGTGGGCCTTCAAGTGGACTCTGCTTTTTGGATACTGTGACCTGTATCATTAATGCTAAGGAAACCAGCAATCACAGAATGCCACCTAAATATTTGGACTGAAAAAACTAAAAATTACTCCTCTACAAGAAGGTCAGTAAGTGCAATATACTGCCCAAAGAATAAAACTAACAGAGTTTGTTTATTGCCAGCAGAAACTACAACTATGCAAATAAATAAAAATGCACTTAATTATAAAGACAAATACAAATTTTCAGTGAATAAAACTCATGAATCACCAAGCACTTATTGTATACTAAAGGATTACTTTTTGGAAATTAAAGTGATTTTAATTTATGACACATTACTAATATTTCAAACAGCATTTTTAGAATGATTTGTGAATTTTGGTATTGCATGTTGCTTAAACTGCAAACTGCAGAAATAGATATGTAATTGCTACACATTAATTCACACTAAGAATGTAACTAGCTGAAAAGATTCAGAAATAATTTCATTGATTTAAAGACGAAATTTTAGCATGAGTAATCTGTGTTGTCACCTCTCTTTACTGGGATCTCACTTCTCACAGCAATGATTTCTCCTGCCACGTTTTTACAGTGTAGGCAAAAATGACCAGCACTGCCTGTAAGGCAGTGTCCATGCCTGAAAAATACAGCCTGTTTTTAGCAGCTGAAAACCACATATTTATTCCCATTAGTAAATCAAACTCCTAAAACCATGGAGGCACACGACATAAAATAGCTCAGGCTTTTTAATTTTGGAAAAACAAAACACAACAAGAAAATACTGTCTTAAAAGTGACCTGCTTTTAATCTTTCAAAGTGTCCTGAGAAGCCCCTGTATTCAGGCAGATTCTCCTGGGTGATGGAATTGCAGTTGAGCCTATGAGGGGTTTTGGGTGGTTTTTTTTTTACCTGTGTGAGTACTCCAGACTGGATCTGCAGTGGCTGTGCTGCAGGTGCTTGTGGCACAATTGGGACAGCATTTTCCATCCTGACTGGGAACCCAGAATGCTTTGTAGTTGCCTGAAGTCCAGCTGTGGAGGACAAGACACATCACTAAGCTGCTTTATTACTCTTTCATTTGTTTCCAAAAATCAAATTCCTCCTAGGTAAGGGCAGAGGATAGTGTCAGATTAAGGGATAGAAAAGCTTTGATGAAATCCCAGTAAAACACCAGCTGAAGTAAATACTTCTGCATCCTGCAGGGCCATGATGGACAGCCAGCCCTCACCAGCCTGGCTCTGTGCAAGCTGGTTTGCAGGAACACTAACACAGACACCTAATTCCAAGCTGCCTGAGACAAGTTTAAAGTTCAAGCCTTACACCATCACTTCCCATATCACAAATAACCCTCCAGACTAAAACAATCCAGGTATCAGCAGAACTGCAGAACCCTGAGGACGAGCAGAGGCATGAACAGAGCTGTCTGTGCTAAGCTCATTGACCCACAGCCTGTAACAATCTGCTGGTAGCAAAAACCTGCATCAGGGTTGTGAACTGAGGCTCAAAAGCCAGGTATTTGCTCTTGAGATAACAAACACAACAAGACACACCGATTTTCAGGCAGGTCTGGCTCCTCTGTTCCCTGCTTTCTGTGGAATGCTGCTGTGTTCAGTTTGGGGGGAAAAACTGGTTGAGCAACCAGCTGGAGCCTGCAACCCAGGCAGGCTAGATCCTGTCACCTGCTCCAGCAGGGCCTGGAAGGGAATCAAGCTGCCTGCACATGTCTGACCTGGTTCTGCACTTCCATCTGATGCAAGAGCCTCGTGTGACACCCACAGAGAGCTCTGCTCAAGTCAGGGTTTTCTCACTTTAGTGCAAATCACAACTTCTCCAGCCTTAACTGACCGAAACCACGGCATCACACCAAAGGTTCTGAGCTTACTTTGAAAAGCAGGGGGACAAACAATGAAGGTTTGCTGGAAGGGGTCTGTCTGTGTGCAGATCTGGGTGGTTCCAGGCTGCAAGGAAACGCTCTGCTGAGCCACTCCTGCCACTGGGGCTGCAGAGGATGGGTACAGGGCAGACTGGTAGTTGAGCAGGGAGACGTCCGAGTTGGCCAGGGAAAGAGTAGCAGCAGCAGTGGAATTGGAAGCCAACACACTGGCCTAGAAAAATAAATTAAAAAAAAAAAAATCACTTATCTCGTGTAATCTTATCTCTCTTTGTTATAAAGCAAACAACAGGAACCATCAATATTAAACCAGGAGGAAAGCACCTGGAAAATGTTTGAGGTAAAAGGCTTAAGACAACACAGAATGAAAAACATGAATTGCACCCGATTTACTTATGTTGATGAACTGACAAATTCTCAATACATGAAGTAAAGAGGCTCCCCGGACTGAGTTTTGGAAAATTAGACTTTTGAGACAAGACTATGAATTTTGGAGAGTAAATTTTGGCCTGAAGGCACCAAATCAGCTTACTCCATGTCTTTGATTAGGATAAAACAGGTGAAAGATGCTGTACCTGGTTGTGCACTGTGTTGAGCTGGTTGTTAAAGCTCATTGTCAGGTTTGTGCTTGTGTTAGGAGCAACATGAGTGGTGAAAGGGCTCTTGATCTGATTCACTGTATCATACATGTTCACTCTTCTCTTGCAGATCTCCATGTTCTGAAAGCAAGATTTCACACTGGAAAAGAATGACAGAAGGAAAATATCAGATTTGTGAAAACAGGACACAGATGTGACAGATTCCCAACTTTATTCACATGCTTTAGGTTTAGGTTCTTTTAAATCAACAAAGAATGTCCTAAAACATGAAAAGGAAGCTTATGAACATTCCATTCCTTACACATGCCATTGCTATTTTCAGATCAGCCAGGAACTGCAGAAAACAGCCCTGACAGAAAACTGGGAAGTGCTGCCCTGTGATTCCAGCAAATCCTGAAACAAAACAACCCATCCAAGGGAGCTTACTGATTACTGTGGGGGAAGTCCAGCAGATGTGCCATTGTAACAAACGAATGGTTCAAAGTCTTCAGTGGAGTAATTCTCTTATCTGCATCAATTGTCAACATTTTCTTCAACAAATCAATGTATTCCCTTCGGTCAGCCTTCTCTGCCAACATGTCGGTCCCTTCTAAGTCTGTAGACATATTCACCTGGAAAATCAAATGGGAGCAGTTCCCACGAGCATTAAATTAACTGCTGCCTAACCATTCAATAACTTCACATCACACAGAAATATTTATTAAGCATTTCTGTCTCTTAGGCAGACTAATTTCAGGTATCACAGTGCTAACACACTGCCTTTCCCCTGCTCATTCAAACATTCAAATTCATTCCAAAGCACGTGGAATTCTCTTCTCAAATTCATTCCAAAGCATGTGGAATTCTCTTCTCAACAAGGAGTTGGGTCTATTCAAAGGCATCAACCAGGCTTCATTCTCTACTCAGAGGCAAAATGTCCTCATGTTTTGGGGGAATCTGTAAGAGGCTGGCAAGCCAGAATGATTCCACCTTCTCTGCACAGATGTAACCTGATGGTAACATTATGGTAACCTGACTGTAGCTACAAAGGCAACAGGAAATTGATATTTAATATTTAAGGCCTCATGATATTGAAACCACTGAGATATTCCTTCATTTTACCTCTAAAGAGAGAATGAAAGTAAGAGTGATTTGTAGTTCTTGTCGCTATTTCTAGTAAGAAGTTTAATCCTACAAAGGCATTTGAAGGGGCTCAGCTCTCCTACTGCTCTGGGAACACTCCTGTCTAACACACTGAGACATAAGAAAACACAAAACATTTCAAACAGGTTCATAATTAACATTTTGACTGTTTTTAATCCACTGATTTCTGATGCAAACTGGTACCATGGTAAACCTCCATCAGTGCTCTGAACTGTCAGTAGAAAAGGACTGGCTGCTCCAGCACAGGAACCTAATTTTTAGAGATCTCCCCCCAAAAATTAAAGTTACTAAATTAAATGTAAATATTAACGAGTTATCTGTGTCCCAAGATCCCACACACCTGCGCCATATCATCCAAACAGTTGAATATATATTTCCGAGCTTCTTTTGATTTTATTCCTGTTTCCAACTCATGTTCTTCTGGGGTCTATAAAAGAAAACATTAGTATAAACTGAGATATTACATACTGATAAGGAAAAAGCAGCAAGAAATTGTGGAGGCAGATGATCATTTGCTGCTTTCAGACACACCAGCAGGTCAAACCCAAAGAGCCCTGGGATCCCATTCCCTCAGCTAGAAAGATCATTCATTGCAAGGCTGAATTAACAACAGGGTGACTTCATTTCAAGGCTTCCTTGGGCAGGGCATTAGCCAAAAGAACTGAAGGTTTCTGATTTAGGAAGAGGTTATAAATATTTTAAATCCCTCTTCTATAAAGAAGAAAGGCAAAATTCCCCTTCTTTTTGCTGCTCAGCTTTAAAGGCAAATCAGGCCTAAATCCCATTCTTTCCTGTCCTCTGCCAACCCATAACCAGATTCCTGTTAAACTAACAAAGCCATCACGAAATACTCTGTACTTTACTGGTTGGATTGTCAGGAGATGACAACAAGATGACACACTTCCCTGAGAATGAGCAGCCCATAATAAGCACCCATTATCTCAGTGATGGAACACCCACTCTTTGCTGGTGCTATCATGCTTTTGTCAGAGCAGCACCAGGAGCTCTGCACAGCTCCTGCAATCACAGACCCCAAATCAGCCACGTTTCAAAGCCAATCCTCACTCACAATGTTTTCACAGCACACCAAAATTGGGTGGGAATTTCTATCAAGTCCTCAAGGAACAAAAGACAGTTGGGGATGGAAGAGACAGACAAACCTTGAGCCTCCACAGTGGGTATCCCAAATTTGGATCTCTGTTAAAAAACCTGCTTGTTTTCGTTCCTGCACTGAGAAGATACTCCGCTGGAAGGCCTTGAGTTTGTGAAATATAACGAATCTGAGAAAGAAAATGACAAGAGTGAGCACTCCCACCATAAAGAATTCACAGCTAATGGGGTAATTAACAACCAGGTCTGCTCATAGCTAATAGGAAATTACCTGTAAAGAAAGACTGCCCAGATATGCAAAAATGCAGAATTAAAGGTACCATCTCAAGTATTTATAAAGCCACTTTTGCAATCACGCAAAAATTTTAGGTTTGAAATGAATCTTTCTTATTTTATGAAAATATTCTTTGCTTATGTATATGTAAGCAGACTGTAGGCTTTCAAGACATTAAACAGTGTAAGAAACACATATTTTGAGGCAAAACTACTGCAGAATTCACCATGTATGTATAAATAATTAAAGGCATAATTATCCAAGCACCATTGCCTGCCTACACAATACACCAGCCACTCAATTTCAGAATCATGCCATGGCAAAGCTCTCACTGACCAAGAAACCAACATCAAATACCTTCAAACATATTTAATATACTTATTTTTATATGTTAAAAAAAGGGCTAAGAATTTTGGAAGATGATAAGACACTGATAAGACACTGGTAAAGAGATAACAAATAAAACGGTATGCTCAAAAGGAAAGAAAATAACAAATTTATTAAAAACTCCACAGTGTTAAGGTAACTATGCCTGAATCAAACTATTAATTACAGATCCTTAGCATTTATTTGCCAAACTCCTGCTATGCCACTGTGCCAGGGCACTGTCACAGCTTGTGACCACATGAATTTATGGGCTCACTTTTCAGTTAAGCCAAGGTGGATCCAAACGTCTGCACATGAACATTTCTTGTATCTACACAATAGTTCAGGTAGCAGCTCTATTTGTACAGGACATAACTTCTGTTTACAGCCAAAGAGTGTTTAAAAAAATAGCTGTAAATCCCAGCCCAGCCCATGAACTCATTCCTGGAGAGGTCCTCTCACAAGTTCCACCTCAACTTTCACTTGCTGCTGCAGAATCTCAGAAAACATGAAAGCCAAGTCATCCCCAGTCTTCAAGGGAAATTCAGACATCAAACTGAACCCCATGAAGTCACACCTAACACTGTCTCACAGAGGGCTGCAAAATCCTGTCATTAAGCAATGGAAAAAGCAGCTCCTCCCCAGCCACCTACACGAGCAGATAAGGTTCTCAGAATGACACAAAACTCAGTGTACAAGGAAACCACCAGCCCCTACCTCAGCTACTTTAATTCATTCTTCTCATTAAGGTACCACCGTGTTTCCTTTGGAAATTTACAGTGCTGGGAAGATGCATGACTAGTATGTTTTCAAACTTAGTAAGTTTTCATGTATTTTATCACATAAGGAAAACCATACCAAGCACTGTAACAAGATCCCACCACAAAAACCCCAGTGGAAAAGCTATTCTGAAAAAAATCCCCTCTCATCGACTTTTTGTCCTTTTATAGGCACTGACTAGGCCAGGTAATAATGCCAAGTATCCACAGAAAGGACTAATTAGTTCAAGATGCCTCTCAGAGTCTTGCCCTTGGATTCCAAAGACACACTTTGCATAAAAACTGAGGGTTGCTGTAGGTATTAAGAGGGCAGGAATGATAGGCTTGCTCTGTCCCCACATGGAAAAACTGCCCTCATGGTGAAATTACAGAGGGTGTTTCACACCAGGACACACACCCTCCCCACTTCTGCTATGGCAGGAAGGTGTTTCAACAGCTTTGGGGTTTGGAAACCAGGGGTTAATGCAAATTGGCCCCCTTTTTTTGGACAGGGTACACTCAGCTCAAGTGAAAACACACAGAACTCCGTGCTCCCTGCTCAGAGACAATGGGAATATCACAGAGAGAAAATGAGCTCAGACAGCAGCAATGTGCACTGATGAAAGCTGATGCAGGACAAGGGGGATTCAGGGGGGTTTGAACACAGAAAATTGTGGTTTCGTGTGAGGATCCCACATCCCCCACGTGCTCTCACCTGGTCATACTCAGATGCTCCTGGATACAGAGGCCAGCCCAGAAACAGCTCAGCAATGACACAGCCCAGTGACCACATGTCAATGGCTTCACAGAACGGCAAACCCAGGATGATCTCAGGAGCTCTGGTGAGGGAAAAAGGGAAAGAAAAGGCCAAAGTCAAATCTTTTACTCTGAAAGCTCCATTTCTTCCCTGTAAACTGCTCTGGGTAAAGCCCCTTTATGCACAAGTAAATCTGTGTGAATATAAATTATTCACTTTAAAGCAGAAGTTGTTTCCTTGGGTGGCCTAATGGATCCCAACCTTTTCATCACTTAGGTGGATTCTTTTATTGCCATGGTGCTCCCCCCCAGCTCCTAGGAGGCCTTTATATCACAGCTGCATAAAATTACTTCTTGAGTCATCAGTTTAATTACACTTGACAGCATGTGAGGTGTCCCTGAGACAGCACACAGCATCACAGAATTATGGAGAGACTTTCAAGATCATCTAGTCCAGCCTATCCTAAGAGAACTGGGAAGAAAAGCTCTGGAAAACAGAGACTTTTCCAGGAGAAGGTCTTGAGATTCCCAGGTAAGCAGCTGCAGGAGGCATGCCTGCTTCATGTGGCAAAGAAAAGCACCTGCAGAGCCAGGAAAAGGAGCTCCTCAGAGAGCTGCTGGGTTTCTATCAGCAGGTTTTCATACAGGGTTTGCCCAGAGAGTTTCGAGTTTAAAATGGATGCAGAGAGCCCAGCTGGAGGTTGTGTTTCAGGTTTCTGTGCACTCAACCACACCTAATGCAAAATGTACCTGTCTGGCCCCAGCCTCCATGGGGAGGTGATGGAAAAAAACTCACACTCCGAGCAGGGTTTGCTTCTCTCATAGGTTGGGATTTCAGGGAGATTTGTGTCTGGAGCTGACTCATACCACAGAAGGATGTTTTAGTACAGCTCCTCACCTACACAGAGTTCTGAAACAAACTCAGGCTGTTCCAGCAGCAGAAATTCTGGTCTTACATTTGCATAGAGCACAAAACCCCAGGTGCTGCAAACCCCACGTGAGCTGCTGTGGGAATTTACTCTGGAAAGTACAGGAAATACGAAAGCCTTCATCATGCATAACTAACACGAGGGCAAAGGAAGACAGAAAAGCCCTGAACTGCAGGCTATCCATTTCCTGGTCATGCCTCAGGGCTTGTGTGGCATTTCTGCTGTTACACTTTGGATATTTCAGGTGTTAAAAAAGGCTCTGAAACCAGCTCTGATCCCTCTGCAGAATTCAGAATTCTAAAAACCAGGGCTTGCATAATGTACAGGTGTCAGTAAATCTGACACTCATCCTCCTTGACTACTCAACCTCCCATCTGTTTGTCCCTGGCAAGAAGTGACTCCCCAGTTAATCACCCTTTGTGCTGTGGAGACCCAGATACACCTTTTGTTTTAGGTGTCTACACAGGTGTCTCCCAAACAAAGGCACTCAGCCCAGCTGCTCAAGCACGAGATCAGGAAAAGGCCAGACTGGATTCAGCTTGGAGCAACCTGGGATAGGAGTTTTAAGTTCCCTTCCAATCCAAACCAGTCTGGGGTTCTATAACAAAGATAAACAGTTGAACCAGCTGCCTGTTGCAGTGAGGTCACCTTTATTCTTTATCATCCAGATTTTAATATGTCTGAGCCCCCAAAACCAGAGCCATGATACACCTTCAGTAATCAGGATAATAGATGGTTCAAGCTAAGACATAATGACACTCTCTACTCAACACTGATCTGCTTCTGCCTTCTTGTTTGGCTGTTCCTGGCAGTTGTTGACTTTGTAAAGGTTTCTCACACGTGAAAATACAAAATGATTATGCAAATACGAGCAGTAGCTGATATTTGAATGCTGACTGTCGTGTTAACATTTATATTTTAAGGAAATAAGCTAGAATGGATACAGCTTTCTACAGGCTAAGAGGTGCAAACCAGAGGAATCACTCTCTTCACAAGTAGAAAAAATACAATTCATATAATTTACACAGGAGCTCTCCTTGCCATTGCTTTATGAGACATCATCAGCAAACTGTACTGCCTCTCTTGATTATCCTGATGCAGGAATTTCCAATTCAGAAAGGACCCAGACCTGGCATATAAGCAATGCTGCATTTGGACTGGCAAACAAACTAAAATATAGATGGCTTGTGGAATATGCAGAGCATGCTAATCCTTCTCTAGTGTGTTAAAACCCCCCACCAATTCTAATGGAAATAGAGATTTGTGACAGTTTGTTGGTCATTTAACTCCAGGATGGAATAAACCCACATATTCCTAAATATCAATATAATGATGACAGCAAGCTGAAGTCTTGTATTTTCTTCCCTGCAACTAAATAAATGAACTTCTCATGAGCTACCTGACTTTATTCTGATTGCAGGACAGGGCTGGGAAATCAGAATTTCTCTCATCTCCTTTTACACCACTGCAATTAGCAGCCTTATGAGATGTGAGCTGAACCAGGACAGCAGGCAGAGGTCACTTCCATAGCTGCTCTGCCAGAGATTAAAGTGATTTTACCATCTTAAGCCCTTTGAAATAAAATCAACAACACTCTTTGCACAGATGCTTGCCAAGCACTGCCTCCCAAAGCTGACAAATACACTCAGGCACTCTCAGAAGAGAAAAGACTCACAGCAGCCCCAGAAAACTGCAAGACTCCCTCCCAGCATTTCCAAACACCCCGTGTTTATACCTGTGCTTTGGGCTGGTGGGAACACAGAGCCTGTGCAAGTGCAGCAGTGCAGGGAGCAGCAGGGCCAGCACAGAGCAGGATTAGCAGAGCTGGATTTGGCAGCAGGCACTGCTGTTCCCCAGGCCAGCAGGGCTGGCACAGAAGTAGGTCACAGAGCCCAAAGCAGAGGTGAGAAATGGATATTCCTGCACTCTGCAGCTCCCCCTCGATGCTCAGGGCCACCTCCTCATGGCCAAATTGCCAGGTCTTACAGTCTGTGCTCCACACTGGCCCCCAGGCAGCACCAGGAGGCAGCGAGCTGAGCAAAACTCCCAGGATGGCTGCACTCACATGAAACACAGCACATGAGTAAACCCCACTCTGCACAGCAGGGACATCAGTATTCCAGGGATTTTTTATTTCTGCACACCGTTTCCTTCCATTGTTCATCCTCCCCAAGAACAAAAGCAACCTCACCTGGTACTCTTGCTTTCAGGTGAGGAATTACTGCAAAAACAACCCAGAACTGCCACAGAAACTGTTCACTGCAGAGAGCTGATCTACTCCTACTCCATGATGGGCTTCAGAGACAAAGAATTCTTCATGGGCACTTCTGCTCACTCTTTAAAGTGTGAGCAGCAGAATTGTCCCTCCTGGGTGGGGTCAGGCAGCAGAGGCAGCAGCAGTGTCTGTGGAAAAGGGATCCTGCCTCAGCCCTGACCCACCTGTCCTGACAAACCCAGCAGGACAATGCTGCTGGAGCTGTACTGGGAGCAAGGTGTCACTGCCAGCAGGACAGACAAACCCTGGGCAAAGCTGGGCTGTTGGACAGGATGATCTCCAGCAACATAGACAGGAATTAATAAAAGAAGATTTTTTTTTCCTCAAGGGTACATAAATCAGAAAATCCATCTTACAGCATCCAAGTGTGGCTGGTTTAGAGATCTCTACAGCAGAGGCAACCTAAGTGTCAGTAACAGGGATTGAAAGCTATAAAGTGAGCACAGAGAAGTTTATTTTTAATGGCTGACAGAGAACCACATGAAGAATTGGTCTATGCTCTTTCATTAAACTCAGCATTGAAAAAAATTCCAACTTGGAACTCATCTGAGCACTAATGTAATGTGAATATGGGTAGAGCAATCCAGTTCTCCCACAACAAGCTGGTTTCTGTGCCATCTCTGTAAATTCCTAGACTATGGATTTTAGTAATCATCACCATTAGACTAATTACATATCACTAAATACTAGATTTCCACATCACAGCATTCTTCACTGCAGCCAAGCAGACAGTCCAACGCCACCTAATCCCAGGTTATTTGCCTTTCTGGCAGAGTCAGTCACCCCAGGGAGCTGGAAGGGGCTGGGACTCCAGTGCCCCACACACAGATGGAGCAGGAATTTCCCTCCCTGCAGCCCCTGGAAGATTCTTATCACTCCTCACTGCTTTTCCTCAGCTAAATCTGTTTTCTGAGATACCACAAACTGGAGAGCACCGTGGGCCTCCCCAGACCCCTTTGCTGACACGTGTGGCAAGTCAGATAGAGCAGATTCTTGACCAGTGGTCACGTCTTTCCATGCAATAATAACAAAACTGATGATGTATTTTAGAGTCAGCATTTTTACAGTGCCATGGGGCACAGGGGACAACAGTGCTACAAAAAAAAAAAAACCAATCAATAGTTTAGAATTGGAAAGATTGGTGCCAACAAGCTGAGCAAAGATCATGAGCAATGGATTAAGAAAAGTCTGTATCACATGAAAGGAATGTCATGGAAAGCTGGTACTGGGTGTTAGAGTTAAAAAGAAAAACAAGACAAAAACAAAGGGAGCAAGCACACAGGGAGCATGAGGGATGAACAGAGCAAACCTACAATAAGCCAGGCTTTAACACAGAAGTGAGCAGCCAGGGAAGACATCAAACAGGGCAGAGACACAGGGTGGGGTGGAGTGTCTCAGTCCTGTCTGGTCCCAGCTGGAAGGACTAGATACTAGTTCTGCGTTTTGCGTCAAGTGAGCTCACATTCCACCCAAAGCAGCCCTGACAACACAGCACAGACTCTCCACGGCCCTTTGAAGCCAGAAGCTCTTTCTGCATCCATTTATTGAAGTCTGCTGCTACTTAAATTCAAATACACACTTAACAGAGCCAAGCTGGAGAAATAATTGAAAGAAACAGCACAGCTTGCTTTATACACAGTCTCTGAGTTTTAACGTTTTCTGCCCATAACTTATTTTTAATTCTTGGGCAGGAGCAGGATAGAAGACATCTCTACATATTGCTAAGGGAAGCATAGGTCTTTCTCACCACTGCTCTAAGGGAGCTGCAGGTCTCATGAAAGCATGACTTAGCCAGGGTTGGCACAGGAAGTCATGTGCTCGTGAAGGGGGTTCAGACAAAGATGAAGAATCAGAAGAAACAAAAGCAAATAGAGATTGACATCCATTTGACTTCCCTCTCTTCTAAATGTCCAAGGCTAATGGACTAGTTTCAGATCATGGCAGACAAGCCCAAATGCATCACGTAACACTCCCATACTGCTTCTCCAATTTGCTACTTCATACAGTGTCACAAGCCAGTGGACAGGGTAAAACCAACTTAGTGCACTGACGGGGTGGGAAGGAAGGTGCTGATCTGCAGATTAGGCCACTCCTGCAAGGCAGACATTCTGTTTATTTACATCCAACTTTCAGAAGAAATCTCCAGGAAACACACAGAGCTGATGGTTTCCTGCTGCCCTTCAGCTGGGGTTAGACAGAGGAGCTCAGTGTCTGTACAGGAGGAACCCCCAGCAGGATCAGCCTGAGCTGGTTCAGTGCTTACCTGTAATACCGTGACTGCAGGTACGTGGAGCACACGGCCTTGGACACGTGGCTGGCTGACCCAAAGTCTATCACCTTCACTCTGTAGGGCTGGCGTGCAGGATCCACCAACATGATGTTCTCTGGCTTCAAATCTGCGTGGATCAGACCCAAGCTCTTCAGCTTCATCAAGGCAGTAGCCACCTGCTGCAGGATGGGCCGGATGTACTTGAGGGGCAACGGACTGAACTTGTTTTGCTTTAAGAAATCATATAAGTTCTGTTCCAGCATCTCAAAGACAAGGCATGTATGATTCTTGTGTTGAAAGCACTCGTAGGAGCGGACGAAGTTGTACTCATCAGCATTCTCACTGCTCAGGCGAGACAGGATGCTCACCTCGATCTGGCCCTGCCGGGCGTAGGAAGGGTGGTTCTTCAGGATTTTGATGGCTACAATCTCCTTCGTGCTACGTTTCCAACATTTCGCCACCTGCCCGAACGTCCCTCGTCCCAGGAATTCCAAGACCTCATAGCTGTTGGTCATAGAGCAGAGGATCTCATGCTGGACCAGCTGATAATCCCCCTCCCCACTGGAGCTGCTGCTTTTCGTGGTGACCGTGGTGGTCGTGGCCGCAGCACCCACCGCAGGTCTGTTTTGCAGCATGAGAGGTGGATGTTCCTCAATGATCTGCACACTACCGTTGCTGTCGACCTCTTCACTTTTCCTTTTTAATCCACATTTTTGGTATGGTTCCAGCAAAGAAACGTTGCTCCTGTGGGTGAGGGTCTGGCTGCTCTGGAAGGACGCGGTGGCGCTGCTGCCGGTGCTGTCGGCCGCGGTGACCACGATGTGCTCGACGGAGGGAGCGGGGAGAAGGAGGTTCTGGTCGTAGGCAGGGATGCTGAAATTGGCTACCTGATGAGAGGAGCTGGCTTGCCCTTGAGCTGCTGGGAGGTTTTTGCTGTGGGTATAATACTTGTCACTACTGCTCTGTCCTGAAACATCCCAGACAGACGGCTCCACTTTCAGTTTCTTGGCACTGCAGAAGGCACTCGAGGATACTGACGGAGGGGAGAACACCTGCAGCTGTGAGGCCATACCTGGAGAGGGAGAGAAGAACTCATGAGGGCCAGCAGGCTGTGATAGACAAGATCCTGTATCTGCACAAAAACCAGAACGACCAGTGTTTTTCTGGGCACCATGTGGTGCCCTCCACCAAGGAAGGGAACCTCTGTAACTGCTGCTCCTGAGGGCATCACCGAGAGAGTCTGTGCAGTGGGGTTACTGCACTGGAGAAGCACAAGAGCACAGCTTTTTATCGAGCTCTCTAACGGCTAGAGGAGTCCCAGAACACGGCAGGAATCAGAGTCAATTAGGTTGGAAAGGACCTCTGAGATCATCGAGTCCAACCCTGTGACCAAACACCACGCTTCACCCAGACCAGAGCACTCGGTGCCACGTCCAGTTGCTCAAACACCTACAGGGACGGTGACTCCACCACCTCCCAGAGCAGCTCCTTCCAACGTCTAACCAGTGAAGAAATTCCTCCTATTGTTCAATCGAAACCTCCCCTGGCGCAGCTAATCACTCAGTGCTCTTGTCCTGCCGTTCGTTACCCGGGAGAGGAGCCCGACCCCCACCTGGCTACACCCTCCTTCCAGGGAGTTGCACAGAGTGATAAGGTCGCTCCCGAGCCGCCTTTTCTCCCCGCTAAGAACACCCCCCAGTAACGAACAAAACAATACCGACGATCGGGGGAGCGCAGGAAGTGGGAAGACCCTGATAAAATTACGATTCCGTGCCCAGGCCTGTTTCCTAGGCACCGTAAAAACAAGAGTCGGTGGGAAACGCAACCCCGGCGGGCCCAACCCGGTCCCGGGGCAGCGCCCGCCCGCGGTCCGAAGGCCGGGAGCGGAGCCCCGGGCCGGCCCGTTACCGGGGCCCGGGCCCCGCCGCCGCCCCGGGCCCTCCGCGGGGGAAGGGGCGGGCCCGGGCCTGCCCGCCCCGCCGGGCCCCGCCGCCCGCACTTACCGCCGGTGGGGGGTTCTCAGCCGCGGGCCGGACCTGCCTGGGGGACACGCGGGGGTGCGGAGCCCGCAGCGGGCTCATCATAGCCCCGCCACGGCCGCCGGCCCGGCCCGCTCGGCCCGCGCTCGCCGGGGGGAGCCCCCAGGCCGCTCCGCCGCCGCCGCCAGGCTCCGCCGCGCCCTCACGGCCCGGCCGGGCTCCCCCCGCCCCGTCCCGCCGCCGCCCCGGGCCCGAGCGCCCCCGGCCCCGCCGCGCTCCCGCCGCCGCTCCGGGCCCCGAGCGCCCGCACAGGCCGAGCCAGCCGAGCCCCGAGCGGGCGAGCGCGCACGTGACCGCGGGGCGGGGCGGCCGCAGGAAGCGCCGGGGCCGGGCGGGGCGGGGCGGCCAGGGACAACGCCGGGAGCGGGGCTGGGATCCAACGGGACAGTGCCGGGAGCGGGGCTGGGATCAACGGGACAGTGTCGGGAGCGGGCCGGGGATCAACGGGACAGTGCCGGGAGCGGGGCTGGGATCAACGGGACAGTGTCGGGAGCGGGCCGGGGATCAGCGGGACAGTGCCGGGAGCGGGACGGGGAGGCCAGGGACAGTGCCGGGAGCGGGCCGGGGAGGCCAGGGACAGTGCCGGGAGCGGGGCTGGGATCCAACGGGACAGTGCCGGGAGCGGGCCGGGGATCCAAAGGGACAGTGCCGGGAGCGGGGCTGGGATCCAACGGGACAGTGCCGGGAGCGGGCCGGGGATCAGCGGGACAGCGCCGGGACCGGGCCGGGGATCAACGGGACAGTGCCGGGAGCGGGCCGGGGAGGCCAGGGACAGCGCCGGGAGCGGGGCTGGGATCCAACGGGACAGTGCCGGGACCGGGCCGGGGATCAACGGGACAGTGTCGGGAGCGGGCCGGGGAGGCCAGGGACAGTGCCGGGAGCGGGGCTGGGATCCAACGGGACAGTGCCGGGAGCGGGCCGGGGATCAGCGGGACAGTGTCGGGAGCGGGCCGGGGAGGCCAGGGACAGTGCCGGGAGCGGGCCGGGGATCAACGGGACAGCGCCGGGAGCGGGCCGGGGATCCAACGGGACAGTGCCGGGAGCGGGCCGGGGATCCAACGGGACAGCGCCGGGACCGGGTCGGGGGATCAACGGGACAGCACTGATAGCGGGGCCAGGCCGGGCCGGAGGATCCAACGGGCAGCACCGATAGCCGGTCCGGGCCAGGGAGCCCAACGGGGCAGCACCGATAGCGGGGCCAGAACGGGGGATCCAACGGGAGAGCCCCGGCAATTGAGCCGGGCCGGGCACGGGGAGATCAGCTGGGCCACACTCTGGGTGTCAGAGCAAGGCCCAGGCTCTGCTCCGGGGGTTCAGCAGTGGCACCAGAGGAACGGGCAGGAACTGATGCTTTAGGAAGGTCCACCTGAACATGAGGATGAACTTCTTTCCTGTGAAGGAACAGATTGCCCAGAAAGGGTTTGGAGTCTCCCTAACTGGAGATATTGCAGACCCACCTGGACACAATCCTGTGCCATGTGCTCTGCGATGGCCCTGCTGGAGCTGGGACAAGGTCAAATGCTTCCAAGAAGGGATTTAGTCCAGTCAGGTCACCATCACTCACTCAAGAAATCCATGGAGTTTCAATTCTGCCTTTTCCAAAGTCAATGTTACAGAGACGTTTATTGGCTTTCTTGCAAAAGTTTACAATACTTAAAATTAACAATTACAAATACTCTTACCAAAATTCAGACTGAGAGTAGGTTTAGATTAGATATTGTGAAAAAAAAATATTCAGAGGGTGGTAAGGCCTTGGCAGAGATTCAAAGAGAAGCCGTGGCTGCCTCATTCCTGGAAGTGTTTTAAGGCCAGGTTGGGCAGAGCTTGGAGCAACCTGGTGTAGTGGAAGTTGTCCCTGCCCATGGCAGGACTTGGAACTTGATTTTTAAGGTCACTTCCAATCTAAATCATTCCATGATTCTATGAAAACCTCAGAAACTCTCACAGCTTCCTGTTTACATGAACAGCAGCACAACAAGCGTGAACCCCCTCCAGCAAAACACTGTTCAGGAGCTCTGCACCCTCTGAAACAGGGAAGTCTCAGTCCTGCATGGAGGACCCAGTGCTCCTGGAACAATTCTCTGCAGGCTCACAGTGACCTCCAAGACAGAGTGGAAGATGATTCTCACCTTCTCCAGCACCTGCTCAGGAAGTCCCAGCCTCCCTGAGCCAGAGCCAAAGGCTCCTGGTCAAGGTCTGGCCCAAAGGTTTTGTTGCACAACCCCATGGCTGCTTGTGCCTCGGGCTAGGGTTTGGCCAAGGGCAAAGCCACAGCCAGAAAAACTTCAGCACAGCAGAGCTGTGACGAAAGATCTCAAATTCAGCATAAGAAATCACAAACCACACACAAAACGTCCACAGGAGCTCACTTGAAGGCACCTCACACGATTATCAAGGTGACTCTACACTTTCAACATGTTCTACTACCTTTCCAGAGGACTCCATAAAAAAGCACAGATATTTTAGGCTTTGGAATAAGCCCAAAGTGACAACACACTGTAGAAGTAATACATAAACCCATTTTCTGGTGAAGGAAAGCTTTCACCACTGCAGTTTATTTCACCTAGCAAAGAAGCCCCTGTGCTGCAGGAACAGAGTGGCTCTGCAGCAGGGAAGAGAGAAGTTGGGAGTGCTTTGGCCTTGTAATTGGGGAAGCAGAGTCAGAAACCCAACCCAGCAGCGCTCTGGGGTGTTCCCTGCAAGGTGACATTACACACTTGTTTCTGTGGAGCACAGGAGCCAGGCAAGTTTTACCTCAGCCTCTTGACAACAACCTGGAGAAGAATTTTCCCCTCTCCACAGCATAAACAGGGCACTCCTTCATGCTGTCCTACTGTTTTGAGAAGTTTGAGCCAACTGAGCTGTTCATAATGCAGTGATTGAGCCTCCCCAGGCAGCTCTGCTCCAGAACCTGCCCTCACAACCTGCCACAGCTTGGTAAAACAGCACTGAAAACTTGCCAAAGGGAACCCAGCCCGTTCCTTGTTCCTCTGCAAGGCCTTGGCTGAGCTGTTTCGCCCCACTGGGGCTTGGTTCCCAACTGTGGAGCAGAGATAAGCAGCTGGAGCATGCTCTGTGTGTATAGATTTGGGAGGACTTTGCTCGGAGCACGTTCTGTTCCCTGCCAGGATAACTGAACTTTCCAAGCATGAGGCCCTCAGATCTCCTACACTGAAGCCAACACTGGGCTGCAGCTTCTCCTTGTCACTGCTGTGAGCAAAACACACCTGTGGGCAGCAGGGCAGGTGAGCTGGGAGCAGCAGGCTCAGAGCCCTGCTCTCCACAACACTCCAGCCCTCAGCTGAGCCAGGCTGGGGGGCAGGAAAATAGGGAAATCATGGAGAGAAGTGTGAGGGAGAACATGGCCTGTAAGAGACCATGTATTCACTGCCAGGAGATTTTATGGAATCTTTTAGGTTGGAAAATTCATTTAAGATCAGAGTCCAGCCATTAACCCAGCACTGTCAGGTCCACCACTAAACTATCTTCAGGGGAAGCTGAAGGATGCCCAGAAGCCCCAAGAGTCAGCAATTCCAGTTTTCCCCACAAGGCCATGTTTTATTTTCCAGCAATTTAGGAAAGCACACAAAAGGTGTTTAAACAACAGGGAAGAAATGTTTGGCACTAAAATGCTTTGTGCACCTGCTGGGCTGAGGCAAAGGTCTCCAAGAAACTACCTGTTGGTGAAGTTTCTCCTGCTTCCATTGCCTTTTAAAGCCACTGAGAGATTTTAAGTTTCCTTGGCTCTGCATGATGGATAATTCCCTCCTCGAGTGGCAGGAATTACCTTTTCGGCTCTAGAATGTGAAGGCAGCATTTTATTCTGCAGTTTTAACTGAACACACAGACATAGGATGCAGATCCCCAGACTCAGAAGCCTGCAATGTTCACTTGTTTGTGAATGATTAAAGCTCAGATTTACCTCTGTAAAGAATTAGAGAATTACCATTTACAACTCCTTTTAGCCCAGAGGCTGACCAGGAGGTTCGCCATTTACTTTAATAAACAGTTGATAAGGATAAAAGAGGAAAGGCTGGATGCCACAAAACATCAGATCTCCCGGGTCATTTGCAGCGTGCCCAAGTGGAGCAGTGACTCAGAAGGTGAGCATTCCTCCCCAGCAGTGGAGAGGCTGCTCAAATGCTCAAAGCAGGACGTGGAATTGGGAGTTCAGGCAGTGCTTCACTCCCCTGCCTGTCAAATGAGTCACTTGAATTTCAACAATATTGAAATAACAGCCTGCATCTCCCAGGCAGCAGCAGCAGCCAGCACACTACAAGCACGGGACGATCATTTCCATGTTACAAAACGTGCAGGTGTCTCCACTCACACCCACCTGACAGAGCTCTGAGGTTCAGTTTGGATTAGGAAATATTCCACACAGAAAACTCCAAGCAGCAGGACACAGCAGAAGGCTCAAGCTGCCCTTGCTGCCCTGTGTGCAGTTCACAGGATACTGCCCTGTCACTTCCAATGTCCCCACGGCAGCTGGCAGGCAGAGCCACAGCAGTCCCAGGGACAGGCACTCCTTATGTAACAGGGAAAATATTGCCAGGCTTGGGAGTCAGGATTCCTGTTTGCCAAACAAACAGCTTTCCAAATATCCCCACTCTGGCTGTCAACACCCTCACTGTTCTGGACAGCCCTGTTTGTGACTGCTGCATCCAGGGGCACCTTTGCTTTTCACAAGGCCTGGCTCTACTTCAAGAGCAAACTTCCTTTTCTGGCTCAATTCAGAGAATTCAAGCCATCTAGCTGCCACTTGGAAAGGCCCTGTAGGACACTATGTTCAGAAGATTCTGAAACATTTTGCCTGGACAGTAACAAAAGGAGGATCAAGAGAGCTGAGGAACAAACTGGTTTGTTGTGCCAGAACAGTGTCCAGTGACCATTTCCACTCCAGCTGCCCTGACCATATGAGGGGCCAATTTGAAACGCTGGCAGTGTTGTTTGGCACAGTCAGCTGCAGTGGGCACCCAATGGTTTGTCACACTGCAGACACTCCCCAGCTGTGCCAGACTGGGAAAGTGCCCAACCTCCAACTAACAGAGCCAGTTCTGCTGTTCAGTCACAATCTTTCCAAACAATGCTGCTCAGACTGATCACTTCACACCCCCAAGCAGATGTTTCATTATCTCCCATTCCACTTGCCTCTGCAGGACAAGAGCAGGCAGAACACTGGCACTTATCAGGAGTGCTTTGCAATCAGACAGAATTCAGAGGTGCAAGGCTGAGTGCAGAGACTGCAGAAGGTTTAGTGATCCACCCTGCAAAGCCTACAACTCAAGAACCCAGACAATTCCTACTTTTCCTAGCCACAAACCTGAAAAAGCACTGACAATTAGCACTGAGATGGCACTTTCAGGAGAGCAGGACTATATCCAGCTGCAGTTGGCTGGCTGGATGCAAAAGCTGGAATTATTAGTAGATTAACAGATAGAAAACAGATTATTGTACTTTAAGGCACTTTGTTTCCTACATTTCTTTAAGCAGCATTTTTAAAAAGCACCTTAATACAGAACATCTGTAATTCACTTGGGAATGAACTGCTCATGGTCAGTGAGGTATCACAGACTTACAGAAAGAAGAGTCTTTGAAGCTCTCAGATTCTCCCCCTTGCTCCTTCCATCACATTCCAGCCATCAGTTACTCATCTGCAGTCAGCTCACACCCTCTGCAGCTCTGCTTGAATCAACCTCTCAGGGACTTTTCCAACAGGGGACAGGCAAGTCACTGCAAAAGGTGGACACAAAGCACACAAGACAGTGGGACCACAGTCCCCAGCATAGTGTGGGGACACAGCAGGTGTAGAGAGAAAAAATAAACAAGTTTTTAAAAAATACCATCTACAAATTGGTTCTAGTTTCCTATAGACGACCTCTTTGTCCTCTATAAAGAGGTAAAGAAAGGAGAGCTCCAGAGCCCAGCTCCTCTCTCCTATTGGGAAACCTGAGCATTGGAGCAGAATGAAACACTGCTGCACTAGCACCAGCAATGTCACACAATTTTTCAAGGCGTGCCTCCCTTCCGAAAAAAGTTTTCTACCACCTGATCAAATGTCTGTGAGGAATTCTGCTTCAGGACATTTAAGGGAGTGAGTAAATACTGCTCTGCAAATCCAGTTGCAAGGTGCCCACTGGAAACAGGTGCTGCTCCTGCTGTTCCCATCTGTTCCCCACTCAGCTCTTCCTTCTCATCCCTGTAACAAGCGCAGCCTTTTGAGCAGAGGCCTAGCTCACAACAGTACTGAGAAACCTCAATATTTGTAACTGCTTCAGGTTTCTTAGTATTTTTCTCTGGGGACTCATAAACAACCCCTCGGGGCACAGAACACTGCAGGGCTCTTTTCCAGAGACTTGTGGGTTTCTTCCCCCTCCTTTGGCTTTGCCGCTGTCCAGACTCTTGCACGGGCTTTGAGCCTTTGAAGTCAGGAAGTACCTGGGGAGCAGAGCTCAGGTATTCCTGAAAGTAAACCTGGCACGTGTCACCCTTCACAATGGGCACGATGGAGCAGGGTCTCAGCCACTTCACAAACTCGCGCAGCTCCTCGAAGGACGAGTGATCCGAGTACGGGATGACGTGGATGCTGGGGTGGGTGACCTTCACGAGCCTGCCCGTGGGGATGATGGCAATGGTGGGGTGCAGCTTGTTCCAGGCGATGAGCGCGTCCCGGCGGATCTCGGCGACATCCACGGCGCGGATCCAGCCTGCGCCCTCCTCGGCCGTGAACACGTCCGGCAGCCCCAGCATCTGCATGTGCTCCAGGCGCCAGGGGCTCACCACCACCCACGTGCCGAACTCCAGCGCCAGCTCCGCCAGCAGCGTCTCCTTGCCCAGGGTGTACACACCTGCCAGGGGAGCAGCGGCTCAGGGACAGGGCGGGGGGACACAAGCCCCGGCTGGGGCCGTGCTGGCAGGAGGGAGGGCAGCGCTGCACTCACCGATGACAACGTGGTGCTGTGGGTGGGCGCGGATGAGGCGGGCAATCTGGCGGGTGGCCATTGCCTGTGAGGGCAGGGCCCGCCGGGGGTGGCAGTGGGTGTTGTCCAGGTACAGGCGGTCGATGTGGCGGCCCCTCAGCACCGGCTCAGCCTGCATGGTACTTGTGTAGCGGAAATCTCCTGTAAGGACAGGGATGGCAGGGCAGGGCCTAGACAGCGTGGGGAGTTTCCCTCACCGAGGGTATTTCAGAACCATCTGGTCACAGTTCTGTGCCATGAGCTCTGGGACAAGCCTGCTTGAGCAAAGAGCTGGGACCGGGTGACCCACTGTGGTCCCTTCCCGCCTAACCCATACTGTGATTCTGTGCCCTGTACCTGTGTAGAGGATGGTGCCGAAGGTACCCTCAAAGAGGAACATGACGGAGCCAGGGCAGTGATTGGAGTCGATCAGCGTCACCGTCACCTCATCCACGACATGGGTCTGCCCCACCTCCAGCGGCCGGATGCAGCACATCGGCACCTGCAGGAGCCGAAGTGTGAGGGCTGGGCAGGGCAGGTGAGGGTGCGCAGATGAGGGCTGGGCAGGGCAGGTGAGAGTGCCCAGGCGATGAAGGCCGGGCCGAGCGGGACACACCTACCTGCAGGCGGCGATGCAGGAGGCGGGCGGTGACCGGGGAGCAGTACAGCGGGCGGCTCCAGGTGCTGGACAGCCCCACCGTGTGGTCCGAGTGCATGTGGGACAGGAAGAAGAGGCGGGCGCCGACTGCCTTCCGCAGGCTCCAGAAGTCCACGGCGATGGGGGTCCCGGCCAGCACCATCCCGCTCATGGCGGGCAGAGACCCCGCTCCCCTCACGCCGGTTTTGGCGGGAAGCGCCGCGCACGCGCGGGCGGGGCGGGGCGGGGCCGGGCCGCGCGCCAGGGGCGGGGCGACCCACGTCGGGGTCACGGGGGCGGGGCCGTGGGGCCGGTGGGCGGAGCGGCGCCGGGAACGGGGCTGGGGCCGGGATTGGGGAATAGGGCTGGGGTCGGGACCGGCACCTGGGCTTGGGGTCTGGGGCCGGGATTGCATCCTGGGATCGGGCCTGGGATCGGGACGGGCACCTGCGACTGCGACCGCCACCAGGTGCTAGGAGTCGCGGTGGGCCCGGCAGCGGCGCTTAGGAGCCGGAGCGGCGCGGGGCCATGCCGTACCTGGGCGGCGAGGAGGCGCAGCGGGAGCTGCGGCGGGCGCTGTCCAACCCGCACGTGCAGGCGGACCCGGCGCGGTACCGCGGCGCCGTGCTGCGGGTCATCCGGTAAGGCGGGCGGGCGGGCGGGGGGCGCGGGGCCGCGCCGGGCCGCGCTGAGCCCCGTGCTCCCCGTGCCCCCCCGTGCCCCCCGTGCCCCCTGTGCAGGCTGATGGCGCAGGGCGCCGACGTGTCGGGGCTCTTCCCGGAGATGGTGAAGGCGGGCGCGGTGCCGGACGTGGTGCAGAAGAAGCTGGTGTCGTTCTACGTGCGCGCCCAGGCGCCGCGGCAGCCGCAGCTGGCGCTGCTGGCCGTCAACTCGCTGCGCAAGGACTGCGCGCACCCCAGCCCGGCCGTGCGCGGCCTCGCCCTGCGCACCATGTGCGGCCTCAGGTGACCGGACCGGGCCGGGCAGGGCGCTGCCCGCGGCCGCCGTGCCCCGCTGATGGCCGCCTGCCCTCCCGCAGGATGCCCGGCATCCAGGAGTACCTGCAGCAGCCCCTCGTGAACGGGCTGCGGGACAAAGCGTCCTACGTGCGCAGGGCGGCCGTGCTGGGCTGTGCCAAGATGGTGAAGCTGCAGGGCGACTGCGAAGTGGGTGAGTGGCTCTGGGACTGATGGCCCTGGGGCTGGTGGCCCTGGGACTGGGGCTGGTGGCCCTGGGCTGGTGGCCCTGGGACCGGGGCTGGTGGCCCTGGGGCTGGTGGCCCTGGGACTGGGGCTGGTGGCCCTGGGGCTGGTGGCCCTGGGACTGGGGCTGGTGGCCCTGGGGCTGGTGGCCCTGGGACTGGGGTTGGTGGCCCTGGGGCTGGTGGCCCTGGGGCTGTGTTAGTGATGCCCATTCAGGCTTTAAGGGTGTCCCACGGTCTCTGCGCCACCCCGGTGTTGTTGTGGCTGCAGGGCAAAAAGAGAGAGAAAGTGGAGGGTAATTAATGAAAGACTGAGAAAGTTGGGGTTGTTCAGCCTGGAGAAGAGAAGACTCCGGGGAGATCTGATTGCGGCTTTCTAGTACCTGGAGGGAACCTGTGAAAGAGCTGGGGAGGGGTTTTGGAGAAGGGCATGGAGTGACAGGACAAGGGGCTTCAGACTGAAGAGAGCAGGTTTAGGATATTAGGAAGGAATTGTTCCTGTGAGGGTGGGCAGGCCCTGGCACAGGGAGCCCAGAGAAGCTGTGGCTGCCCCTGGATCCCTGGAAGTGTCCATGGCCAGGTTGGACGTTGGGGCTTGGAGCAGCCTGGGACAGTGGAAGGTGTCCCTGCCCATGGCAAGGGTGGCACTAGATGAGCTTTAAAGTCCATTTTAACCCCCAACATTCTATGGTTCAGTGATTCAATGATTTTGTTCCACTGTGATCAGCCAGGGGCCACTGTGACCCACACAGACCCTCAGGGAAAAGCTGTGCCAAGGTGTTCCTGTAGAGCTTGAAGTCTCATTGATCCCTGCTCCCAGTTCAAGCCACATCTTTTTTTTGTGGTAAAGACTCACATACAGTGATTAATCTGCAATGTGCCAACAGATCTTGATGGCAGAAGCTCTGTGCTTTGCAGATGGTGCACTGGTGAACGAGCTCTACAGTTTGCTTCGTGACCAGGACCCCATTGTGGTTGTCAACTGTCTGAGGGCCTTGGAAGAGATCTTGAAGAAGGAGGGAGGTGTTGTCATCAACAAACCCATTGCCCATCATCTCCTCAACAGGTTTGTTTTCTTTAGTATATTATGATGATGCTGGAAGCTTGTCTTGTTCTCATGTTTTCTATGCAGAAAGGCAGTTTATGGGGGGCATAACCTTCTCTGACCTCCTGTCAGGTACCCAGAGATGGAGGTGGCCATCCTAAGATAAACTAAACCACTTCAGGCTAAGGTCTTAAGAGAAATCTGGGATGCCCTGCTCTTCCAGGGAGTCTTTGCCTCAGCTGGTGGTTTGGTTTGTAATTGTAGGTTTACGTGAAGAGATTTTTGGGGTTTTTTTTAGTGATAATACACATGATATATCTGTGGGACAGGTATGTTCTAGTGTGTCTCTCCAGATCCACTGAAAGATATATAACTGTGGTGCGTGAAGAAATCAGTTTTCTACAAGTAATTTACATGATCTAGGAAAAGAGGGGTATTGCTCTGCCCAGAGTTTCTTGTCAGTGTTGCTGCCTGGTGTAAACACCAGCAGAAATGCACGTGACTGAGTTAATAACCGGGCAGTTCTCTTGTGATAAAACTGTGGCACCCACTTGGGTGGGCACAGAGGCCATCAGGAGGTCAGAGGCTGAGGCCTCTGCTCTGCACAGATGTTCCTGCCTTCCCTGACTGTGCCCCTCGTGCTCCTGGCAGGATGCCTGACCTGGATCAGTGGGGGCAGAGCGAGGTGCTCACCTTCCTGCTGCGCTACAAACCGCGCAGCGAGGACGAGCTCTTCGACATCCTCAACCTGCTCGACGGCTACCTCAAGAGCAGCAGCCCCAGCGTGGTGATGGCAGCCACCAAGCTGTTCCTGGTGCTGGCCAGGGAGTACCCAGATGTGCAGGCAGATGTGCTGGTGCGGGTGAAAGGCCCGCTGCTGTCTGCCTGCACCTCGGAGAGCAGGGAGCTGTGCTTCACCGCGCTCTGCCACGTGCGCCAGATCCTCAGGAGCCTGCCCGGCCACTTCAGCAGCCACTACAAAAAATTCTTCTGCTCCTACTCGGAGCCCCACTACATCAAGTGCCAGAAGATGGAGGTGCTGTGTGAGCTGGTGAACGATGAAAATGTGCAGCAGGTGCTGGAGGAGCTGAAGAGTTACTGCACTGACGTGTCGGTGGAGCTGGCGCAGGGAGCGATCTTTGCCATAGGTGAGAGCTGTGCCTTGGCTTGGTGCAGCCCTGGAGCTTTCAGGGGGGCTGTCCTCTGCTGGAGGGTACCTGAGCAAGCACCAAATCACTGCTCTTGTGCTGCAGCAGCACAGATACCAAGCTGCCCAGGGGTGGTTTGTGTCAGTGTTTCTGAAACACTGATTAGTTCAGAAGTCCTGGCTTTCAGCTGCTTCAGGTTGTGCAGAAAGTCCTTCAATCTCATGCTGCGAGGAGATGTTCTAGAGAAAATGTGGCATTTCATCTTGCTAATGAGTCTAAAAGTGTTCAGTGAAGCTGTGCAGGGCGTGGAGGAGCTCTAATACCTGCTTGTTCTTTGAGTTGTGATGGGGGCAGAGTTAAGATGGTAGTTTTGGTTTTGTGAGCATTAAAAATAGGTGAATTATTACAGTATTCATAAGGAGAAAGTTTGGGATGAAAAAAGGCCTTTTTTAATGTATTACATTTAAGGAAAGTTCAGAAATCTTCTGAGGCGTGGCCTCAGAAAAAGGAACATGTCCCTGGTGTGGAGAGCAAGCCAAGTTTGCCACACTTTCAGAAATGGTAGTCAGAAAGGCAAGGAGGGAGACTGTTTCTTCAAAATGCATTTGTGATGAGTAGCTGGGCTCATGATTCCTGTTTCACTCTGACAGAAGGTTGATTTTTATGTCTTTTTGGCATCCTTGCAGCCAATATTGCCAGGACATACACAGAGCAGTGTGTGGGGATTCTGACAGAGCTTCTGGGGCTCCAGCAGGAGCACATCACCTCAGGTAACCATTGCAGGCTGCTGCCTGCTTTATGCTCTCAGGACCTGCCCTTGCTGGAGCTCGTGTTCCCAAACTCAACTCCTCAAAGGCACTTGGCTTCCAGTGTAATTGGCACCTTCAGCTGGAAGTTTTCCAGGTGGATTGAGGGATATAAAGTGTGTTCCTTCTGCAGGAGCTGCTCTCTGTGGGAAAGGGGAAGATGGTTGTAGCTGTGTTCATGCTTCTTTCTGGCTGCCACTCGCTGACTCAGGGAGTGAGAGGCTCAGCAGAGACATTTTACTGTCTGTTTGAGAGCCAAGATGATTAATAGATCTTTTGAATCTCTGTGATTTCACATAATAGTCTGATTCAGTTGTACCCAAGCTTCCTTTATTCTCTTCTGCCCTCAGATCCACCTTCACATCACTGCAGTTCCTGCTGTTCTCTTTTAACTGGTCTTGCTCTCAGATTTGAAAACCACACACTTGCACTCAGCTGTTGAATTCCATTTCAGGAGCTGTTGGTGTTTCTGAGTGAGCAGCAAAACCTTTAAAGTTTTGACCCAAAGTTCACGAGCCTCGTTTTGAATCGGGGTCAGCTTTAATTTGTCATTCCAACCTCGTGTGTCTGAAGCATCATGAGTCAGAGGCCTTTTTAAAGGCTGGCAGTGGCCACAAGAGAGGCTGCTCTCCAGCAGAGGAACAATCTGAAGTCTCAGTGCTTTATTTTAGACCTGACACAGCTTTGCTCTGACAAATGCAGTGTCATGGGATTGGGCAGGAGGGTACCTCAAATCAGTCACAGGCAGGGCGCTGACCCTCCTGGCTGAGATTTGCAAAGCCCATTGAATGGAGGGGTTTGAAATGATTTTTTCCCTCTAATGTTTTTTATAACTCTTGTGGGACGCTGATAACTTGTTTTCTCACAGCTGTGGTCCGTGCTTTCCGGGACCTGGCCTGGCTGTGTCCCCAGTGCACAGATGCCGTGTGCCAGGCACTGCCTGGCTGTGAGGACACCATCCAGGACAGCGAGGTGAGGGGCAGTACTTGGGGGCAGGTGGACAAGGACCATTCAGATTCCCTTTGCCTTGAGATCGGGGGCAACAATCAGAAATGTTCAGATTTGTTCTCTCGGCGTGCTCATTTCACACCACGCCGTGGCACACAGCAGCTCTTTGGTGTTCCTGCGGTTCCTTCAGGGCAAACAAGCTCTGGTCTGGCTCCTGGGCACGCATGGGGAGAAGATCCCAAACGCTCCCTATGTCTTGGAGGACTTTGTGGAGAAGGTGAGGTCCGAGACGTTCCCGGCGGTGAAGATGGAGCTGCTGACGGCGCTGGTGCGGCTGTTCCTGGCCCGGCCCGCCGAGTGCCAGGACATGCTGGGCAGGCTGCTCCACTTCTGCATAGGTGGGTTCCCTGTGTGCTCACAGCCTCTGAGGGACCTGCTCTGCCTGTGTCCCAGGCTGTGGCAGCATCCTGGCTCTGAGGATCCATCCAGGGTCAGGTGGTTCCATGCCTTAGGCTGGTGAGTGTGGAGTTACAGAGTCATGGGACAGAATGGTTTGGGTGGGAAGGGTTCTTAAAGATCATCCAGTTCCACCCCCTGTCCTGAGCAGGGACACCTTCCCTGTCCTGCTTGGCCTTGGACACTTCCAGGGATCCAGGGGCAGCCACAGCTTCTCTGGGCAGCCTGTGCCAGGGCCTCCCCACCCTCACAGGGAAGAATTCCTTCCCAATATCCCATCTGACCCTGCCTTCTGTTAGTTTAAAACCATTCCCCCTTATCCTTTCACTCTCTGTCTGTAAGCAGGCTTGCATGGTGTCCCTGAAAGTCTGTTTTTAATAACTGAGTGTTAGTACTCTGGGGAAATGTGGCTGATAGAATTCCCCATGAATTGCATCTCTGTGGTTCCCAGAGGAGGAGCAGGACATGGCTGTCCGGGACCGGGGACTGTTCTACTATCGCCTTCTGCAGTCTGGGGTGGAGGAGGTGAAGAGGGTCCTGTGCAGCCCCAAGTCTGACCCCTCCCTGGGGCTCCTGTGGAACCAGAGCAAGCAGCCTGTCAATGCCTGGGCTTTGGACTTCAACACTCTGGCCACAGTTTATGGCAGAGAGCGCTGGGCACTCGCCACTGCCCAGCAGCCTGTGGAACCCTCTTACTCCTGTTCTCCGTGTGCTGACTCCAGGAGCAGAGACACAGGTAAAGAAACCTGCCTCACCTTCCCCTGGGAGCCATTCTCCCCTTGCCAGCAGATCACAGAATCCCAGAATAGTTTGGGTTGGAAGGAGCCTTGAAATTCCTCTCGTCCCACATCTTGCCATGGGTGGGGATCGTCCACTATCCCAGGCTGCTCCAAGTCCTGTCCAACCTGGCCTGGGACACTTCCAGGGATCCAGGGGCAGCCACAGCTTCTCTGGGCAGCCAGGATGGTCTCCTGTGGGTCTGTTGTGAAGAAGGCCAGAGTGCTTTGGGAATTTGGTGTTCTGGTCACCTTGTGCAGTGTGTGGCTGGTCACTCACTAGCCCAGGGAGTGCTGCTGGTGGCACTGGGATTCCAGCCTTCCTCTGCTCATCAAATGGGAGCTGGGAGCTGCATCTCAGGTGTTTGTGCTTTCATTTCAGAGTCTCTGGTGTCTGAAGGGAATAAGGAAGTCGTCGAGGTCCATCCTGATACTCCCGTGTCTGAAGGGAATAAAGAACTCCTCAAGGCTCATCCCGATGCAGGCAGCCTAAGCTTGATTCCTGATGTTTCCCTGACTGCAGAACAGTTTGAGAAGACCTGGCTGAGCCTGGACACGAGCTGCCAGCTCTCTCTGCCCTGGTGTGGGCCTGTCCATGCAGACACCATCCAGACAGCCCTTCGTGTAGTGTACATCCAGACCATTGCCATGAGCAAGGCTGGGGCCCAGCCCTGGAAAGCTTATCTGAGTGCCCAGGATGACTCAGGCTGCCTCTTCCTCACAGAGCTCCTGCTTGAGGCAGCAGATTCAGAGCTGCAGGTTTCAGTGAAGCAAAATGAAGCCAAGCCAGAGGCACTGCAGTGCTTCATCTCAGCCTTGAGGACAGTCCTGGAGGCAGTAGCTGGGCTGGAGTCTTGACTGCTCCTTGCTCCCAGCGGGATGCATGCTCAGGGCACAGGAAAAATTGATTTCTCTGGCTTCTTTTGCCATACTCAGTGCTGGTTTGGTAGTTTTAAACTGCAGAGTTTCCAGTTTACCTGGAGAGCCTGGGTGGTGTGGGGGAAGCTGCAGCTGGGGAACAGGGCAGGGTGAAGGGTCTGCCCTCCCCCTGGGCTGGGGAGGGGACAGGGTCACTCTGGTGTGACTCACAGGGCTGGTGGCACATCCGTGGTGCTTGTCATGAGGCACAAACGTCACTGATGGAACCAGAAGTGAGCAGAATGCAGGGGTGTGTTTTGGAGAGGCTTTTTTTCCTGAGAATTATAAATAATTAAAACTAAAATAAGCAAACAAAAACACATATACACAAGAAAAGCAAACTCACCAGAGGCACCAGGACTCTGCCACTTATCTCACATTAAGAGGAACAATGCAGTGAAGAGAGAATATTTCGTTCTTGGCTCCCTTTACATTTGTTTTAATTTGCTGTCTGATTTCAGTAGTAGCTTCACTTGGGGGTGAACAGAGCTCTGCTGTGCCAGAGGAGGGTGGGCAGGGTACATGCTGCTCACTGGAACCAGCATCTTCCTCTTCCAGGAGACAGACACGAATTTTTAATTAAAATGTGTTACTGAGGTGAGAATTGCCCTCTCTGAAGTTCCCCCCAGCTCCCTGTGCTGTTCCAAACTCCTTGACAGAGGGTGAGATACAGAGATTGATCTAACAGGGCTTTAGGGTACTCTGAGGAGCACAAGCTTCTTTTAACCCTGTTATGCCAGATTTCTTGTCATTTTTGATTTCTTTGAATGACTTGATTGTACCCTCAAATGGGACTATGTCTTCCATGCCCTTCACTGAAATCCTGTCACTGTTAAACAGACTTCTGCTTTTCCTAATAAAAACATGAATAATTCTTGGCTGATTTCTGGAGTTTCTTGTTCCTTCAACCCTCAGGACTGTGGATGGAGTGATCTGGTCCCTGCTGTGGATCAGGGCAGCTCTGCAGCCCAACTTCTGTGTCCAACAGAAGGGCTTTTGTCCCTGACCTTCCTTGATGCAAAGCTTTCAGGAGCAAGTGGGCAATAATTAATCTCTGCTCAAATGCTGAATTACTGTAAAGGGTGAACCTGCAGGTGAACTCAAAGGCAGGTCATCAGTCAGCTGTTAACAGTCCCCACAGTTGTGTTGTGTTCCTGTCCTCAGGGAGAGCTGCACTGGAGCATTGGCATTATGCAGTTTTCAGGAAAAATAGCAGAGAACTTGTTGGCAATCCATTGTTTTCTCTGCTGTGGCCACACCAAGACCGGGCTCTGTCTGGGAAGGGACTTGGAGCTTCTTTAATCCAGACCCCTTTCTTGAGGAATGACCAGGTCAGCAGACTCCAATACCTTCTAAATATTTATTTCAGCTGATCTTCACAGAAATTACTTAATTTGGAACTAAACCATGCCCATAGCTGTGTCCAGCCCAGGAGCATGGCTTTGCTAAACTAAGTCCTGCTGGAGTCAGCACCAAACTTCTGCTTCTCTGTCTCAGGGTTTAATTCCTTAACTCAAGCTCAGCTTGCCCCTGGAGTGAGAATCATGATAATGATTGATGTGCCATAAAAAAGCAGAGTTACAGACCCCACTTGGTGTTTCCCCAGGGGAAGGGATGCAATTAGCCTGGAAGAGGGTTGCAGTGGGCGTTGGATCAGTCATCCTGCCCTCTGCATCCTTCTCTTCCTGCCTTTAAACCTGCCTCGGATTGTTTCACTAAAACACATGCTCAGGAGGGTTGGATTTGTTTTCAGGAGAACTTGGACAACTGAGAGAAAGGACTGTGCTACTTTCCAGAGGAGAACTTGGGCTTTTCACTGGTGTAACTGGAGAAAAGCTGTTGTGCTGCTTCTAGACCCTGCAAGCAGAACTCATCACTGAGCAATGTGTAAAAGAGATTCTCCATCACTACAAACAAAAATAGTAAAGTTTGTTGTTATCAGTTGATTTTTCTTCTTGAGTTTCTCTCAAATTAAGCCCTAAAGTGGGCTTCACTCATACTCGAGGCCTCCAGGTTAGTGCTTGGTGCTGCAAACTCAGCAGGTGGGTATTTGCTTTAAAATGTTTCCATTATTCTAAAAGTTCCTCTTCCTCTCAGGTGACTCCAAGGCTTATTTCTGCAAAATTAGCGTTTGATATTTTAAACTAAGAGTCATTTGCAGCCTTTGCCTTTTAGCTACTGAATGCAGGAATCCTGGAGCTGCTCTGTATGCCATCTGCAAGAAAACACACTGGGGAACACACTGAATGGCCCTGGTTACAGTCAGGGAGAGAATCAGACTTGGTTCAATGTGTCTGAAGCCTTTATGCAATACATGAGGTATTAGATATATAGAAGATGTGATTCTCATATCTATTGGGGGATGTTTTTGATTGAAATTTGTTGGGTTTAGCTTAGTTTTGTTGAGCTTTCCCCACTACATGCAGAGAAGATGGATGGCCTTCCAGAACTGTGCTCTCTGCCTCCTCTTCCCAGCTGGGAATGGCCTCCCCTTTGCTTACAGGGTTTTTCAAGTGTTACACAGTGAGAAGGGTGAAACTGGCTGGCATCATTAATTTGACTTCTGCAGTCTGCCAGAGACAGATGTGATCTCTGTGATCCTCTGGGAAAAGCCATGAGATGTGGGGAATGGTGGCTGGAATAATTGACCTGAAGCACATGGATGGTTTTTCTCTGGTTTATGGTTTGTGCAGTCCAGGGTAGTAACAACTGTTTGGGTGTCATCATCTGCCTGAAAGATTCCTTCAAAATATTTTACAGCTGATGTGGAAAACAGACCACAACTTCCATCCCTGGAAGTGTCCAGGGCTGGGTTGGACAGGACTTGGAGCAACCTGGGATGGTGGAGGGTGTCCCTGGCCATTGAGACAAGTTTTAATGTCCCTTCCAACCCAAACCATTCTGGAATTCTACGTTAAAAGAATGAAGGGGAGCTGTGGATTTTCCATGTTGTTTTATGGACTCTTCCAGTCCCATTCCAGGTTTGAAGCCTTCCTGGTGAAGCACAGCCCTTGTGATGTGAATGCCCCACAGCTGTCCCTGGGTACCCCCGGCAGTGATGGCTGGACACGGTGCTGAAGGAATTGAAAGTGCTGATGGACTGGTGTCCATCGTGTCCCTACCCTTGTCCTCAGTGCTGCCCACCCCGTGCCAAGTGGAGGTGGTTTGAGCACAGGCTGCCAGGGCCCCGTGCCCTGTGTTCTGCTGTGCTGCTGACCAGGATTATCTGCTACGCACTAATTTCCTCTGGGGCTGTGATGAAGTCAGAAAACCACAGGCAGCGCTCCGCGCCGGTGCCTTCCGCTGCGGATCACTTGACATGTCCCTTCCCAGGAGGGCCAGGCCAGGCACGCTCCAGCTCCCACCATGGACCAAAGGGGGATCCTGCTCCAGAACCTGGAAAGGGCCCAAGGCAAGAAGAGCAGCAGAGGAGAGTTTGAAGAGGAGTTTTTGGTGAGTTCACTCAAAGCTTGGCTCAGTGTTTCAGTTCATTTCGCAGGGTCGCCTCTCAAACCTGTGACAGTGAGATTTTCTAGGAGTTTTATAGCAGGCACCCAGAAATTAACTGGGCTAAGAGGAATGTAAAGACATGATAGGAATTTAATAATTTGCATTTGAATTGTTTGCTTTTTAGCTAATTACCCGAGTGCTTCCTGTTTTCTGCTGGGTGAATGCACTTGTCGGGACATGGTTTCGCTTTGCCTGGTAACAGAACTGGGGGCACAGGGAGGAATATGGAGCCTCTGCCCCTTCTCCCCACTGCAATCTGTTAGACCTGTGGCACACGAGTTCCTGCCTGGGATCTCTGGTTTTGCCTTGACTCAGCTTCCCCTTGTTTCTATAAGCACAGGCTGCCCAAGGCAGCTGTGGCTGCCCCATCCCTGGCAGTGTCCGAGGTTGGACATGGCTTGGAATAACCTGGGATAGTGGAAGGTGTCCCTGCCCATGGCAGATTGTGGGATGAAATGAGCTTTAAGATCCCTTACAACCCAAACCATTCTGGGATCTCTCTGCTCTACATCCAGCAGTGCTCCTGGCCCCTCCTGGAAGCTACTTTCTTGTTCCCTCGAGGCAAAGGCTGCACAAAATGCTGATGGCTCCCACCACTCCCTATGCTCTGCATTGCCCTGACTTTGTGAGCTCTCTGACACGTTTTTTGGTTTGGGTGCCGGGGATGAGGCTCAGATGCCAATGCACCATCTCATGGCTGAAGCTGGTGGCTGGAGGTGGCCCTTGGTGTATCAGCTGGAGGCAGGTGGCCCTGACAGGCTGTCTGGGCTGCTCTGAGAGGCAGTGACATTGCCCAGCTTCCACAGACACAGGGAAGGGTAAAACTGGTACCTCTGTGAGACCTGAGATGTGTCAAGCACTGGACTGACCCTGGCAGTGAGCTCAGGGTTACTGAAAGGTCCCCACAAGCTTCAGCCCTGCTCTGTCTCACCAGCAAAATCTGGCACTTCAAACACTTGGGGAAAGCTGAGAGCTCGGTTTCCAGGTGTCTGGGGTGGAGGGAAGTGATTATTCTGAGCCTGCAGTGACACTCTGTTGTTCCATGGAACAAAGCGCTGTCACAGCCTGCTGCGTTTCCCCTCTCTCTGCTGGGGTGTCTGTGTGTGTGAGGCAGGCAGCTCTGAGCCCTGGTGCTCAGGCTGGCTCCAGCAGGCTAATGAATTCATTTCTGATCAAAATGGCAGATGGAAATGGTCAAGGCTGCATTTCCTGTTGGATGGGACAAGATCTTCTCAGGGTCACCTGATACACGGCCAGTTTTGGCAAGGCAGGCTTCTGTTTCCAAACGTGATAGAAACATTCAGTGCCATTCCTCCACCCCAATTCCTGCCCTCTCCTTGTGGGACCGAGCATTTTTATGTACAAATTGTGGTGATGTTGCTATGAATGATAGGGGTTTTGTTAGAGTCCCCTTTTTCCCTCTGTCTCACAGCTGCACACTGCCCAGGCTCCCCAGGGAATGAGCACAGCCCCGAGGCTGCCAGAGCCCCAGGAGAGTTTGGACACTGCTCTCAGACACAGGGTGAGATTTTGGGATGTCTGTGCAAGGCCAGGAGTTAGACTTAATGATTCTTGTGGGTCCCATCCAACCCAGGATATTCCATGGTTCTGTGATTCCCACCTCCTTATTCACACCTAGACATTTCCCAGGTGGTTTTGTGTCAGATTATATTCAGGGACAGAGAAGTCAGATGATTCAAGGCTTTGGCTCTGGGAAGACTGGCTTTAGTCATGCCCCTTCCATGAAAGCTTTCCCTGGAAGCTGGGGGTGCACTGGAAAGAGGAAGGGGAGGATGTGACCAACACCAGAATTGCTCAGAAGGTTATGGGGATGTGGCTACAAAACCCACCCTGCTCCCAAAATTTCTATCCCACTGTGTCTGCCCCATGTTCTTAATGAATAGAGACTGGACATATGGACTGTCCTGAGCCTCCTGTACCTCCTCCCTGACTCATTCAATCAGATCTCTGAGATTTAACTTCTATTGTGGCTGAATTTAGTGTTTTAAAACTGCAGTTTAATATTGA
This sequence comes from Sylvia atricapilla, assembly GCF_009819655.1. Classification (NCBI taxonomy): domain Eukaryota; kingdom Metazoa; phylum Chordata; class Aves; order Passeriformes; family Sylviidae; genus Sylvia; species Sylvia atricapilla. Next base: position 3,846,857 of record NC_089164.1, on the reverse strand, counting down.
AACCCAGCAATCTGGACACAAAAATATGAAAGAAAAAAAAATACAGTGAGAATGGTTCTTTTGAAGCTGATGGTAAAAAATAGTGTGTGTTATTTAGAAGCTGGTGGCAGTGAAATAAAATTCTATGCTTTGCCAGGAGAAAGATGCTTTAACTCTCTGTGAGTGCTACAGCTTTATCCTGAAAATGAAAGAGATGAGAGATTTGCAGCTCTAAGGGTCTGTCCCAGGACTCCTTCTCTTTGATCAGTCCATGGAGCCACTCTGCTCCAGTTGCTTGTGCTGCCTCAGTGACTTGAACATCACTGCTTCCAGATGGGAGCATCCCTACCAAAGTGAGGAAAATCAATAGATTTACCTGTCTTTTCTGGTGTCACTTGTTGAAGGTGCTTTGACATTGCCACTCCTCTGATCTGGGTGCCATTTATGCTGAGAGTGGCTCCCCTGGGCCTCACTCACTCACTTGTGAGGGCGATGCTTTGTGTCACTTCAGGAGCCGACGTGTGGGCACTGCCTCAGCACACACTTTCCATTCTTCAGAAGCCTGTGCTGGGGCTCTCAGTGCTTCTGTCTCTATTCTTGCTCTGAGCAAAGCCACTCAGGAAAGAATGAATGGTGCCAGCCTTGCTTTGCAGTAGCAAATGTGACCCCTCGAGACCTTCATGTGCTCTCCAGTAGCGCGCTGGCTGCAGCACGTCTGCTGCAATTTGTTCCACTCTTTTATCACAGAAGCTGAAGAGACAGTCAACAAAGTACAGGTCGGATAAAATCTACCCTACAGCAGCGTCTGAGCAGCCAGAGAACGTCAAGAAGAACAGATACAAGGACATCTTACCTTGTAGGTTGGAAATGGCACATGTTCCTACTCAGCCTTTTGTTTTTCTTGCTTTTCTTGCTCTCATCCTGTGGAGCCCACCTGCACAGTTGTTGTATGTGAGCATCTCACTGCTGTCTGTTGGCTTTGAGTCCTGCTGCTCAGATTTAGGGCTTTGGCTGCTGCAGGGCCTGCCCTGGAGCACTTTGGCACATATCAACACTGTCACGGCCACGGTGGGATTTGGGGGATGTCCTGTGCAGGGCTGGGAGCTGGACTCGATCCTTGTGGGTGCTTTCTGACTCAGAATATTCTGTGATTCTGTGATATTTCTACAGACAGAAGAGCTTCTATTCACTAGGAAACACATCCTCCAGTGATTATCCTTGCAAGCTTTCTGTTTAACACTGCAACCACCTGCATCCAGTGGAATTGGGACAGTGATGTCTCCGTGATGCACAAAGCAGACAACAGGCAAACCCTGCTGTGGTTTGTCCTGGCTTGGTGCAGTGGTCTCCAAAGGATAAATCCTGTTACACTGTCCCAGGATCAGAGCAGACTGTCTCTTTTATCCATTCCAACTTGGAAAAGAAAGTAAATCACAGAGTCATTAAGGTTGGAAAAGACTTCCAAGGTTGAGCCCAGCTTTCAAACCTTTGCATCCAACCCCACAGAGCTGGTTTGAGCCTAGACTGTGGTTAGGTGGTTTTGGGCTTGGCTTGCTGCACGGTCAGAGGGGATCAGCCTTGCACTGGCAGCACCTGCAGCTCTCCCCTAAAACCTCCCTCACTCCCCAAAATGATCTTGCCCATCCCCTGTGTGTGTAGGCAGCAGGGCTGTGGGAGGTGTGGGAGGGACCTCAGCTGCTTGCACAGCCCTGGATGAGCTCTCTGATGTGAGTGCTCCCCCAAAGCTCCTTGTGCTGCCCTCCACGGGCTCAGTGACCATGAAGGACAGGCACTGACTGCTTCCCCTGCTTTTGCAGTTGACCACAGCAGAGTGAAGCTGTCCCTGATTACATCGGACACAGATTCTCATTACATCAATGCCAACTTCATCAAGGTTTGTCTCTTCTGTGGCGTTTTGTCCTGCAAAGGTGTTGGTGGTGCCACCTCGGTGGGTTGTGCCAGGAGGAGCAGGTTGGGGGCTCTGGTGAACCAAAGGGCTCTGCAGCAGTTTTTGGGCTGTGCTCAGGGATAACTGATGTAAGAAGATGAGGGAGCCCTTCAGAAACCCCCTGTGCAGCACAGAGACACCGGGCTGGGGGGCAAGGGATGCACTTGTGCTGGAGGTGGAACAGTTTGTGGTTCACAGCCCAAACTTCTTTGTCGCTGTTGCTGCCTTTGGTGGGTGACAGTGGTGCAAAACTGCCTGTGGCCAGGGTCACCTGGGCTGAAACCAGTGCAGAGGCAGGAAGCCTTGCAGTGCTGCAGGCTGGGACCCACTGCTGCGGTGAGCAAGGGGGCAGATCAGCCTGAGACACTGCTCCATTCACAGCTCCACGAGTTTTGGGACTGTCCTGGGCCTACAACCCTTCTCTGAGTGACAGAGAGATAGACAGATTGATGACTGATAAATAGATAGAAGATTCCCTTCATTCTTCATGGCAGTGACCAGTGACCCAGGGCTCTGTGTAACCTGTCTGCAGAAGAACAGACTTTCCCAACAGGATCACAGTTCATTCTTTGGCTATCAGCAGGAGAGCTGTGGCCACATCACCTCCAAGCTCCCAGAGGCACTGTAGGAACTGATGCTGGTCTCTGGGAGCAGATCTCAGCTCAATCCCAGCTTGGCCCTGCCTTTGGTTTGCACACCAAAGCTTGAGTTAATGTATGTGCCCAAAATTCAACTATGGGAAAGTCCTTCTAAATCCTTAATGGGCTTGCTGATCGAAGTAAATTTGAGAGAGGAATGACTTTATTTCTGCTGGTGAACTCTGCACAGATGTGTCCATGTCTGGTTTGAATGTTCCAGGGTGTCTATGGGCCAAGAGCATACATTGCAACCCAGGGTCCTCTCCCCACTACTGTCATTGACTTTTGGAGGATGATTTGGGAGTATGAAGTCCTGGTAAGGTGCAGATTTAAACATAAACTTTATGTGTAATTTTTTTTTTTCTTAAGAAAAGTTGCCCTTACAGCCAGAAGTCCTTTGTGAGTCAGTGGGAGTGTCGGGGTTTCACTCCAGGTGTTGTGTGTGTCCCACATCTCTCCTGTCAGCCTCTTCCCTCTCATGCCAGAGCAGGAGTCTGCTGGTGGCTGTCCCTGCCTTTGGGCTCTGGCTGGGGAGGTCCCTGTGCCAGGCTGTGGGTGGTGTCCCAGTGTCACTCATCTGGCAGTTGGGGCCTGGGGGGAGGCAGCCCACAGAGTTTCCTTATCACTGATAAGTGCCCACAAGAGATGACTTTAGTTTTGCTGCCTGGATAAGAAAGTGCTGCTCAGACTTTTCTAATGAACCTTTTTCCTGCAGGTTGTGGTCATGGCTTGCATGGAGTTTGAAATGGGGAAGGTGAGTAGCGTGTCACAGATGGCCCTGAGTGCCAGGGCAGGGTGAGAGATGCAGATTTTTATTAAATCCGATTAGTGGCAGCCAGTTTCTGTTTGATATAAGCTGGGTATTGGGACTCCAGCTGTAAATGGCCCCATGGGAGATGTCCCTGCCCATGGCAGAGGGTGAAATGAGATGATCTTTAAAGTCCTTTCCAACCAAACCAGTCTCTGATTCCATGAAATTCTTTAGTCATTTCCAGTAGCATAGGGAATCTCTCTGAAAAGGGAAAACCAGCAGTGACAGCTCCAAGGAAGGGGAGGCTGGAGCTGGACAGCAGCAAGAGCTGAGCCTCTTCCCAACGTGAATTTTTTCCTGAAAAGTGACAAAGGAGACAGCACAGCTGGGGAATAACCAAACACACCCTGGGGAATAACCAAACACACCCTGCTTGTCCCAACAGAAGAAATGTGAGCGGTACTGGGCGGAGGTGGACGGCTCCCCCCTGCACTGTGGCCCTTTCTCCATCAGCTGTGTGAGTGCAGCCACCTCAGCACCCTGCCCCACCCCGGGGCACCCATGGAAAACCTGACTCTGACTCCTTCTTCTGCAGGAGGCTGAGGAGAAGAGGAATGAATATGTGATTAGAACTTTAAAGGTGACCCTGAATGAGGTAAGGAGGAAAGGTCAAGGCAGAAAATGCACCTGGGCTGGCTTTGTTATATAAATAATATATTAAAATATGGTACATTTTGTGCAGAAACTTTTACATTGCTCAGACTGCTGAATTAGATTTGACAGTAGTTAAAGGAACAAAGGAAGTAAAAAATTCATTAACTCAGACCTCAGTTTCTGAAGCTGTTTGTCAGTCATGGCAAATCAGACTCCGGGTAAGTGAGGCCAAGAATGTCATAAAACAGCTCCTGCAGCAAAACCAACAGCAAACTGCTGCTCTGCCCTTTGCCTGCTGATGCAGATGGCAGCTGGGGATGGAGCAGAAATCCAGCTCCCCTTGCTGTGCCAACATCTCAGACCCTTCTCCTGCAGGTAACCCGCACCATCTACCACTTCCACTACAAAAACTGGCCGGACCACCACATCCCCTCCTCCATCGAGCCCATCCTGCAGCTCATCAGGGACATTCGCTGCTACCAGCCCGATGACAGGGTCCCTGTCTGCATCCACTGCAGGTGGGTGACCTGGCTGCTGGCCCCCCTGTGCTCCCACATCCCCAGGGGTCACAGGGTTAGGGAGTTGGCCAAGCCCATAGCCAAGCTCCTCTTGTAGGTGAAAGGATCCTCTGAGGACAGCCAGCACAGGCAGGGGACAGGGAAGGAGGCAGCAGCAGCCAGCAATAGAATCACAGAGCCATGGAATTGTTTAGATTGGAAAATCCCTTAAGATGGTCCAGTCCAATCATTCACTCAGCACTGCCAAGGCCACCATTAAGCCACATCCTCAAGTGCCACAACGACATGTATTTTCAATGGTGACTTCACCACTGGCCTGGGCAGCCTGTGCCAGCTCTTGGCAATGCTTTTGGCGTAGAAATTTTCCCTAATATGCAATCTAAACCTCCCCTGGGGCAACCTGAGGCCATTTCCTCTTGTCCTGCTCCGTGTTAGTTGGGAGAAGAGACCAACACCCGGCTGGCTACACCCTCCTGTCAGGGAGCTGGAGAGAGCAGAGGCTGTCTGGGTTAGAGACCACCACCCCTGGGCATGTCCACGTGTGGCTGGTCACCACAGAATCACTGAGAGCTGTTCTCAGGGCATGAGCTCTGCCTCCCAGCCCTGTGCAGCAGAGCCCTGCGTGGGCTGAGGCTGCAGCATCCTGCGGGTCTGCAGGATGTGTGTGTGGGCTGGCAGGGTCCCGGGTGGCTGTGGGTGTCCTCCCAACACCCTGTCAGCACACACGGCGTGCCCACCCCGTGCCCTGTGTCTGTCATTGCAGCGCTGGCTGCGGCAGGACCGGCGTCATCTGCGCCATCGACTACACCCAGAAGCTGCTGAAGGATGGGGTGAGTGCCAGCCCCTGCCTGCCCTCTGTGGCCTTTGCACCCCTCTGTCCTTCCCCAGCCTCCCCTCTGCCTTTCAGCCCCTCTGGCTGCACTCAGGTGGAATTCAGGTGGATGGGAGCTCCCCACGGCCTGACGAGAACAGCAGTGCTGATTCCCCATTCCCAGTTTGTGCCACTCTTCTCTCTTTAGGCACTGCCAGCATCACACCAGTGGGGCAGAATCCTCCCTCCACTGCTCCCTCTGGCCAGGCCTTCAGCTCACAGCACATGACCCTGTGCTGACCTTCACTCTTCAATACATCTTCTCTGTCTACATTTGTCTCTCTGCACTCGCGCATCAGATATTCAGTGTTTCCAAACCACCCCCTTGCTTTACTCTGACTCTCCAATAACAGCACAGGCAGCAATCCCTGGCCCCAGGGCAGGTGCTGGGACTCAGAGGAGAGGCTGCTGTCTTCTATTCTACAGCTCCCTGAACCCATCCAACTGGGAAATCACTGTCACATCCTTCATGCTGCCCACAGCTGTTATAAAAAGGGTATTTTGTGTGGAGTGTGAGACAGTAGAGAGGAGGACGGTTTGTAATAAATAAAATAGAACTTCAGGCAGGCCCTTTGTTAACAGCTATTGCAGTAGCAGCCTGGATTTCAGACAGTGCTCTGAACTGCATCATGACTTGGAAGCTTTGTGGAATTAGACCTGTCTGTAATTTTTTATCAGAGAAATCAGAGAAATCATGGAAGGATTTGGGTTGGAAGGATCTTAAAAATCCTCCCTTTCCAGCCCCCTGCCATGGGCAGGGACACATTCCACTATCTCAGGGTGCTCCAAGCCCTGTCCAGCCTGGTTTTGGACACTTACAGGGATGGGGCAGCCACAGATTCTCTTCATCCTGTGCCAGTGCCTCCCCACCCTCACAGGGAAGAATTGCTTCCCAATATTAAATCTAAATCTCTTTTAGTTCAAAACCATTTTGTCTTTTCTCTTCCTCACCAGATTGTTCCAGTGAACTTCAGTGTTTTCAGTCTGATCCAGGAAATGCGGACCCAAAGACCTTGCATAGTGCAGACCAAGGTATGTTTGTCACCAGCTGGGACCTCACCTTTTCCCCAGGAGGGTTTTCAGAGGGACACCCAGAGCAGTGATGCTGGTGGGAGCTGGGGTGTGGAGCTGTTGTGCAAAGTCCCTTTTCTGAACAGAACAATGATTTGGCAGAAATTAATTTGGTAGCTGAACGTTTCCTTGTGGACAGCTGGGCCAGTGCTCACAGTGTGATTTATCAAACGCTTACTCTGTGAAACCAGGGACTGTCCAGGCAATAAAGTGGGAACTTTTCTCAGCTGCCACAGCCTGAAGAGGAAGCTCAATGCAGAACAGTGTTGTTTGCACACCCAAAAACCCCCCAAAATGCTTCAGTATGAACCCTGTGAGAGTTGTGGCTTCTGCCTCTTCTCAGAACTCACACCCTGCACACGGACAGGAAAGCAGCTTCTCTCTGGGGTGATGCTTGCTTGGGAAGAAGTGACCATTTACAGGTCCCACTGGTGCTGCCTGTCACAGTTTTTGTCTGTCTGGAATGCAGGAGCAGTATGAGCTGGTTTACGATGCGGTGATTGAGCTCTTCAAAAGGCAGATTGAAGCACTGGATGCCCAGAAAGATTCTGCTGCTTCACAGGTAAAAGTCCCAGGACAAACACCCTGCCTCTTGCAGGCTGGGCACTCCAGCTCTAACCTCAATTCCTGCAGCAGACCTGGGATGAATTCCCATATTTTCTTCTCCCCTTGATACCCAAACTGGGTCCCTTTTGATATTAACCCATGAGAATCCAGCTCTTCCCCTGAATGTGCAACGCTTATCACAAGCAAGACCTAGATTTTTTTTCAGTCTCAAAACTATTTTCTATTTTCTATATATTTTTATGATTGTTTAATGTCATGACTGAACAGAACAGCACGAATTTTCTACAGGAGTGACTGATTTCCATGGGGATGTGCCAATGAAGTTTGTCTTCATGGCGTGTTTGCAAGCAGCTGAGGGATTTTCAGACCAGGCTGGGAAGGTCCAGGTTGGGAAGGTTGGGATCACAAGGCAGTGATGCTGGAAGTGTTACCTCATGTGTGCTAGTGAGGGAATCAGCACTACAGGCTGTCTGTGGCAGGGCACACAGGGAAATATCTGGGGAAAAAACACAGGAAAGTCTCACAAATCTGTTACATCTCTGACAAAAAGAAAGGTGGTCTTAGTGGGAAGCTGCATATTAGAAATAGCAAAAATGAGTTGAGGCTTTCTTTGCTCTTGCTGTTCTGTGACTGCTGACATGAGCCTCACTAGATCAAATCTAGGAAAGTAATTGCATCCCAGCAAAGCCTGGAAGGTCACAGTGAGCTCATTTTGTCAGGAACTTTTATCTAAAGAATTGGGAAGGGGATCCTGCGATGGGACTCATGCCTTAGTTTTTCCAGAGGATTTGCAGGATGTTCCAAGCCAGAGCTGAGTGAGAAAAAAAACCTGGGAAAAGTCTTTTTGGACTGGTTAAGGACAGCCTGTGAGCAAAGGTCACAAAATGCAGAGGACGTTTCAAGTCAGGATGTGGTTTTGTAGCTCTTGCCCAAACCTCTCGCCGCCCTAAACCTCCCTGTCCTCTGAGGACACTGTGCAGAGCATGGAGGTGGCCAGGAGCTGGTGTCACCAACAAACCAGCACCCAGCTTGTCCAGTGTGGCCTCCTGAAGGCAGAGTGTCTGCACAGGCTGCCTGTCAGCTGCTTGACACAGCTGGATGGTTGTAGGGCTCACTGTACTCTCATTTCAGAAAGGTGCTGTCAGGACTTGCTCTTCAGGAAGTTCTGTCTGCAGTTTCCAGCTCCACCTTGCTTTCATTTCCCAAGTGCTTTAGTAATTAGAAGTATTTGGCAAAAATTCTAGTTCCTGAAGCAGCACATTGGTGTTCTTTGCATTTTGCCTCCTTACTCTCATTTGCAAACTTTTCCTTTCCCTAGGAAGGAGCAGGGCATCCTGTAGCCAAGCCAGTCCTGACTCCAGTGGAAGACATTTATGGCCTGAGTTTACTCACCTGGTAAGGCCTCAGCACAAATATCCCTGGTTGGTATTTCCAGTCACCCACACGATTTCAGAGAGATGAACTTTTAGATGTGTGCTTTGGAACACTTCAGCTCTCAGGATCTGCTGCCTCCCTTGAGTCTCACTTTGACTCTCATGTTTGTTCTTAACATAATTCATAGCATCATAAAGGTTGGAAAAGTCTCCTAAGAGCAGCAAGCACAACCATTAACCCAGCACTGCCTGGTCCAACACTAAGCCATGTCCCCAAGTGCCACATCTACATGTTTTCTGAACACTTCCATGGATGGCATTTCCACCACTTCCCTGGGCAGTCTGTTGCAATGCCTGATCACCCCCTCAGTAAAGAAACTTTCCCTAATTTCCTAGTAACTCCTGCTCTTCTCACTGATGTGTCTCAGCCTCTTCCTTGTGTGCCATGATCTGTCCCCTTCTTCTGCCCTGGGCTTTGTGTCACGCAGTGTTTCACACATGAACTGTAAACAGCATAAAACAGTATAAGAAAGTCTCATGAACACGGAGGCTGGGTCATCCCAGCCCTCTGCCTGGAATGGAACACCCTCACCCTGGTTCCATCTGCACATTCCACTCCAGAGCCCCTTGCTGCAGGAACAGCAGCCCTGAGGATGTAGCTTCCCAATATCAGCAGCTTCCAAGGCTGGTGGGATCTCTCTGGGATCGCAGTGTCTACTTTCTGTAAATAATTTTGCTTTTTGGTTCGGTTTTCTGACATAAAGAGGCCTCTTCTATTCACCATTTAACGGTGTTGAAACAGAGCCCAGTCCTTCCCTGTGCTCCTTGCTCGAGGCTGGGCAGGGCTCTGCCTTCCTGAGGGAATTGCTCCTGGGAGCAGCTCTGTGGGCTCTGTTAGTGGGCTGACATTTCCTGAGCCCTCCACACCACTTTATTGTGCTTTTCCTGCAGCTCCGAGCGAGAGGAGCAGGCTCCACACCACCATCCCCCTCAGCAGCAGGATGAGCACCAACACCTCTCTCCGGTGGCACAGAGCAAAGTGTCCCTGCCCTCGCTGTGTGCCCCGGGAGCACGGCACAGCTCTGCCCGGGCAGTGCCCCCCATCAGACAGGCCATCTCCTTCGGTGCCCTGAACTTCAGCAGCTGCCCCAAGGCAGCAGCCAGCGAGCCCTGGGGTGCTGGGGATGCCCCTCAGAAATGCCACAGCTGGGAGCTGGAGCTGGACCCCAAGGGAGCAGGCAGGAGGGGGCCTGGTGCCAGAGCACCTCTGGCATGGACTGTATCGACCCCTCTGGCGCTGGGGCAGCGGGGAGAAGGCTTGGAATGGGATGCAGAGGATGCCAAGCCTGTTTGGAGTCCACAGTGGCCAAAAGCTGCTCACTCAAGCTTCCAGGATGGGTTTTCCCCTGTGGACCTGAACCCCTCCAGACGAGCAGCAGATGGTCCCCCACACCACAGGAACCAGAGGCAATGCCCTCACCCTCAGCTGTGCTCAGCAGAAGACCCTTACTTCTCATCCCTCTCTCCAGATGACCCCGTGTCCCCCGTGTTTCCCTTTCTGGAGGGGCAGGATGAGCTCCCCCCTTCATGCTCTGCCAGTGCCCCACTACAGCCCACCCCAGGCAGCTCCCCATCATCCCACCACGCTCCCCTGAACCAGGACAGGATCTTCCCCTCAGGTAAGTGCTACTGGAACAAGGGGACACGTGAGACCAGCTGGACTGGGGTGTGCTGGAGAGAGTGGTCAGTGTGGTCAGTGTGTCCAGGCAGGGCTGTAGCTGCTCCTCAGGGAGCTGAGGGAGCAGCTGGTTTCATCCTCACACTCTTTTCATCCTGCCTGGATTTTTCTCCCCCCCACATTTTAAGAACAGCGTAATTTTGCTGTTTGCATTACACAGCTGCTCTGAACCACTGTGTCACCTCAGAACAGCTCTCACAGGGAGGCAGGGACGATGCTGACTAATTCTTACACCAAGATGCTCCAAAAAGCATTCAGAAAGCTCCCAGAAATGGGAAATTCCACTCTTTGCTGCAGAGTGTCATGCAGGGGACACTGAAATCTCACTGAGATTGAGAGATGCAGGATTTCAGGGGCCCTGAGCAAACTGGGTGACAACACTATCCATGGTGGGGGTGTTTGATCTAAAGGTCCCTTCTAACCCAACCCATTCCATGATTCCATGATTCCATGATTCCATGATTCCATGATTCAACACAAGTGATTTGCCCAGCTCTGTAGTCTTAAATTAATCACCTGTCATATGAAGAAGATGGAATTATTCCTTGTTCTGGTTAGTCCTGGTCCATTTGGACATTTCTTATTGTCCACAACTTTGTCACTTGCTCCACTTTGTCCTGCCCAGGCCCTTCAGCATTCAGTGTCACAAAGACACGCCTGTTATCCCAGTGCCCTTGGGAAGTCCTGGGAGTTGCAGCCCAAGCCAAGCCAAGCAGCAGCAGAACCACCAGCTGTGTACCTGGCTCTGTGCTGGGTTATGCTCATTTTCCTTGTGCAGTTGGTGCTGGGAGTTATTTGGATGTTTAAGCACAGTTCAGAGGTGTTGAACCTCAATCTCTGGTGCGTGGCAGGGCAGGAGCAGCTCTCCTCTCCTACACAGGTGTGTGGTCCCCCTCGTGTCCTGCCATGCCACTAACCTGTCTGTGTCTCTCCAATCAGCCCCCCTGCCACAGCCTGATGAGGATGATGCTCCTCCACCCCTGCCCCAGCGCACCCCCGAGTCCTTCATTGTGGCCAGTGAGCCAGGTGAGTGATCAACAACATTAAATGTGCCTCTGAGCAGCACTGAGGGCTCATCCAACATCAGGGTGGTGCTGTAGCATCTGGCAGTGCCTGGGATGAGGAATGATCTCTCTGGTGTTCAATTGCTTCTAGGACAATTTCCTCAGGCCACGTCGGATTTTCAGCTTCCAGACAGAAATCCAAATATTGGAACCTCCTGGGAGTGGAGTGGTGAGTCTCACTCAGAGGGGTTTCATGACCCTGTGAGACTGAGACCATGTAAGGTAACTGAGTGGCTTTTTACTTCTTTTCCAGCATTATTCCTATGGCAATCTCCTTACCACGTTCCCTTCTCTGAGAAAGACTCTAGTTTTGGCACTTTGTACTTGCCATAAATTATTTCATGGGATGGTTTGGGTTGGAAGGAGCTCTAAATAATCCCATTCCACCCCCCTGCCATGGGCACGGACACCTTCCACTAGACCAGGTTGCTCCAAGCCCTGTCCAACCTGGCTTTGAACAGTTCCAGGGATTTCAGGGCTTAGGATTGGAAAGAAGACATGGCCTCAGTTCAGCCCTTTCTTATCAACATCTACTTTACTCCAAACATTCTTTTTTGGGATTCTAAGACCAGCACAGGGAAATAAACATATTGTCCCTCATTCAGAGAAGGATAATGAAGGACATTAGTGTCCTGCTGAGCTTCACACAGCCCTGTGGAACCAATAAGACCTGACCAAAATTTAGGCATCTCTTGATCATCCCATAGCTGAGTGACAACTCTGTGAAGTAGAAGAATGAGGCACAAGTCTGTCTTCCTTTACATGAGCGTGGAGGTGTATGTGGGAGGGTGTTTGCACATCACATCCTTTCCTCATCTTCTCTGGCTTCCTTGTATGCAAGAAAACAACATTTGGATTTTAAATAGCTGGGAATTTTAAATAGCTGCTTTGTTTTTTGTTTCCAGAGTGTGAAGCTTTGGAGCCCACAAACAGGTATAAGTTTAATGCCGGGATAATCTTTGGAAATAAGACTTGCTTTGTTTCTGAAACTGCTTTATTTAGTAAATGTGTTTAGCATCTGTGCTCAGTGCAACAAAAATGGTTGCTAAATAGTTCTGCAACTACATCCCAGAACTAGACAGTTCTGCAAACAAGTAAAGTGGTAGTTATACGTTTCCTAATCAGCTCGTGCCTTATCACGTACATGATGACATTCCTTGCAGCCTCCTCTTGGTCTGCATGTTGTGTGTTTCCTTTGAGACAACTGAGATAAGCTGGTTGCTTATAATACATATATATATAATAATATATATGTTATTTTAAAGCTAGGTAACCAACTCTTTAATCTCTGCTTTCTCAGAGACAAAGACAACCCAGGATCGCTCTAATTCTCCTCCTCCACTTCCTGAAAGAACCCCAGAGTCGTTTGTTCTTGCTGAGGCAGCAGGTAAGTGCTGAGCTCTTTTCTCAGGATGTAACTGAGGTTTTACACTCACACCTGAACCTGTGGGTTTCTGAAAGTGTGCCCCACTTGTTCAAAGAATTACCAGGCAGTGCTTCAGCACTTCCCTGCAGGAGAGTTCAGCAAATACAACTCATAAGTAGGGAACCTGCAGAAAACACAAGTAGGGGGGAACCTGCAGAAAATTTCTGGAAGTGCTGCATTTGAAGAGATGAAAAGCAACAACAAAGCACTTGGAAAAAAGCAGGAGGACTTGTGAATGACCACTGAGAACATACATATGATGTATATTCCCAGGTCTGCAGCCTGCTGCAAGAAATTCCTCAAGTCCTGCGGGTTTGGAAAACAAGGGCTCAGAAAAATCATCCAAAGAACTCATGAAATGCTTCAGGAGGAGCAAGGTAAAAGAAACAAAAGGTGTGGAAAGGAGACCATAGAGGGAGAGAAAAGCTCTGGCACAGCTGGTGCTGCTCTCTCACTGGTCACTGGGGGAACACTGAGAGCACTCGTGTTTAGGGCAAGGAAATAAGAGTAATAAAAATGTTCTGGTGTAGAACTGCAAACACCCACCAGTCTGCACTGGGAACAGGGTAACCCAGCCCTGCCTGTGCCAGTGGCTGTGCCTTGGCACTCCATCCACCTGAAGTGCCACTTCCTCGGGGAAGAAGTTGCTCCAGTGGAGTTTGAGTCTGTCCCACAAGGACAGAACCATCACCAGCCTCCGGGTGAGATTGTACTTTGGGGCGTTATGGTGGAACAGAAAAGCACTTGAGGAAAACAGCAAGAAAAATACAAACCAGAGGTAATTGGGATGACAAGGAAAAAGCCAAAGAGTGGCACAAAATTTGCTTTCTATGAAACGTGATACTTTTACATTTCTCAGTAAATTCCCACAGTGTAGCTGATCTATTTATACATGTGCATTTATCAGTGTTTTTATACATGTGCATTTGCCAGCAAATTCCCTTCACCACAGTAGCTGATCCACTGCTTCGGACTTTTTTCCCCTAACTAGTCTTTTTTTTTTTTTTTTTTTTTTACAGAGCTTGAAAATACTGAAAAATGTGAAAAAAAGTAAGTCTTTCAGGCTAATATCTTCCCAATGGATTTAAGCAAGTATTTAAATGTGTGGGACAGAAATACCAAGAACCTGAACTTTTCCAGGGTGAAATTCCCTGCACTTCAGAGCAGGACAGGCAGTGATATGCAGAAGAGCAGTGATAGCTGAGCACCTTCTCACCTGGAGAGCTGTAGCTGTTGTAGGAATGTCACAAGGATGCTGTGCTGCCCTTTGGGGACCTTGGGGACAAATGATCAAATCCTTCAGGTCATTCAAACCTGTGTTGCAAATGGGAGATATGGGTGATGGGAGAATGTGAGCCCCTGCCTAGATTCTGACCAGGCTATTTGGAGCATAAATAAGGAATTTCTCATTAGAATCCCTTTGATCTAAAATTAAAATGCTCATCTTGAAAACAGGACGGCTAAAAAAGGTTTTTAAAGCACTTCTGAGCAAACATTTTCTCAGCAGATATTGCTGCAGTAATAAATCCACTCCCTATAAATATGAGAGTGCACAAATTAAGGAAGGAATTCTCCCCTGTGAGGGTGGGGAGGCCCTGGCACAGGTTGTCCAGAGCAGTTGTGGCTGCCCCTGGATCCCTGGAAGTGTCCCAGGCCAGGCTGGATGGGGCTTTGTGCTGGTTTGATGTTTGGACTTGATCATCTTAGAGGCCTTTTCCATCTTAAAGAATTCCATGATTCCACAAGTTCAGCTCTGGAATTATCAGTGACCAACTGCTCCAGTCTCATTTTATTATTTCTAGGCATCTGCAATCCTTCTTCACTGACAAAATCATCAGAACCTGCCCCGACAAACTCTTCGAGGTCTTTCCTTAACTTTGGTATGTTTTCCTCTTTGTGTTTTGGTGGGAAGAACCTGGTTCTTGGAAGTCTAAATGCCAGACAGAACACTTAAAAACTACAAATATTTAAAATAATGCTCATTGGGCTTTACAAATTTAGTTTTTACACATTTACAACTTTATTTGCAACTACAGGATGTTGCTTTTCTGTCATATCTTAAAGACTGGAAGATCTGAAATGACAAGTATTTTCAATTCCTGTGTTATTTTTAAGGGATTACATAATCAGCATCTGTAACATGCAGAATTTGTTGCATTAAAAATATATATAATTTCTTCCTAGGCTTTGCAAATCGATTTTCAAAACCTAAAGGACCAAGAAATCCACCCCCAGCATGGAATATTTAGCTCTATTTTATAGACTTGGCATTGCAGATTCGTGAAGTCATCCTGAAATACTTGGAATGCCCATCCAGTGAAGCTTCCATCGAAATAAACACATCCAAAGCTGTTACACGGTATTGGCAGCTCAGGCACTACTTGCACATTCACTGAATCTAAATCTGGAGTTTTGAAGTCAATGTAAAAGTACCAGCAGCCTTCAGTTAATTCACAATGGGATGGAAGGTAAACCTCAGAATACAAGGTTTTTTTCCTAAGGAGGGACATGTTTTTGTTGTGTTTTGGCATGTAATCACTTCAAAAGGATGGATTTGAGCATAAACTGCTGATGAGGCTATGAAGTGAAGACTGTGATCTGGAAAGCCACTGGAGCAGAGTGAGGTGGATCAAGACCCTCTCTCACGTTTGTAGGTCTTCTGTAATCAAAGAGACTGAAATGTTTACATTACTTGGACTAAGCAAGAATTAGCATCCCAAGTTTTAGAAATAATAGAAGCTTTTGGTTTTTTCCCCCCGTCTGAGTGAATCACAGCATTTGTCTGGATTTTGGGGCAATAAATGAAGACAGTGATTGATCCCATAGAAACTAAACTGGTGTAACTGGACTGCACAATTGGCTGACCCAGCTGCTCTTCTATCTGGGAAAAAATAAACCCCAAAACACCACGACAGCAAGCAAAATGTTATTGTATTTTAAAAACAATGCTGGTTTTAATGATTTGTGATTCTCCAGCACAGAATTTCAGGTGGGAATAGGGAAGACGAGATTCCTCACCAGATTCCACCAGCCAAGGTGGGATTTGGGGATTCTGGTCAGGAAGAATCTGCTGACCACAGCTGGAATGGAAAACTCAGCTGATTTAAAGTTGGGGGAATCGCCAATATTGCCTTTATTTATTACTGCAGTCACGGGTTTTCTTCACAGAAAACAGTGAAAGCCTTTACCCAAATGATATTCCTGTTTCTCCCAAGCTGGACGGGGTTTTGAGCAACTTAGTGCAGTGGAAGGTGCCTCAGCCCATGGCAGGGGGTAAAACATGATTTCTAAGTTCCTCCCAACCCTTAATATTCAATGATTCAATCATTATATTCCATCCCAGCGCCACGGGCAGGAACGGCCTCCTCAGGCTCGCTCCAACATCTCCACCTCATCTCCCTCACGGGGAAAGCCTCCGCAGCACCCCGCCGCGGGTGTTTAATGGCTGAAGCACTTTAAAACAAGCGACAAACACCAGCGAAATAAAAGTTTTTTTACGGCTCCGCTCCCCCTCAGCGCTTTCCCGCCCCCGCCGCCCACGTGACCCGCGCGCACGCGCCGCGCGCCCCCGAACTACATGTCCCATGGTGCCCCGCGGCGGCGCGTGCGCGGCGGCGCCCGGCGCTCGGGCCATTTAAATGTGTGTGAGGGAGCCCCTGAAATGGCCGCGCAGGTCGCCGCGGTGCCGCGGGCCCCGGAGGAGCCGCCGCCGCCCTCAGCGGATCGGCCCGCCCGGCCCCGCGGGCCTCGCCGCCGGCGGGCTGCACCCGGCGAACCGCCGGCCGCCAAGCGAGCCCGGCCGAGCCAACCGCTGCTGCCGGGGCCCGGCCCGGCGGAGCCGCTGCCCCCGCCCGCCCTCCCCGCCGCCGCCGCCGCCGCGGGGTTGTTCACGTTCTCCCCGCTCAGCCTCCCGCCGCCCGGGGAGCGCCGACACCACCACCGGCACCACGCCGAGCCCGCCGGGCACAAGGCGAGGCGAGGCAGCCCCGCGGACGGCGCGGCGGGGCGGCCCAGCCAGCGAGGTGAGCGCGGGGGTCGGGGGCCGGAGGGCTCGGCCGGGCGGGCGGCAGCGCCGCGCTCCCAGCCCCGGGCGCACCTGTGGAGGGAGCGGCGGCCGCAGCGCGGCGGTGCTGGCCCCGCTCCGGCCGTGTCGTAGCGGGCGCGGCGAGTCCGGCCCGCGGACGGAGCGCGGGGTGGCCGCTGCCGCTGTCAGAGCCGCCCTCATCGCGGCTTCAGCGTGCCACTGCTGTGCCACTGCTGTGCGAGTGATGTTTCTGCTCTCTGTGCTTGCGTGAATGTGTGAGGAGCTGCTGGTGTTTTTTTAATTTATTTTTTTTTGGGGGGGGTTTAATTGTTGGTTTTAATAAGTGGCCGGGCAAAGGATCTCGTGATTCAGTACAAATATTTCCGAGGAGGGTGTCAGAGGATGGTGCCAGATTCTATTCAGGGGTGCCCAGCAACGGGACAAGGGGGAATAGCCATAAACTAAAACACAAAAAGTTCCTCCTCGACGTGAGGAAGAAATTCTTTCAATGGAGGGTGGCAGAGCACTGAAACAGGTGCCCAGGGACGTCCTGGGATTTCCCTTTCTGTGGGTATTCCAAACCTGTGTCACCTGCTCCAGGTGACTCTGCCTTGGCAGAGGAGGGATTCACTGGATGATCAGGAGGGATTCACTGGATGATCTCCAGCGGTCCGTTCCAACCCGAATTATTCTGTGTTTTGTTTCATTAAAAGGCCGAAAAATCTCTATCTTTTGGTTTGTGCTCTGTGTGGGTTTATTTTTTTTCAACAGCACGGAGTGATTGTTTTGGTTCTGCTCAGAGATTTGTTATAGTAAAAAGCTTCTTGGAGAAAGCAACATAGATAAAAAATAACTGCAAAAGCTGCTGTAATTAAAAATATAGTGTGGTGAATTGTGTTTGAGGAGTGTATGGGCGGGTTTTATGCCAAAGATGCACTTGCTTACAGAAGTCAAGTGTCTGTAGAGTAAACTCTAGATAGGATTGTCTTAAGAACAGACAAAACTATTACTAGGAGAGGTTTTTCTCCTCTGGTTAATGCTTCCACACCACTGTGCTTGAATAACGACTATAAAAGCTTCTGGCTGTAAACCTCTGCAGTTTTATCAGTGTTTATCAAGCAAAAGCTTAGAGCAGTGTAACTTTGTAGACTGAAGTGTCACTGAGTCAGTTCTAACTCAGAATTAAATTAGGCCTCTTAATGAAGGTTTAAACAGCGTGAAAATGAGCATCAAAATTCCAGATTTGCAAAGGAAAGCTGTTTGCTCATCTGAAGCTCTTCACTGCCTGTCCTCGGCTGTCGGGGTAGTGCCTTTTGGGATGGGGCTCTATTTCTTTTCCTGACTAGTTTTTATTTTGATAAATAATCTCATAAAACTACCGATTACATTGACTATACCGTGCTTATCTGTGGCCCAAGGTGACAGTGAACACTCCCACTGTTTCTGCTGTTTAATAATGGTTCTGGTTCTGTTGTGGGTTATTGGATCATTTTAGAGTAGCAGAGTTATTGGCACTGCTGTCACTCTGCCTCTCTGCTGAGCCCATAGTTTAGTGACCTGTCCACAGCTTTTTGTGTGTGTGTGTTTTTGTGCTGTAGGCTTTCTGTTTATTTAAAGTATTTTGAATAATCAAAACTATATTTCATTCAAGATTGCCAGGCATTATTCTAATATCAGTGTAGCTTCACTGAATACAGCAGTTACTCGCTGTAGTAGTGGGACTCTGCTGTGTTCAGTGAATCCAGAGCAGCTTTTATCCTGAAAACAGACAAGTGTTCACTGGAAGCTCCCAAATGCAATAATTCCTCTGTCTGTTATTAGGATATGGTTTCAAACAGGAAGATACTCTGAATTAAAATCTGTGAGGTTTTAAAAAATCTACCTAAAATCAGAAATGCTTAAAGTAAAGAGACCTGTAACAACCAAATGTTCTTAGAAACGTGCATGGGGAAGTATTCCCGACAGCTCAGTGGTGGCGTGAAATTCTCGTTTAGGACAAATACTTGGTGTGTGAATTGCACGTTCACCCAGTGAGTGAAGCAGTGTCAGTGTCTGAGAGCCCAGTGACCGAGCAAACCGTGCACTCCTCACGGCTGAGTCTTGCAGCAAACCCCGTTCCAAGAGCCGTTTCAGTTGTGTTCCCAGAACCAGTGATACTGCCCTGCTTTTCCTGGTTTCTCTGAAATAGAAAGATCAGGGCCTTTGCTGTTTGCAAGGGCTGCAGCAGCACGGTGAAAACTTGTATTTCAGGTCCTAACGCTGTTGTATGAAGTGAGGATTAAGCAATCAGCTCTTTCTTTGCTCCGTGAGTAACTCTGTTCCTTACTCCAGGCTGTTGTGAAGGTCAACCCTCTCCAGTAACGAGCTCTGAGACAAACCAGTAATGATCCAGTTAAACACTGGTTACACTGAAGAACCTGGAGCTGCCTGTGTTTATCACTACGCCCTTTCCCATAAAACAGTGTAACGTGGAGTTTTTTTCTTTAACTTAAGTGCTCTAAGAGAATGAAGAGGGAATTCCCATGTGCAGCAAAAGAAAGGAAATTTTATTAGGACAAAGGCCTGTGCTGAGGGGAAACGGTAAAACTTTAGTTACTGTCTCTTTGGTCAGGTGTTGCCTTCAGCAGCAGGTTGTTCTCATCCCCACGGCTATCCTGCTAACACAGCTCCTGGAGATTTATGGGCATTGTTGGATGAAATGGTTCTTTTGATTCAGGCACATTAAAATCTTGTCGTGGCAATTGAGTTTTTTACAGCTGGAGCATCAAGTTTTCTAATTACCTTTGTCCTGTGCTAAATGTTATTTGAATTAGTTTTTATTCTTGAAAGAAGAACAACTTAAACTGTTCCATTTTCCCTGACAGAACTACTTCTTTACATTTTATCTCACAGTCTTTAAGAGGTTGATTAAACTCTAAAAAAACCTCAAACAACTGCAACAGGCTCTTAATTTCTTCCTTGCCATTAACTGAATCGTTAACTATAAGACTGAATCTGTTGATGTGATGATTTGGGTCCTTTAATTTTAAAAGATCAGCAGTCTAAGATTTACTTAAGTGTTTTTACCTCTAAATGTAAGTAAAGCTTGTAGCTCTTCAGTGCTACTCTGTTTGCTTCTGTATCATGTGTCCAAAAGCAGGGAAGTGTTCTGTAATGAAAGTCTGAATGTTTAAATGTTACACATACTTGTTTATCCTCTTCCCGTGTGTGGCACTGCCTTAAATGTCAGAAGTTATTAATGTACTTAATTATAGATGCTCTGAAATACAGACTTCTTTTAAAGGTCCTCTAATAAATCTGTTAAAAATGGAAGTATTTCTAAACTATTAAGCTAGAATTTTGGAAGTTTTCCTTAATTCAAGGCTTTATTTGTATAATTATAGATACCCTGACTTTTGACTTAATTATACAACCCAAAATGCAACGTTTTACAATTGGTCAGTCTCCCTGGGAATAGATCCCTTCAGCGAGAGGCCTGAATTCTTTTGGGGTGAATATGCTGCAACTGCAGAACTCTAATCTTCTCTTTATTGTTACTGCCAGAAACTCCAGATGAAAATGGCAAAACCCAGCGAGCTGACAGTCTTATAATGAAGAAGATAAAGAAAAAAAAGAAAAAGAAACACCGGGAAGATGTGAGGGGAAAACGCCTGAAGATGTACAACAAGGAGGTGCAGACGGTGTGCGCTGGGCTCACTCGCATTGACAAGGAGGCTCTGTCTCAAGGCCAGTGTGACAACCTGGAAATGAACAAGGAATCCTTCAGGTACCTGAAGGATGAGCAGCTGTGCAGACTGAACTTGGGCATGCAGGAGTACCGGATACCCCAGGGAGTGCAGACCCCTTTTGTGACACACCAGGAGCACTCTGTGCGCAGCAGCTTCCTCAAGACTGGCACTAAATTCAGTAACTTCATTCACGAGGAGCACCAGTCCAATGGAGGTGCCCTGGTCCTGCATGCTTACATGGATGAACTCTCATTTTTGTCTCCAGTGGAGATGGAGAGATTTGCAGAAGAGTTTCTTGCGTTGTCGTTCAGTGAAAATGATAAAAATGCAGCTTACTATGCTTTAGCCATAGTGCACGGAGCTGCTGCCTATTTACCAGACTTCCTGGATTACTTTGCTTTTAACTTTCCAAACACTCCAGTGAAAATGGAAATTTTGGGCAAGAAGGACATTGAAACAACAACAATTTCAAATTTTCACTCTCAGGTAAGAATTATTCAAAAGCATAAATGTTGCACAATGCCTAGATTTGATTAATCTTAGTAACCCACAGCAGACATGACTTAAAATAGGCAAGTCACAAATTGATTTTCTAAGGAAGGTGATGTTAGGACTACACTACTGTGCTGTTTATTCCTGCTTCTGCTTAAAGCTTTTCTCTCCTCCCTGGTAGTTGGTGAATCACACCTCAGACCTGTGACCTGAGGAAAGGTCTGCACTGAGCATCTTTTTCTTCTGAACTTGGGAAAACTCTGAGATTGTTCAAAACAGCAGCCAAGTCTGTCTCAAGGGTTGCATAGACTGCAAATGCTAGCACTGCTTTTCTAGTCAGTAGAGCTGGGGTTTGTTTCTGGGGTCTTGGGGTTGTTGTTTTTAGCAATGACATCACTTTTCATGTTGCAGTATATCTGATTCACAAAGTTTTGAACATCTTAGTTCCCTCAGCCCCTTATGCTGTTTAAACTTTGTAACTTGAAGGTGGTTAGAGGATCTTTTTTATTGCCTTGGAAAAGAAATTTCATTTTATTTACTCCCTTGGTTTCCATGGTAGGCTTAAGCTAGTTTAAATTCTGAAACTGCATCTCCGTGTAACTTAAATGAATGCAACAGTAAAAACTGAGCTAATTTTAAGATTCCCTATGAAAATCTCTTCGATTTTAGCCTTGTTATCAAACTCAGAAGTATCTATGAGTATACCACAAGATAACAGTTTAGATAAATTTTCTTTTTGATGGAATAAAGCTTCTTTCTGTTTAGTCTGAGAATGGATCCAAACTGCTGATTACCCTTTAAGGTCTTTGCTCGAGATGTTTACTACGTTTACTAATTCACCTGTTGGGAGGATAAACCTGAAACTCTGCAGTGGAGTTCAGTTCAGCACCATAGGAACACACCTTTAACAACAGATTTTGGTGTGTTAGTGCCTGTGGATGGGCTCTTTGGATCTCTGCAAGGTTTACCAAATGCTCATAAGCAAGCATTGGAAAAACAATTACTGCTTTACAGAAAGTTACTGCATGGTCTCTGTCAAGTCTTTGAATAGCATTAAGTGTATAATTGTGACACTTGGCTTTTTGTTTGACTGTGATTTGCTGCTGCAGCAGCACTTATTTTAACCAGCTTCTGTTCCTTGGCTGAAGTAATTCTTTGTGCTGACAGAGCTGTGTCTGGGTGCAGAGTAGCCCAAAACAGGCTCCGAGCATATGAACCACTGCTGTGGGCACATGAACCACACCTGTGTGCTGCAGATGGGAAATGTGTCCACAGGTCAGGCTTTACAGTCTTCTGTATTAATGATTTATCTGTGTGCCTTGGTGTCCTGGTTGCATTCTGGCTTCAGTGCATGTGATGACCCCTGGAATGGCTAAACAGAGCCTCTGGAATGTTTAACAATTGCATTTTTTCTCGCTGAATGTCCTATGAACACGAATACTGGCGCTCTAAATACACATGAGGAATGTATGGTAATAAATAAGAGGCTTTGCTGGGTTATAGTCTGTTGGTACTTCAATTAATTCTATTTTAAGTACTGTCTAAACTTGATTAAGATTGAGTCATGACATAAGGTTCAGTTGGTGTAAACCACTTCTCTAAACCCAGCTCCAGCATGACCTGGTTAATCCTCTCTGGCTGAAGTGTGTTAGTGCAGCTCTCCCTGAGCAAACAGAGCAGAGGAGCTGTCACAGGCAGCTCTTCAGAGAACACAGGTGATGGAAAAGCTGAAGGAAACCTTGAAATTGCTGGTGGTTCCCCCAGGTTTTGCAGGCTTGTCTTGGGGAGGAGGAGGCTGCTGAGGGCCTGGGCTGATGAACCTGCCTGCTGTGCTGCTGTTCCTTGGCAGCTCTGGTGAGGATGAACAGATTTGCCAAGCTTCACTTTTCACCCTTCTGTAAGAGAGTTGTACAGCCCAGAAGAACTTCCTAGTTGTGCTTTTGCAGATTAAACGTGTTGCACTATTGTATGCTGTGACACTGATGATTTGTAATTAAGTTGCTCCCATTCTGGGTTCCTTCTCTGTGCACGAGTTTGTTTTCTGCACTGACCTGTGCCGAGGGGATTTGGAGCATTAGGGAGTCTTCACTCCTGAAGATTCAGTGTCAAGAAATCAAAATTTGTTCTGTAAACTGCAACTTAATATGGCCTTTGCACAACCTTCAGCTGTTTTGTGTTTTTAGAAAAACTGAATTGTAGTATTCAAAACAAGGACTTTAATCTGAAGGACTTGGTAAATCTAGTGATAATTAACTGCCTTGCAAGGTGAATTTCTTTGTTCTCAGGGCAATGAGTTTATAGCAAAGCACTCCAACGTGTATTTGTTACATAAATGTTTGTTTTCAGCATCTTAAAATAATTAAGCTCTAGTGTCCTCTGGATTTTTTGCTTGCATTGGCTCTCATTGCTTCTAATGCTCCAGTGCAGGAGCTCAGCTTTACTGTGGAGCTGTTCACTTGGGCTGAGAGCTTTCAAGACTCCAATCACTGAGCAGTAATTTGTGAGCTTTCCTCACATAAGGGCACGCTTTAATTTGGAAGCTCTTTGCAGTGCAGCTAGAATGAACTCTTATTTTCCTTATCACTTGTTTCAGTACAACTGCTTCCACTCGGTGAATGGGAATATATTTAGAGTTAAAAAAACCCACTTCTGGTTTTTTTTTTTTGTGGTTTTTTTTTTTTTTTCCCGACTGATCAACTGCCTGATGAATTCTCTCTGTGATCCAAAGAACAGTTAGGCTGTCACAGAGGGTGTGTGGGGGTTCTGGGAAGAGGCCAGGAAAGAGAATTGGGGAAGTAGGTTTTGCATAAGCTGTTGTTCCTTCTGGGAAGAAGGTGGCAGAAGCAGCCAACAGGTGATAACTGGGTACATTTTCTTACTCCTGCTGTTCAGAACAGGTTACTCTGTCCCTGACAGCTTTGGTTCACGAACCACATCACAATTTGGTTGTCTGCCCCGTGTGAACTTCCGTGATTCTGGAAGGGTAATTTCTTTTTTTAGCAGTAGCTACCAAAGTATGAAATGGAGAAATTGTGCATCTGTACTGCAGACTTCATTTGGTTTGTCACGAAAGCCATATAAACAATGCCCAGTGGTCCTGGACTGTGTCAGATTTTAGTCAGACATGTCACCCTTGCTGTGCTGGCGTGTCACTGCCTTGTCCTTCAGCAGGAACCAGCCCTGTGCTCTTGCTTTCTTCCTTGTAGCCAAGTGTTTGTGTGGTTGGTTTTATAGCTGACTTGGCACGCTGAAATATTGTTGCTGTCAACTGATTCATGCTTTTCTTGCAACTGGAGAGAAACTTCTGAGACTTAACCTCATTTGTCTCCAGCTGATGTCTCATCTGTGTGTCCTCTTCTCACCCTGTGCTGCTCACTTAACCCGTGCAGAGGCTGGGGTGGCTCAGGAACATGCAAATAAACAGCAGCTCTGGGCCTCTGGCAGGAAACGCTGCCTCTGTCTGTTCTGTTCTCACCCAGGTGTGGGAGCACTGAGAGGCACATGGTGCAGCTGAGAGAAAATGTCTCGGTGAGCACTCGGGCTAATTTTAAACGTGCCCATTCCTCAGTGTCAGTGTGGGGTGTGTGGAGTAGGGAGTATGCACAGCGCTGATGGCTGGGTGCATTTGAAAGGGCACAGTGGTCTTACTGGCCCCATTGTCCTTTTTGCAGCAGTAAAAACAGCGGCAGTGACTGCTCGTGATCCACTGCTGCTTTCAAAGCAGCACAGGGAACGAATTAGAGCAAGGGAGGTGCTGTGTAAATAAGTTACCGACTTCTGGCAGCCATATGAACTGGAGTGACCCCGGCTAAATTCCTAAACAGGACTTACAACTTTAAACAAAAATAAAAACCACTTCGAGAGATCTTAATGGATATAACCAAGTGACTTCAGCTGTTTCATCGTCTCAGCTTTCTTCTTGCACTGAGGGCAGCACACAGGTGGCTGTGGAGTGAATGGAGCCAGGAGGGAATCTTGCAGCACCTGGTGAATGAAAGGCCAAAGCAGTTTGCAGTGCAGCAGGCAGGGTGCTTACTCATGGGACACTAAACCACCCCACTGGAAAGTGAGAGCAGGATGCCTGTTCTTTTGGGAATTCATTACATCATGTTCTTGAGGCCACTGGCCTAACCAGGGGTGTTGGTGTTTGCTGCTCAGAAGGATTTAAGAATGAAAGAGAAGCTGTTTAAGAAGTTTTTTATGGCATATTAAAATAGTAGACTGCATCCCTTGTGATTGAGGTGTTTCAGATGAGTAGTACAGCCTGCTGTGAGTTTGTGCATGTTTTCAGTGTAAACATGTCCTGAGTTTAATTCTCAAATCTGTTATATTCCTTTAATTTCTATTAAAAATTAGCAAAGCCTTGAAATCCAATGCTTCCCTAAAGTATTTCTACTGTTTCCTTTAAAACTCCTAAGTTCTTGTATATTTTTTCATTGTTCCCAGTGCATTAAAGAAAAAACAAAGTTAAAGCTGCTCATTTTTCATTTCCTTTGAAAGCATTACAAGGAAAAACTGCATATGGAATTATAATTTATTTTAACTCATGACAAACACCTGTAAAATACTAGTGACTCTCACCAGGTGGTTTCAGTAGCACAGAACTCATGTGGAAGGAGTCTGTCTCCACTTAAATAAACAGTGCCAGGCAGTTAAACTTCACAGGATAAGGACCAGGACACTTCAGTCCTTAGTTTTTTCTGTAGGTGCACAGAACTGAAATATTGTTTGGTGTTCCAGTGCTCCTGCTCTGAGCTGCATTCAGCAAATAGGAGTTTAGCTCACTCTAAAATTTTATCTATAGTTGCTGCTGGAGGATAAAATTGCAGCAGTAACTCTATTCTTCCTTTATTAGTCTCTCTTAAATTATCTTTAGCAACTGAATGGAGTAGTTTAATGACATCTGGTTTGCTGGCTGAACATGCAAAACTGAAACTAAACTTAAAGCTAAGCTGCTGCATCCGTGTATCTGTAAGTGGAGTTATAAAATGCATCACACAGTGTGAACATGATTGTTAAACTGCAGATTTACCAGTAATTGTGTGTACTGTCCCAGCACTGAGCCATGGAGAACAGCTGGAGTTTTTCACCCCTAGAACACTGAAGGGTGGTGGAAGGCTGGGCTCAGACACAGCAAAACAGACTTGTGCTCTGTAGAACTTGTGCTCTCTAACATCCATTAGCTGTGGTCTGAACACAGAACCTCCTCTGTGGCCATGTGGCACATTCCAGCTGCACTCCATAGGAGGAGGCTGCAGAACTCTGGAGTCTTGCCATTGGCTCTCCTCTGGGAACAGGAAATTGGCAAGGAAGGTTTCCAGATGACCTGGGGACTGGGACAGTGTGTGTTCTAGGGGATGTCCACAAGCTGTGAGATTAAGGTGTTTCTGGCCCCAGCACTGACAGCAGGTTCTGCTGCAAATGGTTATCCTGAAATTCTTCTCCATGAGCACTGACACCTCTCATTTCCTCTGGTTTTTGTGCAGTTTTCTGTGTATACTATAACAGGATCACCAGAACCACTGCCTGAAGGACACTGAGGCTTTTCACTGCAGTCCCAGGGGAAGGACCTCAGGGCCAGGGCTGAAATGAGGAATGTGCATGTCCCAGGAGCATCCGGTTTGAAATGTAGAAGTACAAACTAGTGGGGAGTTGAAGCTTGCTGGTGAAAGACCGAGTCACAATGAAACCTTGTGTGGTTGTTTTCTCAAGTCAGCCTGGAAGTGTTGAATTGTTCCTGAATTAGTCAAACATTCACTTGCTGTTATTCAAACTTCAGAAGGATTTCCTGTCAGTACAGGCAGGAGTCCTTTCTTTCTCTTCTGTTCTAAACAGTCTCTGTGTGTGTTCCTAAAGGCACATCTGCTGGAACAGATGTGGATGAGTCCAAGATTCATCCCAGCTCTGTTAGATGAGTTCGTTTTCATCTCCTGTGAGAGAACTAAAGCTGTGGTGGTGTTGTGTCTGTGTCTGGCCCCCAGGTCACTCGGACGTACTGCTGTGGCACCTACAGAGCAGGACCCATGCGCCAGATCAGCCTGGTGGGAGCCGTGGATGAAGAAGTGGGGGACTACTTCCCAGAATTCCTAGATATGTTGGAAGAATCTCCATTTCTTAGAGTAAGCAGTAACTTGTGGTGTGTTCAGAGCGCTGTAGATCTTTAAGCAATTATTAGGTTTCCAAGTAATTAGAAGCTGTAAGGTCTTTTCTTTAATGATGTGCTTATTTGAGCTACTGAGGTTCATTCATTCTTGTGTCGATTGAAAGGTATGGAATGAGGTGGCTAATTAAAAAAAAATCAAGTTTATTATATGTGCATGCACTTCTACTTCCCTAAAAACAATGCTTGATAAAATTAGCTTGGAATACCTTTTCCCTCTCAAACTTAGTTTCTGTGCAATTCTTTCGACAGCAGATTTGAACCAGTTTTACCAAAGGCATCATTTAATTTTTCTATCTCACCCAGTGTTTTGTGTTATGTGTGTTTTGTGGGTTGTTTTGTTCCTATTTTCTTTTAGATGACTTTGCCCTGGGGGACTCTCTCCAGTCTCAGACTGCAGTGCAGGTCCCAGAGTGACGATGGGCCCATCATGTGGGTGAGGCCGGGAGAGCAGATGATCCCCACAGCTGATATGCCAAAATCACCCTTCAAACGGCGCCGGTAAGGTTTGGGTTTCCTTTTGTACTCGAGGCAAAACGTTGCAGTTATGTCTGTGTCAGATTTGAGAACAAAAGCAAAGTACTTGATGTGTAACTGGCTCTTCAGAGGACTAATTCAGATTTAAGTTTCACTTTCACTTTGTTTCAAATTGGCTCAGCTGATAAAGCAAATGTTACCTGTGGGGGTTATTTTATTTCACTACTTCTGACAGTATCTTTCAGTGTTTCTCGCATATCCTAGATCAGTGCTTTAAGATTAAAACCTCTTTTTATTATCCTTTAGGAGACTTAATTCATCTTGTTTCTGTGGCAAAAATCAGTTTGGTGGTAAGGGCAGGTGGAATGTTGTAAAACAGCAGAGATCCTTCTACTGCTCATGCTGCATTCTGATGTCAGTGCTAAAGCACTTGTAACTCTGCCCGGACAGGAATTATTGTGTAGTCTTGCTTTCTGTCTCTGAAAGTGTTCTGAAACAAATTCCAGGAGATTTGGAAGCAAGGTTTAGAATTTCCAAGCAATATTCTAATCATTGTATTAAGAAGAATTTCCGGATGTACTCCCAAATAAGTCTGTAAGAGAGCCCTATTTTACATAAATACAGTGTATTCATACAATACATTCTTGGAGAAAGTATTTCAACACAAGTGAACAAAAAAACTATGCGATTTCATTTGTTTTGTAAAGTTTGATCTCATAACCTGAATTGTACTTTGCTGGTTTCGTTTCAGTTTTTCACCAAATAAACACCTAGAAAAAAAAATCAGAAGGAAGTTCTTTGTTCCCTTGAAGCCTGCAGCACGCAGAATTTTAAGATTGTTTCAACAGAAATGTGAATTTTTGAGCAGCAGGGACATTTTTAGTGTGTGTTTTTATCCCGTTGCAGGTCCATGAACGAGATCAAGAACCTGCAGTACCTACCTCGGACCAGCGAGCCCCGCGAGGTGCTGTTTGAGGACAGGACCAGAGCTCACGCCGACCACGTGGGGCAGGGCTTTGACTGGCAGAGCACAGCTGCTGTCGGGGTGCTCAAGGCTGTGCAGTTTGGGGAATGGTAAGGGCTGCTGGAATGCACCTATTCTTTTTTTTTTTAATAATTCCTTGAAAAACAAACCTAATCAGAAATGGTTTAAACCCCGTAGTGAGACAATCGCTGGAATCGTCTGCCCAGGGAGGTGGTGGAGTCACTGGTTTAAAAAAATCAAGCCTGGACATGGCACTCAGTGCCATGGTTTAGTTGATGAGGAGGTGTTAGGTCATAGCTTGGACTAGGTGATCTTAAAGGTGTTTTCCAACCTAGTTCATTCTGTGATTCAAAAGCTGCACAGAGCTGAAAACCTCAAGCTGTGTACCTCCTGTTTTTTCATCTTGATTAAAAAAAAAAATTGTAACAGCAGCTTGCAGAGTATTTTAGTGATATACAAAAGCCTTAAACTTGGGCCATCATCCTTGATTATTCTTTTCTTGAGCAGGTATATTAATTCTAGCTTTTGTGTCTGTAGTCACAGAGCTCAGTGTAATTAATTTCACAGCTGCAGTGCTTTCTCAGGTCATGTACCCAGGATATTGCTGTTGACCTTGCAGGGAAACTGGACTTACATCATTGTAATAGCTCAAAATTACAGTAGAAATTGGCTAGCATGATTAGCAATATCATTAGAATAAAAGATGCCTGTATTTCCTCCACTCTGGTTTACAGCTGTTGAATAAAGCTCCTCACTGCTTCAACTTCAGCGTTACTTTGTAATTTTTCATTTTTCCCTTGATGCAGAATTGTTCTGTCCAATTACAAAATGGAAGAATTGAGGCAAATTGTGGTTTCTAGAACACAGAGAACTTTGATAGGGGCAGTTTGAACCTGGTTCTCAGGCTTTTCAGTATATTGTCCGTGCAAACATTACTTCTGTTGTGAATGCAGCAAAAATGGAGAAAGAAAAAAGGGAAATCTATGAATTATCCCTCTTTTTCAAAATAATACACTATTGAGAAGTGTTGAGACTTTGTGCACAGTGTAACACTGGAGCAGGTCACTGGTTCAATGAAGCTTTCTGCTGGGGAGAGCTGTAATTCTCTGTGACTCAAATACTTGCAAAATTCTTGGATTTCTCTTTTTTCCCCTAGGAGTGACCAGCCTCGTATAACCAAAGATGTGGTTTGTTTTCATGCTGAAGACTTCACTGATGTTGTGCAGAGACTTCAGCTGGACCTGCATGAACCTCCAGTGTCACAGGTATCAAATCTGCCCTCGTGACAGCTCATTCCTGGTGTTCTGGGAGGAGTTTCTGACAGATCCCAGCTTCTCCCTAAAGTCAGCCCTTTTGTATCCCCTCAGTTCTCAGCTCTCTTGGGTAGATTTCCTTGTGTTTCAGGATAAAATAGTTCAGCTGGAAAGGGACCTTTTTCTTTTCCTTTCTGCTAAGCTGGGTTCATGCTGTGAGTCTCAGGGTGTGCTATAGAAACAATCTATTGATTAAGCTATGTGTGCCTGTTCCTGCTTTTTTTTTCTTTTTTAATGTCTGATGTGGTCTTAGGCTATGGAAGCATCTAAACTCAGTCCTGCCAGCCCAAACAATGCAGCCCATTGTTGTTGTTTGTAACTATAGAACCCTCTTCATTCTCCTCTCAAGATGTGCACATCAGAAACATTGTATTTTAAAAGTCCAGTTCTCATTTGAATTTGAAGTTTTACCCATGAAACGGAAACATTCTGATTTAGACATGAATGAACCTGAAAATAGGAAGATGCTGGATTGTTTGAAGAGTTTACCACTAACTTTCCCATCTCTCCTTCTCCCAGTGTGTTCAATGGGTGGATGAAGCCAAACTAAACCAAATGAGACGGGAAGGCATTCGCTATGCTAGGATTCAGTTGTGTGACAATGACATCTACTTCATCCCTAGAAATGTCATTCATCAGTTCAAAACAGTGTCAGCAGTCTGCAGCTTAGCCTGGCACATCAGACTCAAACAGTACCACCCCGTGGGGGAGACTTCTCCAAAAGCAGAAAGCAATTCAAGCCTGAACAGTGATGTTCCTGGAAACACAGAGGCAGAAGGTGAACCCCAAGGTGTGAGTGTAAAAATAGAGTCTGAAGAACCAGGTATAGAAATTCAGCTTACCCCAGGGGTGCTCTCCTCCTCTGTTTCTTCAATATCAGGACTTGTGCAACCAGATCAGGTGGCCCAGCCCCTTCCAGGTTTTAAAATAGAGTCTGATCAGCAACACAATCCACAGGATCATGCAGGCTCTTCTGTGTGATATGTATATATTCAAACATTTTTTAAACAACTTTTTAAAATTTTGATGTGAAGTTATAGTTTTATAACTGGCTTATGTTTTATTGGAGAAATCTTGCCTATAATTCTATAAAGAAAGGTGACATTCCAAAATGTCAAGCATATCTTTTTTACACAGATTATGCAAAATTCAAGTTGTATTTTAACCCCTTAGTACAACCTGTAACAGTGGTCTACCACTTCTTTCTGTTTAAAGAGATGTTGAATATCTTCTCAAAGTCAGATTGAAATTCCTCCAGGAACATGACATGATTGAACTCCATTGGTCAGTGTTATTTCCCTACTTTTACTTTATCTCTAATCTTCACCAGAAAGTGATGCTTTTGTAGAAGACTTGCAAAGTGACTTCCCCATCTCATTTTAATTGCTTAAAAAAGTTTAAAAAGAAAAAAAAGAAAAAAGAAAAAAAAAAAAGAAAAAATAGAGAAAGCACAGCACTTTTGATGATTTGTGGAATTTTTGGTATGTCTGCTCTTGACATGTTGGTTTATATACAAGCTGTAGAAATTGATGTTTCTTACAGTTCCTACAAGGGTGACGTGTAAAAAGAACTGAAGCAAGTGTCTGATTCCTGTTGAAATGCAATGACTTACTGACCTAACACTTCTCATAGCACTGCTTATGTTGTTTGGTGTGAGGGTTTTTGCTTCCAAAATACATCTTCCCTGAACGTGATAAATGCTAGTGTCAAAATTAGAGAACCTCTTGGTAGTCTTGTGGAGGAAACTGCTATCTTTGAGCACTTTAAGGCTTTAAAATACTTAACCAACTTGGCAGCTTGTTTTGATCGGGTCGTAACGTGTCCAATGGATCCACACTTTCCCTTGTACTGATGCACTTAATATAATAAGCATTGAGCTGATACCTGACTTCCTAGAATAAGGACAGCCTTACTGTGTAAGTTCTGTATTAGTATTTCACAATAAAAAGTATTTTGGACTTGGACTGCTTTTTCCACGTGTAGCTCCTGGGTGCCCAGTTACTGTGGAAAAATCAGCAGCACATGCTCAATGTGTAAAGTGTCAGCTGTCAACAGTTTTTAAACGATCTTTCAATAGTTCTGGATGTTAACGTGTAACCTGTATTTGACTTTCGCTCACCCCATTTATTACTGCCCTTTCCAGTCATCAAAAGGAAAAGTCCCTTTTCCCTCTCCCTTCCCCCTCCCCACATTTAGAGTACAAGTTGGGGTTTGGTGCAACTTAAGCTGTCTCCAGATAACTTTATTTGTTCTAATCCTCACTGGGGTAGGAAAGATTTGAAACACTATGTTAGACTAGACAAAAAGCAAAGATGCTGTGTTAGTTCTGGATGCATCTTTTTAATATCGATTATTACTCTTCTCTTTATAAGGGTCTCTAAAATATGTTACTCTATTATAAATCTTACTTTGTGCAATATTGTTTGTGTAGGCTTTTATATACATATTAGCACCTCAGTGTAGAGGTCACTATTTTAAACTGATAGAGAAATAATCCTCAGAAGATACTGCAGTGATTAGTTAGAACCTGTATTACTCCTTATGTGTATGTATGTATTGTCTTCGGTACAAAAATGAGGACTAGGAAATATTTCAATTTAAAACTAATTTACAGATTGAAGTGGTAGTGACTCGTTTAGTAATCTGTGTAAATAAGGTGTTAGAATGGAAAGCTTTTATGATGAGAAGTAATGTGATTCATGCAGGGGTGTAATTTAATCTTAGCAGAAATTCTAGATGACTCAGCGCGGCTCAGGAACGAGCCGTCAGTTCTCTGGTGGGTTTTTTCCACTTTTTATGTTGAGAGGAATTTCATAGCTTTAAGGGTTGTGCAAAGTAAAATTCCTCACAGGCAATAGTGGTTTCAGTTCATCCTTCACATTCAAAGATTCCCCAGGGGTGTTCTTTCCTTTTGACCAAGTCTGCGAGTCTTCCACGTTCCGTGCCCCTCCCGTGCTGCTCCCTGGCCCTTCCCTGGCAGCCAGCACTGATCTCTCAGGAACTGTCACACCTGCAGGGGCCAAGCAAACCTGCAGAGGCAGAATAAACAGAGTGAGAGCCCCCATGCACCAACCTGTCTGCTTATTGGGAAAATTGGAGTGGAATGAAATCCATTTGGAAGTCCTCTGTAAATTCTAATAGCAGTTTTCAAATGGATGAAGGAAGACTAGGGTGGTTTGTGCTACTTTCCAAGCTGTAGCTTTAGTGAAATCTGTCACAACAGCCTGAAAATCAGCCTACAAATACCTGGAAAATGCTCTGACTTCCTCTTGCATGGAGGGACATGACCAGTAGCATCATGCTTCTTGTGCTCTGCTCAGTTACTAACTTAAAACCTAATGTCAGATTGAAATGCACATAAATAAAGGTATCTTTGAATGACCTGAATGTTGCTGATGCTATACTATTTTGGAAGACTGAGGGAGAGAGGAACAAGCTGTTTGAGAATCTCTTAATAAATCCATGCTCAGCTTTGCTGTGCTTTAACCAAACTGGCAGACTTTCAAATTCCACCTCAACTCTGGATGTAAAGTGTGAGAGGAATTGCTTGGGAAGCTGCTCACTCTTCAGCCATTGCTTCAGTTGCCTCGAATAAAACCTTGATGGGACAAAGGCAAATGTTTTCCAGCCCAAGACCTGTAGAACACTGATTTATTTTTTAAAAAAAATGAGCTAGAGCAGTTTAGAAAGGAAGTAAGGAGTTCAAGCCACTTAGTATTGGAGCAGAACAAACCCAGTAAATATTACTGAATATCTCATGTTAAATAGTTGCTATTTGAATTTCTCCAAGATTTCATAAAACAGGCTCCTTGATGAGCTAATCAAACTTTGGCACATTTGATGGCTTATTCTAAAGTTGAGAAAGGTGGGGCTGTTCAGTGTGGACACCTCACAGCCTCTTCCAGGATCTGCAGGGGCTACAGGGAGGCTGGAGAGGGGCTGTTCATCAGGAACTGAGTGACAGGACAAGGGGCAATGGCTTCAAATCAAAAGAGGAGGAAATCAGGTTAGAGATAAGGAAGAAATTTGATGGGTGGTGAGGATCTGGTTGCCCAGGGAGGTTTGTGGATGCACCAACCCTGGAAGTTTTCAAAGCCAGGTTGAGCAGCCTGGCCCAGTGGGAGGTGTTCCTGCACATGGCAGGGAGTTGGGACTGGGTGGTTTTTAAGGTCCATTCAACATCTTAACATTTTGTTATTCTCAGTGGAAAGCAGATACAGAACAGTTTCTAAATATGAATGTGCTGGTCAGTTACTGCAAATGCTCCATGCTCCATTTATGAGGATCTGCTCTGTGATGTGTGTGTCAGGTAGAAAACACTCCAGCTTTGTGCTGGAGACAGCTGTCACTGACCGAGTGCTCTGTCTGTGAAACAGAACTGAGCCTTAGGCTCGACTTTAAATCAAGTGCTGGTGACTAAAACATCCCAGGGATAAAGGCAAGTGGCTCAGCTGTGCTAGCAATGGACTTGCAAATGCAGTGTAAAGCTGAAATAGCGGCTGGCTTTGGTTTCCTCTCTCCTCTAGACAAACTCCAGGTCGTTTTGTGCAGGTACCTGCCACCTTCTCTTCCAGGAAGAGGGGACACTATGAGCTGTTCCCAGGGGATTCATAAGGGACACTTTTCACAGGGGCTCTGCTGTGCTCTGCCAGCTTTACTGCGTGTTACAGTTCAGTTCCCCTGGACAAGGCAAATTGTCAGAGCTTTCCCCAAGTCCTTCATCGAGGGTGAGCGCCCCGCTTTGGGGCGTGAATCAGCTGAGTGCTGAACTCTGCAATTGCAGTTCCCGAGGAGTGCTGAGCCTGTGCAGCCCTGTGCTGGCTGAGGGAATGGGAGAGGAGCAGAGGGACCCTTCCCTTTCCCCCAGAGCCTGTTCTGTCCCTTCCTGTGGGCTCTGAGCAGTGGCCAGGGCACCCCGAGCATTCAAACACCCGCTTTCTCCTGATTTCTCTGTACAACATGTAAAGATACCGACTCCTGTATTGCTGTTTCGTGATTTAATTTGATTTGATTGGCAGCTACGATTATTTTTTTCTGTGGTTTTAATTTATCTAAGGTCTCTGCCTCCAGAGGACGTGTACAATTGCCTGGACGACTGTTTGCTTTGTGCGGCCTTAGTGTATTTATTGACATTCGCGCGTGTGCGGGGGCGGCCCCGCGCCCTCCCGCGCTGTCGGTAGCTGACTGTACACCAGTGTCAAACTGTTAAGCTATTTCTTTGTAAAATAGTCCTGCGGAATGCATAGAATTTTTTTCCTGTAAAGTATTTTTTTAATAAACAAAAGTCTGATTTTGTCCTTTACCCGCCTGGGCGCTGCTTTCCTTTGCGGCTGGGGAGTGGTGGGGGGGAGGAGGGTGCTCGGCGCTCGACTGGCGCTGCCTGGGCGGGTGAGGGGGGGGGGGGGGGGGGGGGGGCGGCAGGCGGAGCCAATCGAGCGCCGGGCAGTTTCCAGGGTAACCGGAGCGGGGTCGGTGCCGGGTTCGGTCCCGGGCCGGGGTCGGTACCGGAGCCGCGCCGGTGCCGCCGCCCCCCATGGCCTGTCGCGATGCCATTTCATGGTACCAGAAGAAGGTGAGTGCGGCGCGGGGCGGACGGGCGGGGGCCCGGCCGTGCCCTCAGCCTCCTCTCCCCTCAGATCGGGGCCTACGACCAGCAGATATGGGAGAAGGCCGTGGAGCAGACCCAGATGAAGGTACCGGCGGCGGGGCATTGGCGGGCGGGCCCCGCGCCCCTCGCCGCTGACTCGGCCGTATGTTTCGCCCCGCAGGGCTTCAAGAACAAGCCGAAGAAAAAGGGGCACATCCAGCCCGATCTGATCGATGTGGATCTGATCAGCGGTGAGCGGTGCTGCCTCTGTTCGTTCCTCTCAAGGACAGGGATGGCACCGAGGGAGCGGCTGGAGCTGGGTCAGAGGAGAGTTAGGTTGGATATCAGGAAAGGCTCTTCCCCAGAGGGTGCTGTGCACTGCCCAGGCTCCCCAGGGAATGGGCACAGCCCCGAGGCTGCCAGAGCTCCAGGAGAGTTTGGACACTGCTCCAGGGATGCCCAGGGTGGGATTGCTGTGGGGGTCTGTGCAGGGCAGGGGCTGGACTAGGCGATGCCTGTGGGTCCCTTCCAGCTCAGGATATTCCGTGATTCTGTAGGTGCATCACGGCTTTGTGCCGGGTGGGGGGAGCAGAACCTGCCCTGCTGCCGGGGGAGCCCTGCCCGTGAGCACTGAGGCAAAAGTAGCGCTGAAAACCTGAGAGCAGAGCAGGAGGAATTCGGGGCGGCTCTGCAGGGGGCGGTCGGTGGGAGCAGGGTTGGGTGGGCAGGGGAGGGTCAGAGCCAGAGCTCTGAGACAGGACCAGGAGCTGCTTTAGCTGTGTCTGCTGGGATTGTGAGGCTTTGAGTGGTGCCTGAAGCCGGGCTGCTGTCAGCCCCTGCTCAGCCCTATGGGACGGCTGGGGCTGCCCAAACCAGCCAGGGAGTTCTTGTGATTCACAGTTCATGATGGCTTGTTTCCCTTTAATTCCAAGGCTCTACCTTTGCCAAAGCCAAGCCTGAAATTCCCTGGACATCGCTGACGAGGAAGGGAATTGTGAGAGTGGTGTTCTTCCCCTTGTTCAGCCAGTGGTGGATACAGGTTACTTCCCAGCGTATTTTTATGTGGCTCTTGGTGCTCTATGTTATGCAAGGTGAGGGAACAGGCTGTGCCATAAACCTTCTCCTGCAAGGAATGTGCCATCAGAGAATGTATGGATGTGGCTCTTGGAGGGAAATGGGTTAGGGATGGACCTGGCAGTGATGGGGGAGTGGTTGAACTCGATGGTCTCAGAGGTCTTTTCCAAGCTTAGCGACTCTATGATTTTGTAGTCCATAATCTAAAGCATGAAGATCTTGCCCGGAACCTACTTAATGTGCATTTCAAGGTGTGTGGCACTAGTAATTGCAGAAATTAAATAACAATACAACAAAGCAGAGTAAAAACAAATAGTTGAGAACAGACTCTTTAATTTTTGGTGCCATTTCCCCTTTTTCCAGTCGTAGCAGTGGTGCTGTACTTCATGGTGCCTGCAGTGAGTGCCAGTGAAGTGATGGGACCCCTGTGCCTTATGCTGCTGCTGGGGACGGTTCACTGCCAGATCGTGTCCACGCAGGTGAACAGACCTGCAGGGAACAACGGGCTCAGCCGGCGCCGCAGGTGAGCGCCTCAGGGCCCTTGGTGGGGCTGCATGGAGCTCTCCTTTCCCCAGGTTTGATACAGGTTAGCACGTGGTCAAAGTCTTACAAACTATCTGCTAATGTATCAGTCTCTGAGCGTCCAGCCTTTGCAGAGAAGCGGTGAAATCAATTAGCTGCTCTTTAGAGGTGTTTTCTAAAGCAAAAAGTTGAATAAATGAAAAATAGCAAAATAACAAAGGTTACTGAAAACAAAATGATAAGCACAGATGTCTGAGAAAACTCTGACAGCTCGCTAAGACACTCCAAAAAGCCTTTACTTCCTTTTGTGTTTCTTCCTAAACACTGAAGGTTCTAGGAGGGACAATCTGGCTTGCTGCCAATAAGATCACCGAGAGGCTTTGAGTTCCTCTCTCAGAGCCCAATCCCTGCCCTTGTGCTGGCACTGAGCCAATTACATAAGAGAAAAACCACGGAATTTTCTAGTTAAACTTCCTAAAATGTCTAAAGGTAAACTGAAATTCTTTCCCTATTTGGAAACATCTGCTGGGGGTGTGTGGGGTGCATCACTCCACAGGTTGCTGCAGCAAAGATTCCCTCTGGATTTTGTCCCTGGGGTGCCCTGATGTGCTGGAGGTATAGGCAGATTTTTTTTTATTTGGAAGTCAGTATTCTGTTTGCATGACTTCAGAAAAACGACATTCAAAAAGCTATTCAAATCTCCTTCAGATCTTTTAAGAAAGACCTTAAAGCAGCTTCTTACACCAATTTAATTCTCCTTGTCTTAAAACTCAGGAAGTTACGCAAACCTGTGGGTGTGGATGGGAACAGTTGGTGTTCTCCTGACAAAACCAGCAAGGAAGAGCAGTCTGGCTCTGCAACTCTGCTGACCAATTTATCCAGTCTGCTCTTCCAGAGCAGGTATGTGATCTCTGCTGGGTTTGTGCTGCTCATGACACTGGGAGCAGTTTGGTACCTGGAGGATGAAGGCACAGCATGTGCTGTCACTGACATCCCCACAGCCTGTCAGTCTTTTTCTGAATTAAGACTTTCGTGGTAATGTGGGAAGCTGATTCCTCAGGAATATTTAGTATCTCCTTATTAGATCATATAAAATTAGACTGTACTGTATAAAATTAGATCATGTGAAACCAAGTGTTAGATGAGCTGTAGAACAGGATGAAGTTAATTTTTATTTATCAGATAAGTGACCTTATTTGAGTGAGTGCTCAGATTATATTGTTGTTTTAGCTGATTTCCAAAAGCAATTGTGCCTTCTGGTTTGGTTAGTTGGATAGTCTCACTTTGGCACCTTCCTTCTCTAAAAGTAGCTCAAGGAAAAGGAGGAGAGATTGTATGGGATAATGGTTCATTGTTTTCTCCTGTTTTCCCAGGTGAATTTTCATGGTGAGTTTCCAGCTCACAGGTGCTTCATGAGGACATTTGTCTTCTGAATTGCTCTATTATTTTTTTTTAATAAAAATAATGAAAAAAATCCCCTTGACTTAGAAGTTTTAAGATACTATTAGAATTACAAAAGACATGTCAAGTGAGGGTGAATCAGATATAAATCTTTTTAACACTCAGCACACAAAGCTTGTCAGGCAAAGAAAATTATTTATTCCTTACATATCTTGTTTGATGCTGCACCTGTGTGACAAGGGAAGATCAGAATGTTTTACCCCAAAGAGTTTTTCCCTGACATAAAAGCATTTAATTATATTTTCTCTCATAGGAATAGAAAAGTAAAGCTGGTAGCTGAGAAAGGGACCGAGACAGAAAATTGGGTGAATGCTGTGGGTGAAGGCATCAAACCCAGACAGGCCAGATCTGAATACAGGCTGCTGCACTCCAAAGACAAAAGTAAACTTTCTGATGGGGAGAAGAGCCATCAGGTACTGCCAGAGGAGATCCTTTGAAATCACAGTTTCAGTGTGTTCTTTGTGTGCCCAGAAGTGTGTTGGTATTTAACTGTGTGGTTTGATCTAATACGAGATATTCCCTCCTTGTGCTAATCTTTGCCCGCATTAGGGAATCTAGAAACCCCTTTCTGCCTCTCACTGAGCAGCTGAAAAGGTGCTGATACTTTCTTTTCATAATCATAGAACTGAATTCCAGAATAGTTTGGGTTGGAAGGAATCTTAAAGCTCATCCCACCCACTGCCAAGGGTAGGGACACCTTCCACTGTCCCAGGCTGCTCCAAGCCATGTCCAACCTGACCAAGTGTGGTCAAACACAGACAGTGCTGGAATGTGTGTTTTACCAAAGTGCTCTCTTAATTGTTGACACTTCTGATCACAAGGTGTTCAATTAAGGGGCAGTGCTGATCTTGACTAAATAAATTGGCCATTTTCAAAAGTAATAAAATACTTTGTCTTGCAAGACTGAGACATC
Organism: Sylvia atricapilla; assembly: GCF_009819655.1. Classification (NCBI taxonomy): domain Eukaryota; kingdom Metazoa; phylum Chordata; class Aves; order Passeriformes; family Sylviidae; genus Sylvia; species Sylvia atricapilla. The sequence goes on along the minus strand of NC_089164.1, from coordinate 3,807,523 downwards.
TTGTGGGGAGAGAGAAAGAGCTAAAGCGTTTTGACCTCTGTTGAAAGTTTTGACACATCATAAAGATTCTGGGAATTACTCTTGAATTTCCTCTGTGCCAGTTCTTCCACATGAAGAACTTGGAATAGATCCTCTGTGGAATTCTGTGGTACACTCCTCTCTGTGAAGGAGTTTGGAGAGGGGCAGAGCTTGGTGGAGGGGCACAGCCCAGGATTTTGGGTTTGTTACCCCCCAGCTTGTAGATACATCTGGGCTTAAAGCTGATGGTAAGGCACAGCCAAGAGCTGCTGCTGCCTCCTCCTTTTCCTGCCCTTACCCCAACTCCAACTCCACCCACCCAAAATTCTCTCTCATTACCTCTGGGGCAAGACAACAGCAGGGGAAAGGAGTTAAAATCTGTGAAGTCTCTGTGATGCCAAGAGAATTCTGTTTCTGTGTGTTCTGTGGGAATCATGTGCTGGCTCTGCAGGCACTGAGGGCAGTGCCAGGGGAGCAGCTCTGCCTCTGAGCCTTTGATGGGACTCAGGCTGGTCCTTGGCGTGGTTTGGCTGCATTTGTAGGACGATGGCACCAACAGGGACGGGGTTTCTGACGAGCTGTCGAGTGAGGAGGACACTGGGGTCATGGCCCAGAGGATCCTGTTACACCACAGCATGGAAGGGGCTTCCAGTGACAACAGCTATGAGGAGAAGAGGAAGAGGCCTCTGGTTTCTCTCAACCAGGCTGTCTCACAGGTACCCAGGTGGGATTAGTGCTGGTTTCCACACCTTGTTTTGCTATGGATAATGAGATGGTTTTCCTTTGGTCTTAGCAGGTCAAGCAAGCCCTGAAAGGTGCCAGAGACTCTGACAGTGTTGTGGAGTCCGAGCTGGAATCCACATTATACAGGCAGGTATGGTTGTAAAGTCAGGAGAGGGAGCTTTCCCAGGCCTGGCAGGGTTCACAGAACCAGAGAATGGGCTGGGCTGGAAGGGACCTTAAAGCTCATTTCATTCCAGCCCCCCTCCATCAGAACAGGCAGTTATGAAATGATGGTGCTTCAGAATCCTCAGGTGCAAGGTGTGACCACCTCCCTCCCTGCTGCTTGGCAGCTTTGTAAACCTTCACAATGTTCACAGTCCTGATTGTGCTGCTTTGTTAAACAAACCACAAACAAACAACTAACTAAATCTGTTGGCAGCAAAGGACAGTCCAAGCTGCCTCTAATTGCTCCTGTGGAATTGCTGCAATTGCTCTTGTGGTTGGGAGGCAGTGCTGTGCTTGCAGCTTTTAAGCTAATAAATTTTGATTTTAAAATCACAGACTCTCCTGAGTTGGAAGGGACCCACAAGGATCAAATCCAACCCCTGTAATGAAGGAATAAATCTATTCTGTGAGATATACTCAGTCATTTCATTACTTTGGATTTTTGCCCCTGCCACTCACCCTACCTGAAATAAAATAGAAATAAATATGTGAACATCAGGTTATAAATATGGAGATATATAAATGAATACGAAATATAAATGAAATATTAAAGCAGATTATGCAAAAGGCATAAAAAATGACATTTTTTATTAAAATGAGTATGTCAGTTTTTATTTTGTAGGTTGGGAATGGAGGTAGGGAATTAATGGGCTCTATGTGAGTTCTGGTATAGAAATGCCTTTTCCCCAAACGTTGTCTTAAACCATTTCCACCATGTGGGTGCAACTGGGAGCACTCAAAGCTCTGGGGAGCTGCGGGAAAAGAGGAGGAGGAGAAGGAGGGAGAGGAGGACGAGGAGGAGGAGGAGGACGTTGAGGAGGAGGTGCTGGTTTACAAACCGCACTGGGGCTGTGCCGTGTGACCTTGGCCGCTGTCGCAGGACCCCAGGTCGTGCCTGGGCGTGGCGCCCCGGAGCTGCAGCGGGAGCCGGCGGGACTCGGAGAGCACCCGGCAGGACTCGGAGACCGAGGACATGCTGTGGGACGATCTCCTGCACGGCCCCGAGTGCCGCTCCTCCGGCACCAGCGACAGCGAGGAGCGCTCCGCCAGGGACTCCCGCAGGGACGTGAAGGAAGATGTCTTCCAGCAGGTTGGTGATTTCCATCCAGGAGCTGGCAGTGCTTCTCCCTCTTCCCCCTTGGTGCGTTTTATCTGCTTTTTGCCTTGGTCAGGATTAAAGGTGCCAGATGGTGTTTTTTGTTTGGACTCAGATGTTTATGAATTCTTATCTATATTACAGGCTCACAGACTGAGAGTTCTACAGCACTTTTAGCTAACAAACTAAAAATGGAGCCCTATCTCCCTCTTTACAAAGCCATTTAAGGATAAACTGACCAATTAAGAAATGACACCTAATTTTTTTTTACTTTTAACCCAATAACCAAACATGGTCTATGATGCCAATTACAAAATACCACCCAGACCCATGAAGAGGAAGGTGGAAAAGAAGGACTGGCCTCCACCCTAAAACTTTTGTCTTGCTTTATATATATATTACTATATTCTAAAACCTTAAATTCTAAGTTTTCCATCATAGGGTATTACACACTTCTATTCAAACTACACACTCATAATCCCAGTTCTGTAATTCAATTTTGGAAGCCTTTTCCAAGGCCTCAGGTCAAATGCAGGGTTTTCTTGAGGGTCAGTGCCTGTCACCACAGGTGGTCTAAAATTCTCAGTGCCCAGGGTTCAAACACCCCCTGTCTTCCCAAATATGAGTGGCACACGAGGATGCTGTTGGTATAAGGTGAACAATGTGGATGAGGCCAGAACCACATGGAAGTCTGGAGTACTCTAAACAAAATCAGTGATTCAATGATGGAGTCCATCCCTCCCCTCTGCACCACTCTCATCCCAAAATGAAGTATTTCACCCAAAATGGAATTGCCCTCTCAATCCAATTGCATTCTTACTTACAGGAGGGCAAGAAGAGCTGACCCACTTTTTGCACTCCTCTCTTTTTTCTAGAACCATCTGTTTTGGCTGCAGAACACCAGCCCAGCATCTGCCAAAGTGAGCGCTCTGATCTGGGAAGGGAATGACTGCAAGAAGGTGGACATGTCCGTGCTGGAGATCAGTGGGATTATCATGAGCAGGGTAAGGGGGCTGTGTGGCATTGCAACCTCTCCATCACACTTTAGAAAACAACCACCAAAACCCCTGGGAATAGTTACACATGCAAAGATTAGTGGCAGTATGAAACTGGTCCCTCCCCAGCTGCAAAGATGGTTGTCCCACATGTTCTTACTGAAAAATTGCCTAAACCCCTATTTAGGAGGTCTCTTGAAGACTGACAAGTGCTGATTATCTCTGATTGCCTCTGCAGGGTGCTGAAGGTGGGGGGTTGATTATTTGGCTGATTAGTTTTGGGTTTGGACTGAAATGGGTGGAATTATTTTAGACTCTGTCCTGTGAAGGGAGGGGGAGCCAACTGCTTGCCTGAGTTGATATTATCACAACAACAGGCCTTTTCCTTGATGCAAACCCCAGGTAATCATCTCAGTTTTATTCCTGCTTGCCAGGTTAATGCCCACCAGCAAGGAGTGGGGTATCAAATGCTGGGAAACATCATCACCATTGGATTGGCCTTCCTGCCATTCCTCTACAGACTGTTCCGCACGGATAACCTGGAGCAGCTCTGCTCCATTTCCCTCATGGAGCTTCTGCACGTCTTCTGTGGAGCCCCTGCCAGCACCCCTGTGCTCATCCTGTCTGCCATCAACTTTTTGGAAAGGCTGTGCTTAACCTGGATGTTCTTCTTCATGATGTGTGTTGCTGAGAGAACCTACAAACAGGTGGGTTGAAAGGTCCTGCTGCCTTTCAGGAACCTGGAGAGCAGGAATTAAAATGGGATGATGACCTTAAAGCTCATCTCATCCTAGCCCTTGTCAAGGTCAGGGAGGGGAGTCAGGGAAGGCTTTTATTCATCAGTCATAGATTATACCTATCAATGCCATTCCAGACACCCCTATTCCCCCCTTTACCTGTCCCCAAGGTCTTACTCTGTCCCCTCTCTGTTGCCCAGAGAAACTGTGGCTGCCCCATCCCTGGAAGTCTTCAAGGCCAGGTCGGACAGGGCTTGGAGCAGTCTAGGGGAGTGGAAGGTGTCCCTGCCTGTGGCAAGAGCTGGAGAAAGATGAGCTTTAAGGTCCCTCCCAATACAAACCAGTCTGGAATTCTATGAAAACAACTGCTGCTAGAGAGGTTGAGCACCCTGGTCTTATGCTGGGCTTCCATGCATGAAGAAGTTCTGTTTTAAAGTAATTTATGGTTCAGTTTCACATGAATTCATGTTTCTGTTTTTAACCTGCAGAGGTTTTTGTTTGCCAAGCTCTTTAGTCACATTACATCTGCTCGGAAAGCCAGGAAATACGAAATCCCTCACTTCAGGCTCAAGAAGGTGGAGAACATCAAGATCTGGTTATCCCTTCGCTCCTACCTGAAGGTAAATTCTCATCTGGGGTTTGGTTATTGCAGGGGGTGTGACAGTGACAGTGACAACAAGAGTGCCAGCTGTTTGTGGTGAGTTTTGGCTGCACAGTGCCCTCAGCCCTGACCCCGTGTCCTTGTTTCTGCAGAGACGAGGCCCCCAGAGGTCTGTGGATGTTGTGGTGTCCTCAGTCTTTTTACTGGCTCTTTCAATTGCTTTTATCTGCTGTGCCCAGGTGAGATTTTAACCTCTGTGATTTATAAAGTAGGAAAAACCTTCCCAAGTGCTGGAGGCTTTTCTTTCACCAGCCTTCAAAAGGCTTGAAGTGGAGCTGTTTGACCCCAGACTAACATAGAGAGTGTAGCATTTTTTAAGAGCTTTGTCATTTTTAGTTGGAGAAAGAGGTTCATTCTGTGCTTGCAGAGCAAGGTCAGGGGTTTTGTAATCATTAGGAAAATTTCAGAACATGGCCATTTGGGCACAAAGGAGAGGAGACTCTGCCTAAGGATCTCAGGTGACACCAGAGGGTTGATTGAGGCTTGCTCTGTAACCACCATGTAGAAAAGCAGGTCAGGAACGATTACTGGCACCTTTTAACCCTTGACTAAAACTGTTACAGGCAGCAGTGCAAATGCTGGAGCTGTTTTCTTGGTCAGTGCTGTGTTCAGGCAGGTCCTTGATCCCCTGAAGGGGCAGCTGTGGTAGCAGAGGCTGGTGGTTTGTAGATACTGTCACTGCTGTGGCTGTTCTGGTAAGCCACAGGTTTCCAGAGGAAGGAATGACAATCCCAGTCCTGCTGTGTGAGCACATACTGGGAAAGGCAGGAGCAGCTTAGCCTGGCTGAGGGTGCCAGTGGGACAGGACAAGGAAAGGCACTTCATTGCCTGTTATTTGGACAGAGGGAGGGGAGAGGAGGAACAAGGCTCCTTTTCTGAGCAGAAGGAAAAAAACATCCTAGACCAAGCTGAAAGCAGGTTAGAAATGAGACCTTTCCTTGTAAGCCCATCACAGGAGTGATTTCCACTTCCTGGGAAGAGCTGTCAGTGGCTGCAGAGCACACAGGGCACAGCAGGAGAAAGGGCAGTGCTTGTGCATTTGTCCCAAGAACAGGCACTTTGTCAGTGACATTTGGTGTTTTTTTTTCTCCCCATACAGGTTCTTAAGGGTCACAAAACCTTTCTGAGTGCAGCTTACAACTGGGAGTTCCTGATGTGGGAGGCAGCACTTCTCCTCTTCCTGCTCCGTCTGGCATCTCTGGGCTCTGAGACCAACAAGAAATACAGCAACATTTCCATCCTGCTCACTGAGCAGGTGACTCCCTTTAGCTTGTTGTCCCCTTTGTTTGGATATAATTATTGTATTTCAAACCAGCTTAAATACTGGAATCCAACTTGAAAATGTAGGAATCAGCCCTTGTGTTGGCCAGAAGGCACCAAAGCACTGGTCAGCATGGGAGGGATGAGCTGGTCCTGTTGGGACAGACTCAAACTCCAAAATTCAAGGTTGTTTTGGTCTCTGGGTTAATGTGTGTTAGCCAAAACAATTGGAAAAGAATGATGTTATCAGTGCTAAATCCACTACCTCAGGAGTGACAGCAGACTGCAAAAATGGCTCCAATTTCCCTTAGTTAGGAATCAGCTGGGGGCTGGTGCTGGAATATCAACCCCTGGCCTGTGGTGTCTGTCACAGATAAACTTGTACCTGAAGATGGAGAAGAAGCCAAACAAGAAGGAGCAGCTGTCTCTGGTAAACAACGTGCTGAAACTGTCCACAAAGCTGCTGAAGGTGAGATGCTCTGCCTGAATGCTGGATTTTGTGGAAGCAGGGAGTTGTGGCAATGCTGTGTGGCCCTGCCTTTCCCTGGGCTCTTGGAGTTAGGGCTCACAAAGGAGGTTTTTCAGTGCTGCTGCAGCTGTGACAGGGGAGGGAGCAGCACAAGGCCAGGGTGGGTAATTAGTGCTGTGAACTCTTGATGAGCAGTGGTTTAACTAAGTGAGAGGAGAGGCTGGGGTGAGCACAGCATCTCCTGCCTGCTCCAGTCTTGTTTTCCTTCAGCAGCTCTGACGCTGGAGCTCACTGCCAGCAGCAGGGAGAGGTTTGGGAAGGAGTGAGAAGAGTCTGGGAGTCCATGGACTGGGCTGCGTGATTCTGCAGCCTGGAGTGTCTGGCTCTGGGGCAGTTGGGATTGCTGCAGAGCCTTTGGATTCAGCAGGAGATGTCTCTGGAGCACTGACAATCCCTGAACACTATTTAAGAAAGGACCCAGAGGCAGCCCAGTCTGTTGGAGTGGCAGCTAAAAGTCAGAGGATGAATTCTTTGGTGTTGGTGAGTGATGATGACCCCTGTCATTGTCCTGTCACTGCAGGAATTGGACAGTCCATTCAGGCTCTATGGGCTGACCATGAACCCACTGATCTACAACATCACAAGGGTTGTCATCCTCTCTGCTGTCTCAGGAGTGATCAGTGACCTGCTAGGATTCAACATCAGAGTAAGTGTCCCTGTCCCAAGAGCAGAACAGCTCTGGGGTCACTTCTGGGGTCACAGCTCTGGGAGAAGCCTGGCTTTGCACTGGGAACGTGCTGGGTGTGTCCCCACCTCACTGAGCCAGCTTTGGGGGGCAGGACAGCCCTCTCTTCAGTTTCAGCTCCCTTCAGGTGAAGCTGTGAGGATCCAGGGTTCCTCCCTTTATCCCAGTCCTCCTGTGGCTCATCCTGAAACTGGAGCTCACTGAGCAGAGCAGGATGGGCAGGAGACACAGGATGTTAGCTGGAAGTGAAGACCATTCCTGTTAGACCCAAACTCCCTTCCTTGTCTCTTTGCAGTTGTGGAAAATCAAACCATGAAGTGGCAGAACATCAGCCCTGGGCATCTTCACCACACACCAGAGAAGAGAACCAGCAGTGTGGGCAGAAAGAAGAAAACTGACAGAAATCTGTAATTCCAATTTTTAAACAGATTCCCAGTGTCTGTATCAGAAGTTTTCTTTCTGCTTTACTGCTCTACAGCATCCAGAACGAACTGGTCTCATCAGTGATGTCATCCCATGGCACGCACAGAAAAACTGGATTAATGGGGCCCAATCCTGGCAGCTGGCACTGAACCAGCAGGAACTGGTGTGGGACATCAGACACTAAAGCCATACAAGAGCTGCAGCTGGGGGGACACCAATGGCTGTGACTAGGGCCATGTTCCTGGGAATGTGACAGGAGGGACTCAGCCCTCCTGGGGCTGCACTGGAATATTCCAGAATATTCCAGAGAATCCTTTGCTGCACTGACCTGACTGTGCTGAAGAGCTTTTCTTTCCTTAAAGCTCTGTGTGCTGAAGGCTTTGCCTCCATGCTGAAGCACCTCAGGATGCACCATCCCTGCTGCCAATCCAGCAACACTCAAATCCTGCTGGTGGCTTGTGCTGGGACTGCTGCAAAGAAATTATCAGTATTTCTAGAGAACAATGGTTACAGGAGAAAAACCTTTCAACACACACTACAGGCAAAGCGTTCATGAACTGGAGAATGTTTTGCCACATCTGTTCCCTGGAATAGTCAGCTCCATCCTGTCCTGGCTGTGACAGCAGCTCTGCTCCATGGTGTGAGCAGCTGTTGCAGCCCAGCATTGCAATGGAGCCTCACCCTGAACACCTGGGGAGGAAATCTAGGGGGGAAAAAACAGCTTTGACAAGGATTTCCTCAGGTTCATGTTTAGAAAGGTCATGGAGAGCAAGGAAATATTCGAAGGCTTCTGTAACATTTCCCTTCACTGGCTCCAATGGCTTCTATTTATTAGTAGTGAAAAGAGCAAAAACTGAGGAACTTCCCATTCCTTCACAGGAGGGTAAAATGGCAGAGGAATTTTTGGTAGTAAATTGTTTACAGCTATTTTCTGTACAAGGAAAAGTTGAGAGATGTAAAAGGAGGTGACAATTTTATATAGCAAAATGTGCAAATAAATCTGCAGGACAAGCACTTCATCATTACCAATGGTTTCTACAGCACTTGATGATTTTTATACCAGCTTTTTGAACATCTGTTACTGGAATGGGGGGGTCAAGGAAACATCCAATAATAAATTGCATTTGTTTTACAGAAAAGCAGCATGTTTGTGGGTAAAACCTGGGTCACACCCCTGAAAGCCAACCAAGAGCCTGGTTTAGACAGTGCAGAACCAACAGGCCATGAACTGGAGTTGGGTGTTAAGATCTGTGTCAAAATAATGAGTGATTTACAGGTCTCTCTCCAGTCAGAACCTCAGGAGTGTGTGTGAAGGTGCTGTGCAATAGATAAATATTTACAGCCAGCACATCCATCCATTGTGTAGCACCCCAAGGGCATGTGGATGCAGGAAGCACAGAGAAAGGGAAGGGGAAATCCCACACAGGTCACATTCACACAGGAAAATGGGAAATCATTTCAGTGCTGCCAGTTCCTCTGGAATTAAATGTCTGGATTTGTCACTGTCCTCAGTGCTCTGCACGAGGACACACAGCACACCCAGCCTCTGGGGAAGAACACAATCAGAATCAGAATGATTAGATTGGAAGAGACCTCCAGGGTCATCAAGTCCAACCCAACCCTAACCTCAACTAAACCCTGGCACCGAGTCTTTCCTTAAACACACCCAGGGATGGTGAATCTCCATCTCCCCAGGCATCTCCCCATGCCAATACTTTATTGCCCTTTCTGTAAAAAACTTTTCCCTGATAACTACAGAAATATCTGCACGGGCTACTCAGAGTATTAAATATTTCACAGCCCTTCTCCAGCCAGGGAGGATTTGTACGTGTTCTGCTCCACAGCAAACCTCAATGGATCACCCAGCAGCTGAGCACAGTTCAGAGCTGCTTTAAAGCCCTTTGAATTCCCAAAGTCTTTGTTTGAAAAGCTGTTTGAGCAGTCAGCTGCCCTCGTGAAGAATTCCACTCACAACTGCCTCACTGTGCTTCATTAGCCCTTAAAAACATCTAAAGTTTCAAAGCCAAAATGAGATACCCTCTTACTTTCAAAGAGCAAATCCTATCAGTTTGAATTTTGAGTAAGTGAAGCTCAATCCTTTACTCCTTTCTCCTTCTGCAAACTGGACCAAGGGGATCCTTTTCCCACTTTCCTGTGTCATTCTGCCCCTCAGATGTCAGGAAATCGTCACTGAATTATGAATAAAATAAACCCCTGCAGTCTGTTGTTCTGACAGCCATGGGGCCGATGTGTCAGTGAGTTCTGGGGGTGACATCCCTCTGTGAAATATCTCTGCCAGCCCAAAGCACAGCTGTGAGTCCCCTGTACCCAGCAGCTCTCCTTGATCACTCATTCAGAGAAAACTGGGGAGAGCTTTTACACACACAGGCAAAAACTACACTGAGGAAGCTGAGTCTGTCCCAAGGTCGATTTTTACCTCTACAGGGATAAAAAAATCCAATTCCTAATTACCAATAAATAATTAAAGATGGGACTTCAGTCTCAGCTCTACACCCAGGCTGAGGATGTCATGGTGCCACAAGTGAAAGCAAAGGAATTATGGCACTGAACAGAACCCAGAGTTTTCTCTCCTCACACAGAAGTTTGCAAACCAAATCCCCCTGAATCAAGGAACTGAAGTGATTGTGCTGTGTTCAGAAAAAGCAAAATGACAGAATTATGTCAAATATCATATTCAGCTCCAGGGTTTTGTGTTGGATATAAAAAACCCAGGAAACAAACCAATGGAGCAGCATCAGTGGCTTCTTTGCTGCCCTGGGACTGACAGAACCAACTCTGCCCTGTTCTCCCTGGCCCAGCAGAGGAGCACGAGGGATTCCTGATGGAAACATGCACCAAGCTCTGGAGAAAAGCCCCACTTCAGCCCAAACCTGCCTTGTCTGTGCTGGAACCCACGTGGGAAGGATTAGATGGACTGGATACAGGAGAGAGCTTGGCACAAGAGCAGGAAGTGAGTCAGGATCACACACTGGCAGCAGAGGCAATAAATAACTTTGTTCAGAACTCCCAGCACTCAGAGAAGCAAAGCTGGAGCAGCAGATGTGGCCTGCAAAGGGACACAGGGACAGCAGGTCACGGCAGAGTGTCCCTGAAACCATCCACAAGGTCTCTCATGAAGCTTAGATAAGGACATATCAAACACTTTTTCCCCTCTAACCAATTCCTGAGAAAAACAGAACAAAACAAAACCAAACCTGTGTGAAAAGAACCAATGCTTTAAATGAGCCTTGTTCTAAAAGTCACTGTCAGTCAGTCAGAGTCATTTTCCATCCCTCCTGCTGCTGCTGGGGTGCCCTTACAGCCCCTGGGGACCCTCCATGGCTCAGCAATTTCTGCTGGTTTCCTCACTGGAGATTTCCCCTCAAAGTTCCATCTCTGGTTTCACTGGGCAGCTCCACGTGTCCCTTTCCATGGTGCCTGTTCACTGTCAGCCTCCTGCATCTCCGTGGAAGGCACTGGGATATTGCAAAGGCTGGAGATTTTGAATTTCTGCCTTTTCAGAGCTGGACCTGGCCAGTGAATCATCCTCACAGGTTTTTTCTCCCGGAGCTCCTGAAGGGAAGGTTATTCCCATCAAACACTGGGTAGTGTCACTCTGTAGCACCCTTCTGCCTTTCCTGAGGTTTTCTGCTCTTTCCTGGTGACTCCTGGTTTACCATTCCCACCTTCAGCTGCTCCACAGTCACCTTATCCCCATTTGCTCTTCTGCCGTGGAGCATTCCTGCTGGTTCTGCACCTCTGGCTTCTGAGGTGCCTTTGGAGACCTTTCCATGGAAAACTCTTTCTTGTCATGATTTCTGTGCCTTTGCTCTCACTCCTGGAACTGTCAGATTTCTGTGGGAGTTGTTTTCAGGAGCCTCATTCCTGGGGCTGTGGAATCCCACGTGGAGGTGACCTCAGCAGCCCCTGGCTTTGCTGGACTGGCTCCCTTCTGGTCCCTGCTTCCAAACTGCCTTTAGTGACTCCAAACTCAGGTCTGGAGGGACATTCCCATCTGTTCTGTGTTCTCTGAGGAGAAGACTGAGGTTTATCTTGTCAGGCACAGCATTCTCTGCTCCTTCCACCTCCTCAGACAGCTGAGCTCTGCTAAAGCTTCTCCTGGTGCTGGTAAATAACTCACTGCAGATGGGGAAGCAGAATGGGAAGATGAAGATAATGGTGACTGTTCCTCATAGATTACATTTCCTGAAGCTGGACTGTTGCTATCCCAATCACCTGGAAGTGAACAGTGAGAGGTTTGACCAAATCACTACACAAAACGTAATAATCACTGAATATTTCAGAATTTCAGGACCTCAGCAGCAGATGCTGAGTTCAATTTAAAAACCATTATGGAGTGGCATATTCTCAAAGCCTTCTTTGCCAGGTTTTTGTGTTGTGCTTCTCTAAAACCTCCAAAAACCCTGAGGATGTGATTTTTGGGGGAGAAAAAAGAAAAAAAAAAAAAAAAAAAAAAAAAAAAAAAGCACACACACAAAACCCCCCACAAAACACACAAAAAATCCCCCCCACACACACACACAAACCAACCAAACAACAACAACAAAAAACCCCAAAAAAACCAACCCTGGTGCTCAGAATGCTGGATCCCTGCAGGACTGACAGGGTCTGGGATCAAAACAATTTTAGAGCCTACACAGCAAAATTGCAAAATAGAAACTCCCTGACCTACATTGGTTAATAAAGCGAAGTGAACTGGAACTGTTGTGCTAAAAAAATTTTGAAACAGTGAAAGGTTGGGGTTATTCATAGCTTCCCAACCTTTCCTGACATCCAGCCTTCCCTTGATACCCAACCTTTCCTTGATATCCCACCTTTCCCTGATTTAGCCTTTTCTGATACCCAACTTTTCCCTTAAATCCAACTTTTCCCTGATCTCAAAACCTCCCTGATATCCAACCTTTACCTGATCCAACCTTTCCTGATATCCAGTCTTTCCTGATATCCAACATTTCCCTGATCCAGCCTATCCCTGATCAACCTTTCCCTGATTTAGACTTTTCTGATACCAAACTTTTCCCTGATCTTGAACCTTCCCTGATATCCAACCTTCACCTGATCCAAGCTTACCTGATCCAACCTTTCCTGATATCCAGTCTTTCCTGATATCCAATCTTTCCTGATATCTAACCTTTCCCTGATCCAACCTATCCCTGATCAACCTTTTCCTGATATCCAACCTTCACCTGATCCAACCTTTCCTGATATCCAGTCTTTCCTGATATCCAATCTTTCCTGATATCTAACCTTTCCCTGATCCAACCTATCCCTGATCAACCTTTTCCTGATATCCAACTTTTTTCTGCTCCAACCTTTCCCTGACCCATCCTTTCCCTGCTCCATCCTTTCCCTGCTCCATCCTTTCCCTGATCCATCCTTTCCCTGATCCAACTTTTCCCTGACCCAACCCTTCCCTGATCCAGCCTTTTCCTGATATCCAACCTTTCCCTGATCCAACCTTTCCCTGACCCATCCTTTCCCTGCTCCAGCCTTTCCCTGCTCCATCCTTTCCCTGATCCATCCTTTCCCTGATCCATCCTTTCCCTGATCCAGCCTGTCCCTGCTCCATCCTTTCCCTGACCCCATCCTTTCCCTGCTCCATCCTTTCCCTGACCCAGCCTTTCCCTGCTCCACCCTTTCCCTGACCCCAGCCTTTCCCTGTCCCAGCCCTTCCCTGGCTGCTGTCCCTGGGGAGGAGCTGCAGACCCCACTGAGGTCTCCTCTCCTCCAGCTGACCCTGGACTTGCCTTGCCCACAAAGCCAAGCCCTGGAGCTCGGTGTGAGCCCAAGGAACAGAGGGAAAAGCTCAGCCCTGAACTCTCCCTCCCCTCTGGAGTCTCCTGAGCACGAGGGGGAAAAGCCAATTCCTGTGAAGAATGGGATAAGGGCAGTAAACAGCAGCAAGAATTCCATATCCAATAAGCCTCCAGGCAGGACTGTGCCAGCCCCAGCCTCCAGTGCAGCCCAGGGAGAGGCAGAGCCGTGTGCCAGGGGCAGGGGGACACCAGGGCTGAGGGTATTTTGGGGCCTCCCAAACCCTCCACAGCACTGCTCAGTTCCCTTCCTGTCACATCCTCAGAGAGGTTTTTCTCTGGAGATAAAAAGATCAAGTTTTCCTCCTGGTTCACGCTCAGATTTTTAATACAGAAGCACAGGCAAGGAAAATTCCATCTGTTGGTAGGAATCCTGCAGCCCTGCTCCCAGCTGACACAGGACTAGAGCTGACAGGCTCCTGCCTTGGTGAAAAATGTTAAAAAAAATCTCTTCTGGAGCATGAAGGGGATTCATTTATTCCAATATTATAAATAATAATTTAAAAAAAAAAAAAAAAAAAAAAAAAAAAAAAAAAAAAAAAAAACCACAACCAACTTTATTTGGTTTTTTTCCTGGCAAAGTAAAGATTCCAGGGCTGGCAGGGAGGGAAGGGACCCAGGACAGGATTTGGTGGCAAAGCACCAACTCTGCCAGGGTTTGTGCCCGGTGGAGCTCCCCAGAAAGGACATTTTGGGTTTTCTGAAGCTGCATTCTGGGTTTTCCCGGCTGTGGAGCAGCCCTGGAGCTCTCCCTGACTCACCCAGCTCACTCTGGATTTCCCCTCTGCACACAGGAGCTCTGCATCCAGGGGGATTTCAAACTGGAGATTTATTCCCACTGCCGTGGAACAGGTTCTGCTCTTTTCTCCTTCACTGTCACAGAATTCTTTACATCTGAAACACTCAACTGCAGCTCCCCCGAGGCACAGATTTCTGATCTTCACTCTGGTTTTACCACCTGCTGTTGAGGGGTTTTTATTCCCTCTCTTTGTTGAGTGTCCCCAGGTTCAGGTTTTATCTCTACATTTCAGCTCCAGATCTCTAATTGAGGCAGTGGGAAAGGTTTTTACACAGAGTCCAGGGGAGGTTGTGCATAAATAATGCCTAGAAACATGATAGTCAGAAAACTGACTTTGGAAACAAGTGGAAGGTGTGGAATGAAATGAGCTTTAAGGTCCTCCCAACCCAAACCAGTCTGGGATTCAAAGATTAAAAGCTGCAGAGAAACAGATCTAATTTAACCGACTCCAACTTCAGCAGCTTTATAATCACCCTGGGCAACTGCTTTGAAGTGTGTCCCTTCCAACTGGAATGAATCAGGTTTGATAAAAATAAAAATCTTAATAGAAAAATAACAATTTATGGAGCTCTCTTTGCTTCCAGCATTAACAAAGAGGAATGTTAAGTCTTTGAAATTCTGTGTAGCAGGCTGAGATGGCACGTTAAATATTTGAAATGAATGTGAAATTAGAGAATCATCTGCTGGCTTTAGTCCCAGTCTGGCTTTAGGTATTTATTATTTAAAAGGCAAAAAAAAAAAAAAGCCAAAAAATAATGATCAGGAGTTTAATTAAACCCATAAGCAGCAATCCAGAAAAATGCCGGGTTGGGAAACGGCTTTTCTCTGCAAATGATTGGATTTTACACGTTTACATTTTTGTTTAGAAACAATTCCATGGTGTTTTGTGGGAGCTGCCATTAAATCCCAGCCTGGAGATGGGACAGTGCAACCCCAGGAGTCCCTTTGCTGCTCAGGGGACACAGCAGGGTTTTGCAGGTGAAGGATTTGCAGGAAAAAAAATCTGTCAAGGGTTTTTTTTCCCCCACAAAAGAAAAAATTGTGACCCTTTTTCCAAGGGGAAATTTTGGCACGGAGAGCCAGGAGATGTTTCTGGTGTATCCCAGGGATGCAGCTTTGGGGAATTTGTGTGTTTTGGCAGGGAAGAAAGGGAAACCTCAGGGTTTAATGGAGAGGTTTGGAGAGCAGGAGCACCAAAGCAAAGCCCTGGCAGCTCCTGCAGCTCCAGAGCCCTGAGCAGAGGGAGATTTTCTCTCTGAGCATTGTCCCCTGGAGCTGCAGCCCCCTCAGGAGGGTCATTTCCCCTTGGCTGGAGGACACAAGGTCTGGGCAGGACCTGTGTCTGTGTCAGCAGCACTTTCCCTCTCTCACACACGGCAATTTCTCTCATTTGACACTGAGTTGTTAATTCTTGTGACTTCATTTTGGCACAATCACCTCGGCAGGTGCCTCTCCCTGCCCCAGCGGCCTCCAGCTCTTCCGGGGCAGGGAGCTCCCAGCTGTCCTGGGCTGGAGTTTAGGATGTATCCCATCACCATCATCAGTTAATGGCCCATCAACGCCTTGTGCATGACTCAGAGATAACTGCCTCCGGGGTTATCTCTCTTTAATGGGCCATCAAGGACCTCATTAATGACTCATCATCCCATTGGGAGATGCTCTGCCCAAGGAGAAGAGCCAAGCATTCTCACCTGGAGATAAGCTGGGATTTGGGACAGTACGAGGGATTCCCAGAGGAGCAGAGCTACCAGAACTTTCTATGGGATCACTGCTTCAGGAAGATCAACTCACCTGGACTGCTTCCATCACCCTGATCAGGTTGTATTCTGACTCTGTCAGTGGATTTTTTTTTTGTATTGTTGCATTTATTTTATTTTATTTTATTTATTTTATTTTAGTTTATTTTTTTAAATTTATTTTTATTTTCTTCTCATTAAATTTTATTTCTGACTTAGAGCCCCTCACTTGGTTTGTTTTCAAACCACAACACCAGCTCATTCACCTGCCAGGAGCTGGTGACCCCTGACCCAGGTTACTCTGGGATTCACTCTCTTTGATTTTTAACATCTTCCAACACTCCATTGAAGAGAATTAACCCCAGCAGTGACACTCTTGAGACTCTGGCAGTGTGGTGGCACCTTCCTTGCCTTCCTCAGCCACCACTGTGAGGGTCACCAAGGTGCCACATCCCTGATGAGCTGCTGGAAGTTGTCATGGGAGAGCTCCACCATGGACTGGCCAAGATCCAGTCCACACCTTCAGCTTCCCACTCTGGCCAGCCCTGAAAACCCTCCCAGCCCCGTGAGGAACCACCAGGAGCAGCCCCACCACCACCATCAGGACTCCTAAATCCTGGAGTGTCCTGAGTGGGAAGAGATCCACAGGGACCAAAGAGATTCACGGGGCAGCCTCAAGGATCCCACCATGTCCACGTCAGAGAGGCATCAAACAAACCCAGAACTGCCACAGCCAGAGAACCATGGAATATCCTGAGCTGGAAGGGATCATCCAGCCCAGCTCCTGACCCTGCACAGACACCCCAAATCCCACCCTGGCCATCTCTGGAGCCGTGTCCAAACTCTCCTGGAGCTCTGGCAGCCTCGGGGCTGTGCCCATTCCCTGGGCAGTGCCAGCACCTCTGGGGGAAGAACCTTTCCCAAAATCCAACCTAAACTCCCCTGGCACAGCTCCAGCCTTCCCTGGGTCCTGTCCCTGCTCCCGTCTCCAAAGGGTGGCACTGCTGGTACAGGAAAAAACCTGCAGATCACGAGGGAAGTTTCCCTGGGGGTGAGTGGGGACACCAACCCAACAGCATGGCCTTGTCACCTCAACACGGGAGAGAAATGGGTTGGGTTTTGCCATAAATAATGCAGTTTTCCCTTTCAGGTACGGAAAGGGGCAATACAGAAAGGTCTTGCTGGCCTTGAGCTCCCATGGGCAGCCTGTGACAGGGGATGGCTGCTGTCCTTATTGGGGAAAAAACAACCCCTGGCACCCTTTTGGGTGACCAGCAGTGAAATGTGCAGCTCCTGTTTCTGGTGTTGAGCCCCCAGCCCAGGGATTGCCTCAAGACCTGAGCCACAGGGGTCACACTCCATGGATCTGGGTTTGTTCCCTGAGGAACCAGCCTCAGCTGTGGGGTTGGAGACTCTGGTTTAGCCCTTCTGGTCATGGGCTCATCAGCTGTTAGTTCGGGGTTTGTAATCCACGGCTCTGGTTTATCTGGGGTCTTGGAGCTACACCATTTGCAAATCCCAGGTTTGGACTCTATGGAGGAAGAAGGTAACCCCAAATTTGCAGTTAATTGGGCAGGAACACGTGTTCCCAGGGTTTGAGGAGCAGATGAGGGGCAGGCCTGGTTGTTGTGACAGCTTTTGTTTGGTTGCCATCCTTGGCTGCAATAAATTTGTGAGGGAGAACCAGAATTTCAGCCCAGTGCCTTGAGGAGCAGCTCAGCTCCTTTCCATGGCAAGAGACAAGTGCAGCCCCAGAGTTTCAGGTGAGAGGTGTCCCAGGGGAGGTTGACAGCCCTGCTGGCCTCAGCCTGGGAGAAATCCTCAGATTTTGGCCGGTTTATGAGGTGGAATCTCACTGTCAGCCACGGCACTGCCTGGGAAGGGCCACCAGGGCCAGGCCAGGGCTGGTCACACCCAGCAGTGCCAGGAGCTCCTGTCTGGGAGCAGCCTTAGGGCAAATGTTGGTTTCCAGCACCAACAACTTTAGGACAAACGTTGGTTTTCAACTCCTAAAATTGCCAAAGTCCAAGGATTTGTCCCGGAAAAAAGCTGCTGGGAGCCACAGCTCTGGCTGGACTTGGTCTTGCAGGGGTGACCCTCCCAAGACACTGGGGCTCTGGTCTTGTCTTCCCATGGAAGTGACTGTAAACCCAAAGCCAATCCTGACACTAACTATTAAACACAAAGCTAATTCAAACCCTAATCCTTTCCCCTTATCCCAGCCATAAACCCAACACCTGTACCTAACATTAATCCCCGTACCCTGACCCTAAACTTCACAATGCATCTTAATCCTCACCATTAAAAAATGTTTAAAAACCTATTAAAACATAATAAACTTATTCCTAACCCTAACCACAAACCTAAGCCTAAATCCTAACCCTTAAACCCAACCCTAACTCAAACCTCAACCCTAAAAACTTAGATTAGAGAGATAAAGGTGATATCAAGGTGAGTAAAAAGTAGATACTTGAAAGGTCAATGGCAAGGTGCATTGAAAGATATTAAAAAGTATCATAAAAATGTACAGACCAGAAACATGAATAAAAGAAAGGCTAGGAAGTGGGTACCAGAAAAGTGAATAACAAACTGAATAGAAAGCACACAATAAAAACCAGAAATGAAAACTATAAATAGAGAGTGGAAGAGAAAGCAGATATTAGCAAGATTGATGGACTGTGGATACCCAGACCACAGATACTTAAAATGTGGAAGGAGCCAGTTACAGGCTGAGGCTGTTTGGTTTTGGTTTATTCTCCATGGTCCTGGAGCAGTTCCTGGCCTTTTTAATTTTTTAATGTGATTGCTGGCTTTTTAATTTTTTTAGTGTGGTTCAGCTTTTGACTCTTTTGATGCCGTTCTATTTTGTATGCGTGTGTTTGTTTTTCATTGATTTTTGCCTTTTTTTGCAGTTCTTTGTGCTGCAGCTGCTTGGAATTGGTTATGGGGTAGCAGTGGGGGAAAAAAAATTGTTCTCTAATTTGCATATACAATATAATATTTGCATAATTACTCATTAATAATTATTCTTCAGTTCTCCATATGGGTGTAAGTGGTGTGGAGAATAATAGTAATAATATGAGAGGTGTTACTCCAATCTGGAGCACTATTTATGGGCTTTATGCACACTAGAAATAAAAAGAAAACAAATAATAGCGTCTGGTGCAGAAAACGCCACGCTGCCTGGTGGCAATTTTTAATTTATGTCATATTTTTAATATTAAATATTTATTTAATATTTTTTTTTCATTCTAAAAGTCTGAACAGAAAGAGCTCCTGGGTGAGACCGAAGGAGCCACTTCTCCGGACCTAAAACGGCCCAGGAGCGGGCTGCAGGGCGGGGATGGAACCGCGCCGTGAATCCCCTGGAAAAGCAGAAATTCCCTGGAAAAGCAGAAATTCCCTGGAAAAGCAGAAATTCCCTGGAAAAGCAGAAACCCCCTGGAAAAGCAGAACGCGCCCGGAGCCGGGAGGTGTCACTGCCCGCCCCCAGGAGCCGGGTGGTGCCGCCCCGCGCCCCCCCCGCGCCCCCCCACATGGTATCGCCCGCCCCTCCGGCTGCAGGCCCCGCCCCTCCGCCCGCGTCACGGCCGCGCCCGCCCGCGATTGGTGGATCCGAGACGCCTCGCGCGCGGCGGCCAATGGCGGCGCTGGGCCCGCCCGGAGCCAAGATGGCGGCGCCGCGGGCTGCGGGCGGGCGGCCGTGAGGCGGCTGCGGGGGCCGCGCCTTGCTCCGCGCCCCGCGCCGCGCCGGGGGCCGGCCGGCCGGGGGTCCCCGCTCCCCGCTCGCGGGCTGGCCGGCCCGCCGGGCCCGCCCCGCCCTCCGCCATGGCGGCCGAGAGCGGCAGGCAGTTCTGGAAACGGAGCGCCAAGCTGCCGGGCAGGTGAGCCCCGGGGAAGGGGTGCGAGGGCCGCGCCCCCCGCGCTCCGGCTGGGGGCTGGAGCCGTCGCTCTGCCTGGGGAAGGGGCTGGCAGGCAGGCTGGTTCTGGCGCTCAGGATACCTCTGTAAGGCTCGGGGCGTACCGGGAGGATCTGTCCCGGCTGCGGGGTGAGGAGCTGGTTGGGGGCCCGGGGTTCCTCCCTGAAATAGGGAGGATGCCAGGGCCACCTCAGGCCACGGGACGGGAATTTTGCTGGTGGAAAGCTTAATGTATAGGGGGTAAAGGTAGGGTCAGAGCTCTCCCCTCATCTGTAGGACCAGGCAGGCTGTGCGGGGACCCCCTGTGCCCCTCAGGGGAAGCAGGATGGAGGGGTCGGGGTGCCTTGGAGGCCTCCTAGGGGCAGTCCCAGAGCCAGGGCTGTACCTCTCCTTTTCCAGAGAGACTGGAGAGAACTCATCCTTCCCGACGTCCTTAGAGGTGTCGCCTTGGGTGGCAGCAGCTCTGTCCCAAAGGGGTGTCCCTGATAAGGCCCCCTTTACCCTCTCCTCTGTGGGATTTCACTCCTGGCCCCCCTCTGCTCAAGAGGAAGGACTGTGAGGTCTCCCTTTGTACCTCCCCTGCCTCAGTTCCTCTGGCTGTGATGTCCTGGTCACTCTCAAGGCACCTTGACTCACTCAGGGATGGGAGAAACAAGTGAAATGTGTGACCAGCATGGCATTTAGGAAGAAGAGGCTGGTGTTGATGAAGGAGAGGCTCCCTACAACGCCTTGGGAGCAAGGCTGGTGTGGAAAGAGGACATCAGCCTCTCTGTGGAGGCTCTCTCAAGTACTTTTCCTGCCTGGTGCTCCTCACTTTTGCTCTCATTTGCCTTATCTGAACCCTGCCCTTCGCCTCCTGGGGTATGGGTGCAGTCTGAAATGCTTCGTTGGCTTTAAATCCTGCTGGGCCAGTTAAATCTCTCTTTCTAATGTGCTTTCACTCATCTGTTTGTCACTGTGTAACTCCTTCAGGTTGGCTGGACAATCCATGTCTGTGGTGAGCAAAGGGAGAGCAAGGAGCTCTCTGTTCCTCCTGTGCTGCTCCTGTGGGAGGAGAACCCTGTGCTTTCCCCGGGTTATTTCCTGACTGCTCATATGTCTTACCCCAAGGTCTCAGCTGTGCTCTCAGCTGGTGCTCTAGGACACCTCTCTTTGGTGATTTCTGAGCTTTGCCTTGGAAAGCTCAAACCAGGTGAACCGGTCTGGCCAGCAGGCAGTCCTGCCTGTGACACTGCATCGGGAGGGTTTTGGCAGTGCTCTCTCCTTCTCCTGACTGCCTGCTTGGCAGACATCCTGGATCCAGGAGCGTCTTTACCTCCCGTGTCCTGGTGGTTTCCAGGGACAGTCACCAACAGGTCTTCAGCAGCCTGACTCAGAGGGTGGAGGTGGGATGTGCTGCATCCATGGTCACTGGACATGAACCTCCCTTTCTTCCTTTTCATCTGAGCTTTGAGAGACCATCCTGTACAGATTCTTGGCTCTCTTCTTTCTTTCCCCTGACAATCTGGCGGAGGAAGGCTTTGTAGGGACTTGGATACTGTGTTAGCTTCCTTTTCCATGACACTTTGTGCGTTTGGTCACTTAGCTGTATTAGCTTTTATTTGCTAATAAAGTTTATTGGCTTTTGGTCACTGTAGATTTAGGGTGGATTTTAGGTGTAGATTTAGAAGTGGTAGATGCTGTTTTGTTTTTCCAGTGCTGTCTTGTGGTTTTTGCACTGGGAATTCTCTGCCTAATAATTTTCTGGGGATGTGTTGTCTGAGTGCTCTGGTGTGTTGTCTTCTGTGATGTGTTGTTTGTTCCCTGCTATTTAGAAAGATGGGCAGCCAGGGTCTGCTGGGGTTATTTAAATGCTCTTTTAAAAGGGGAGAAACAGCCTGCTGGAAGTAAATGTGTTTTGTGTCCAGAAGGGCAGGGGTGTTTCATGGCTGTGCTCTGCTGCAGTGTCAATAACCCACAGCCTGTGAGGTGTCACACAGGGAGCAGAGCCACTGGACCTCCCACCACGAGTCACCCCTTGGACCTACACTGGGCATCCAGGTAACAGGAAATGCCTGTCCCAAAGAGTTTAAACTGGGACACAACAGGGGACTCGTCCAGTCAGGCTGGGGACACAGATCAGCTTGAGATCCTTTGTTTGGGAGTGTCTGGGTTGTCAGACTTTAAAAAGAGCTGTGTGCAGGACCCTCTGCCATTGTATCAAACATTGATTCAGAACCCCAGGGAAGGGTTTCCCCCCCAGCACTGGCTGCCACATCCCCTCCTCTCTAACACATCCTTCATTGTTCCTGTGAGGTCCAGGCCTTCACAGGTGAATCAAAGCAGTTCTCCACAGGGTCCCTGACAGGGAGGAGGAACCTTGTGCTGGATATCCTGGGACAATGTGGGTTTGGTCCTGGGCATGGGAGAGACTCTGCTGGCTGCCACATGTCACTGGGAAGCAATGCTGATCTGGAGGGCTTGTTCTTCTTACTCCTCATCATCTCTTTGCTATGTCTACTCGTGGAGGTGCCTCTGCTTAATTGCTGTCCTGACTTCCAGGTGCTCATTAGTCACCACACTCTGTCCTAGGCTTAATCCTCGATGTACAAACTCAGTGAGGACTTCCAGCCACAAGGGACAATCACTGCAGTGGTGAGCCCACCCCTAGCTGGGCTGCTCCACCAGGAGCTCTCTGTGCTGTGGTTGTTTCCAGCCTCTGCCTTGGCTCTCTGCATCTCTCCCCTGCCAGCTGGACCTGTTGCTTCTGCATCCTCAGCTTGTTCCCAGCTGCACCAGGCTGCCATCCCTCTCTCCATGGTTGTGCTCTGCTGGTTTTACTGCCAGCCACCATCTGCAGCTCCTAGAAACCAGGCCAGTTCTATTGACCCAAGAGAAGCTTGTTCCTTGTGTGCCAGCTCTGAAAGGGCCTTTGTCTCTGCCATGGCATTGCAGGACTTGTTTTCCAGAGGTTGTTTTCCAGGGTGGGGTGGCTGTGAGTAGTTCTTCCAATGCAGGTGATAACTCAGGATCCCTGTCTCACCTCCAGAGTCTGTAAAAACAGTGGTGAGCATGTTTTTGGTGGCTCCTCCCTGAGGTGATGCTCCCCATGCAGGTCCTGGAGCCCTCAGGCTCCTTATCCCATGAATCCCAAGGAACCAGGGGCTGAGACATGGTGACTCATTCCAGGCCACATAGGAAGTAGTTGATTAAACCAGGATTTGGAGCTGAGTCAAACCACAAACTGTGCCAGGCATTCCTTCTCCGTGGCACTGGCTGTGATCCTGAGAGGCAGCACGGGCTTCAAACCCTAAAGTTCATTTCTGGAGGAGCCCCAGTGTCACTGCCTAGAGTCCTTCCCTGTCCCACAGGGCCTGGGAGGGTGACTTCACCAAACTGGAAGTCCCCTTGCTGGGAAAGAGAAGGAACATCAGTGTTTGCAGCAGGTAGACTGAAACGTGGTCACGTGGAGTGAGCTGGTGGTGCAGGAAAGAGCAGATCTCAAATCCCAGCTCAGGCTGGACTGGGCCTAAGAGTTTAAACAAGGCTTCTCTTTGCTGCTGCAAAGAACAAATCTTCATCTGCTTGTGGCATTTTGGATCTAAGGCTTGTAAGGTAGAAGTTTTTTTAAGCTACTTTTGGTGTTTTGTTCAGCTCCTGATGGCAGGCAAGGAGCATGACCCCAGTTTAGGCTGAGATGATTTGTAGGACCTCTTTTTACAGCATCTTGGGATTTTTCTTTTTCCCTTCCTGCAGCATTCAGCCTGTCTATGGAGCACAGCATCCTCCACTGGATTCCCGGCTCACCAAAAAGTAAGTGTTTGTCTCCTGGAGATGCAGGCCACAAGGCCTGGCAGGTCTGAGGCTCAGTTCTGCAGCAGGTGGAGGTCTCCAGCATCCCTGGCACTGTGATATTGAAAGAAGGACAGCAGTGGGGTGTGGTGCTGCCTTGAGCTCTAGGAAAGATTGCAGGGAGAGCTTATCTGCTGGTGTCCTTTATGGCCAGAAATCCTTACAGTAACACCCACATCAAAGGAAACATACTTTTTTTTTTTTTTTTTTTTTTTTTTTTTTTTAAGTAGTGTCTGATCCTTCTGCTCCTCTTTGGAGCTGGAGGAATTGAGGGAAAGGGAGGTAAAGCTGCCCAGCAGCTACAAGGCTGGAGAACTGCAGCAGCCTTCCCATCAGGAAAAGGCAGAATTCCTGGTCTGAACTGCCTCTTTGTCCCCATCCTGTGCTGTGTAGTGGCAGAAGTTCCCTGCTTCAGGTGGTGGACTTTGGCTCTTGTAGCTTAAGGGTAAATTCCTTCTGTGCCTGAGGAAAGACCCAGGCTGGTCTGGCTGCTGGGAACAACTGCAGCTGTTTTGGGAGTGTCCATGGAAGGAGACCTGCTCTGTCTGCCCCTCTGACATGCCTTTCTCCAGGTTCCAAGACCTTTTTTTGGGTGTTAATCTCTGTGTTTTGTGTAGGGTGGGGGAAGGCAGAGCTGGAGGAATTGTACCTGTCTTTCCTTTGCCCTTCCAAGGCAGGAAGGCTGGCACCTCTCCAGCTGTGTGCTGTCACTGTGGCCTCTGAGACTGCTGTCACAGCAGCCTGCGACAGCCACTCCTGGCAGTGGGCAGGAGAGAGACTTAACATATTCCTTAGGTCTGGGAGGAGGAACAGGGAAACTGGAGGAGGGATTGGCTGATTGGAGCGAGGGTCTGGGGAAAGGAAAGAAAATGAACTCATCCAACAGCACGGCTCTGATCCTGTTTCTTTGGCTCCCAGCTTCATCAAGGACCGCTCCAAGGCCACTGGGCTGCCCATGAAAAGCAAGAAGGCCTCCAGCTTCCACGAGTTTGCCCGCAGTACCAGCGATGCCTGGGACATCGGGGATGATGAAGACGAGGACTTCTCCTCCTCCTCGTCCTCTTTGCAGACTCTGAACTCTAAAGTGGCCAAGGCCACGGCAGCGCAGGTTCTGGAGAACCACAGCAAGCTGCGGGTGAAGCCCGAGCGGTGCCAGGCTGCCCTCGGTGACCTGCCCACCAACTGCAAGGTCATCAAATCCAGCAGCGAGGCCCAGCTCTCCAGGACCTCTGGTAAGAGCCATCCTCAGGAGCAGCCTCTGCTCCAGTGCTCTCTCCTTGGCCACTGAACTCAACTGCTCGTTGCTACTCCCAGTGTGGGCACAGGGCTGTGACACAGCCTGTAAGCACAACAGAGGCTTTTTCTCCCTTTTAGTATCCTGTACTGCAAGGAGCCATTTTCAGAGGCCTGGCTTTAATACTTGTGTCCTCAGCTGCTCAGTATCCTGCATACAGGCCTGTCTTTTCCAGAGTATTCCATGATCTGGGTGTTAAGTCAGTTTTGAGATCTGTTAAGTTCTTGCTAGGACTTGCTCTGCAGCTTCCATGGTGGTTTGGTGTGCTGCTCTTGGCAAAGGTCTGGGTGAGGTTGTGTTGACACAGCTTGGGCAGGGAGTTGGGCAGCAGCAGCTCTTGCTCACTCTGCCTTGTCTGCTCTGTGAGGGTACCTCAGGAGATGGCACTGGCAGCCCATCAGTCCTCTCTCTCCCCCAGCAATTAGCTTGATTGGTGTTTGGATCTGGAGAGCAGAGCAGATCTGAACATGGGCTCTGCCTTGTCTCCTGTGTCCTACCCACGTGTGGAGGGAAAGTCTGGTCTACTTGCAGCCAGGTGTCTGGATGCAGGAGGCAGAAAAGGAGGCAGAAATGGGGGGAAGTGGTGGAAGAGCTACAACAGATGCCTGTGAACTGCTGATCCACTGGAGTGGGCCAGCAGTGCTGTTCAGTGGTGCTGAGGAACAGAAGGGTGAAACCTGCAGTGTCTGACAGTGTCTGGGGGAGCGAGGTGGGGCTGGAGAGGTGGAACCTCCTTCCCCAGCTCAGTGCAGCGTCTGGTCCTTGCTAGAGGAGGCCTGTGTGCGGAGCCCCCTGCAGAAGCAGCAGTCCCTCCCCCTCCGGCCTGTCATTCCCCTTGTGGCTCGAATCTCTGACCAAAACGCCTCCGGGGCTCCGCCCATGACCGTGCGGGAGAAAACGCGCCTGGAGAAGTTCCGGCAGCTCCTCTCCAGCCACAACACCGACCTGGGTGAGTGGGGCAGAAGGAGGGAGGGCAGAGGGGGCTGCTGCCTGCATCAGGTCTGCTTTGGGGTGGAAGAAATCGCTGCCTGCAGTTGTAGCAGATGGATGTTTGCAGGAATCGCTCTGTTGGCAGATGGTGGTGTCCTCCAACCCCTCCCTGACTGTCCCTAACCATTCTCCATCTTGCACGTGATGGTTGGGATCACTGGGGACTGTTGGGCTCTGCATGAGAACTCAGGTCCTGGCACACTGGTGACCCTGCAGCTCCCAGTTCTGTGCCCAAGGTGGGCTGAAATCATCTCTACTCTCCTTGCAGCAGACCCACATCCCCAGTCATTGCTAGTGTGGGAGCCTTCCTGGAGGCTCATTGTCTCCAGAGCCTGCAGGAGCAGACTGGGCTTTCCTCTCCTTCTAGGTGTAGTGGTGCCTGGACGTGCCTAGGATCTAATCCATTGCCACCACTGTCCGTTTGCAGATGAGCTGAGAAAGTGCAGCTGGCCTGGTGTGCCCAGAGAGGTCCGGCCTGTGACCTGGAGACTGCTGTCAGTAAGTACTGGGAGCTGTGACACCGGAGTCTGGGAGGTGCCACCTCAGGGACATGTGTTTCCACACCTCCCTGTGTCCCATAGGCAGCTTTGCTTGTGTTCCCAGTGCCCAGCTCCCAGGTGAGCTGTAGGGTTTTTTGATCAGGGAGTGCCATTGCTGCATCCTCTTTGAGCTCAAAGCCCACACTGGCAGGGGACTGGGTGGTTCACTCTCTTTTGGAGAACTGAATCTGATGAAGCTTAATTACTCCAAGATCAGGGGCTGGGAAGGCCAAATTCCATGAAAGCTCTTTCCCCAACTCCTGAGTTGTGTGCCTGATGCTTGTGGGTGCACAGCTGGCAGGATTTTGAGGGCTGATGAGGAAGGAGGCCCTGCCCTGAGCTGAGCTTTGCCCATGCAGGGCTATCTCCCCGCCAACTCGGAGCGCAGGAAGCTGACCCTGCAGCGCAAGAGGGAGGAGTACTTTGGCTTCATCCAGCAGTACTACGACTCCCGCAACGAGGAGCACCACCAGGACACCTACAGACAGGTAGGAACCCTCCTCCTGCCTTTCTGCTTTGGGTATGGCCCTCCCCTCTCTCTTGCTGCTGCTTGTCCCCATGGGTGGGGTCGTGCCAGGACTTGCTCTGGCTGGAGCTAGGAGGAGTCTTCTCTTTGGGGAAAAGGCACCAGGGTTCTGTCCTTGTTAGTTTAAGCTTTTCCTAAATGGATCCAATACTAAATTTCAGCTCTGAACTATGTGCCTGCACACGAGCAGAGCAGGCTGCAGATAACTGTAGATAATTCTCTCAGTACAGCTGTCATCTATAGCCCTCACTGTGCTTATCAGCTCTTGCCTGGGGGAACACTGGTGGTGGATTCCCCTCTGTTAGCCTGTGATAACTTAGGCAAGTTATTGTGCCCCTGGAAAGCACAGCTGGTGTGTGTAACCCACCTTCTTTTCCAGATCCACATTGACATTCCAAGGACCAACCCACTCATTCCCCTCTTCCAGCAGCCACTCGTCCAGGAGGTAAGGGGGGGTGAAAACTCCTGTCCTGCATTTGCCATGGGATGTGTGTGTGGAGTGAGACCAGCCCTTCTCCTAGGGGGTTAACTTTGTGGGGAAACTTCCCTGCCTGACAGCTCCTGATGCAAATACCTCCTGGAACTGTCTGGTCTTGTCCCATGCTTCTGAAAGACATCAGACTTGGAGCTTGGGAATTATGAGATGATCTCTTCTTTGGCAAGATGTAGCCAAGAGCTGGTAAAAAACCTGAAGCTTTTGTTTTGAGATAAATTGAAGGCAAACAAGATAGTTGAACCAGAACACAGAATACTTCTGTTTTGCTTCAGAACCTCTTTTCTGGGAGCAACCTGGGCAGGGATGGGTTTGAGGGGTGGCCAGGAGGTGTGGGCACCTGTCCTCTCTGGAAGGAAGCTCAGTGTGTGTATGTGGTGTGTCAGAGCGTGGTGTCCAGGGGGTTGGGGCAGTCTGGGAATGTTGGTTGTTGTGAGGGAGGCTGCCCTGTTGGGAAGTATCCTGATCTGTGGTGTTTCTCTGGAAGTACAGTGCTGAAACCTCATCTTCCCAGCTGACGTTCAGCCAAGGAGGCTGCTTGGCCAAGAGGCAGCTCTGTGCTGTGGGTATTAAGCTGTTTGAGTCTTGAAAAGTTGGGTCTGCATTTCTTCAGGCAGAGGTTTTGATGAGGAGCCTGGACTATCTTGTCTGAAGAGTGGGCTGGCCCTTGTGTGATATCTGTGGATGACACACGAATCTCTCCTACGACTTTTATGCTTCTAACATTACCTTACTGCTACAGCAAAGCCTGTCAGTGCATGGTCTGCACTCCCTGAGCTTAGCAGTTATGCTTTTCTGCCTTCCCTTTGTGCATGGCTAATGCAGGTTCCTGCTTTCCCTGGTTCTTCCCTAGATTTTTGAGAGAATCCTGTTTATCTGGGCCATTCGCCACCCAGCCAGCGGCTATGTGCAGGGCATCAATGACCTGGTCACCCCGTTCTTTGTTGTGTTCCTCTCTGAGCACGTTGGTAAGTGACTCTTGCTGCTCTAAGCACTCCTCACCGTGGGCTTTGAAGTGTGAAATGCTGGCATGAGGAAAGGGGATTTAGAAGGGGAGGATGTGCTCTCCCTTCAGAGTGCCTGGAGTTGTATTTTGACTTCTTGCTGTATATCTCTGCTCCCTGGATGAATTGACTTCAGTTTCATAATCGTGCTGAGCCCCACAGAAGGGGAAGTGCTGAGGGTGGGTTTGCATTTCAATGCACTTAACAGCCTCAGCTTGGAGGGAATGGGATCTTCTCAGCACTGAGGGAGCTCAGGCATAGCCCTGATATATAGACTTGGAGGAGGGTCTTGCTCTCAGCTTGGACTTGGCAGACAGTTCCTGCTCTAGGAAAAATGTGTGAAGTTTAAAGAGACCCTGCTGAGAATGTAAAACAAACTGTTTAAATACAGATTCCCTCCCTTGCTGCTAGTGCAGGTGTGTTTCTCAAACTGAGGGGTTCAGAAAGCAAACTGACTTCTCCCTGCTGCCTCTGGATTTCTTGTCAGCCACTTGCTTTTAGCTGGAGATCAAGTCCTTTCCACCCATGGTGTTTTTATTCTTTCTGGCTCTAGCTGTGTTTTGGAGTTGACATTAATGCTGGGATGTCACAATCCCTATGTTTAAAGGCTCTTTGTGTTCACTGTAAATAGAAGGAAAAAGGAATTTAGAAGACTGTATTAGTGACAGAAATCCTGTTGAATAAATATTTTTAAGGTCTGATCCAAAAGCTGAAGTGAGTGAAAGCCTTGCACTATCAAGCTAAGGCTTTGTAAAGTAGTTACTGATCTGCCTTTGCTGAGGGCCTGGGGAAGGGCTGAGCCACTGACACAGACACTGACACAGCCAGTGTGGTCAGGGCTGAGCCCTGGGAAGGGCTGTTGCCCTTCACAGCCTGAAGGAGAAGGCCCCAAGTGTGGCTCTGATGGCAGCTGGAGTGAATTCCCTTCTGTGGGAAGAGCAGATCAGATCTGAGCAGGTTCCCTTTGAGGGGCTTCTCCTGTGGCCTGAGCAGCATCCTTGGCATTCAGTGCTGGCAGAGGCCACTTGCTCAGGGTTGATTTATTGGGTTGGTTTGATTTATAGGAGCAGAGCTGTGCACAGTGAGTGGCCTAGGCAAGAAGGGAGCTGGTGTGAATCATCAGAGCTGCCTGTGGGTGCCTGCTGTGACTTCCTGCAGCCCTGTGCCCTGTTGGGTGTCAGGGATTAGCTCTCCCTGCCTGTGGCAGCAGAGTTCATGCTGCATTGGCTCTCTTAGGCTCTGTGCTGGGTTTGTGTTTCTCACCATCTTCAGGGCTATTTTCACCCCTGATTGAAGCTTCCTCTCTGGATGTGGCCTTCCTGTTTCCAGCTGTCTCTGAAACTTGGGTTGCAGGGAAAGACTCCTCTTCAGGAGAGCAGTTGTGCTGAATTTGGCCAAGCAACAATCTCCCTTCTGTCTCCAGAGCCTGGGATTCAAAGCCAACCATGAGGTCATGAGCTGTTGTGGTGGTTACCTGCTCCCTGGTCTGTGCAGCAGTCAGAGTTAAAAGACAAATCAGTAATTGCCTTTAATTTCCATGGGGAAGAGCTGGCAGTGGTCAGTCCCTCTTAACTCCTCTGCAACAGGATTTAGTCATTGATTTGGAGCCTCCTCTCTACAGCTGCCTTTACAGAGAGGCTCCTGAGGATCTGGGCTGGCCTGAGGGCTCTCCACACTGGATCACTGACTCTCAGGATCCCTGGATCAGCTCAGTCTGTGCTGCACCCAAGTCCTTGCAGCAGGAGAGGCCCTGCACAGTTTGGTAATCCCTGTGCAGCACACCCCAAGGGACAGCTCACCTTTGTGGGAAGTCTCTGGTTCAAAGGAAATTCTCCTTGTTTTTTTCAAGCTCTATCTTCCTTGGGAAAGGGAACAGCCAGTATGGCTCAGGCACCACTGAGGGCTCACACTCCTGTGTGTCACCTGTGGGTATTCCCATGCTCACAGGGGAGTGTACAACTGGCCTGGAAAGTTTTCCCTGGCATTTTCTGGAAAGCTTGCTCTGGGAAGTTGGTACCAGCACTGGCACCATCCTCAGATCTCTTGGGTTTGCTGCCCCTGCTCTCCTTTCAGAGCAGGTGTTTTGTTGGGCACAAGATCCCTGAAGGAACCCAGTGTGCTGCCAGCTGGCTCCTCTGCTTGGCTGCCCACCATGTCCCCTGGGATTTTTGCATCAGAGCTTCTGAGGGGCTGTCCCCCACAGCAGGGACCACTGCAGCTCCCTGGGGTGCCTGTGTGACAGAGCTGGCAGCCAGAGAGGGGTGATCACAAGCTGTGATTTTGCTTAGTTGTGAAACACAGGCCAGGATGACACCCTGGTCTTCTGCTGCTCAATCCAGGGACTTCTCATGAGGCAGTCTCAGGCTGGTCCCCACTGCCAGGGTCACTGTAGACTTCTGATCCATCATCCCGTGCTTTGGGCAGGTATTTGCAGACAAGAAATCATCTTTTCTAGAGATCAGTTAAAATCTCTCTTTGGAGCTCACCAGCTGATTGATGTGTCTGGTTGATAATGTCTCCACTATTTTTGTTACCAGCCCAAGGCCTGAAACATCCTTCAGTGGGCTTGTCTGGCATCCCCTCCAAGGGCTGGAAAAGGGGAAAATGGGAATGGGAAAAGGAGGGTGGTTTGGGCAGGTTTGTCCCTTAGCAGTCACCTCCAGGGAACAGTTTGGCAGCTTCCTTTGTTTGAAGTTGACACAAACAATGGAGCAGTCAGCAGTTACCCAACAAACCCCAGGCCCGTGTGTGCAGAGGAATTAAATGTCTGCCTCGGGGCAGGGTGAGAGCAGTTTGGCCACACTGCAGTGCCTTTGACTTGGTGCCTTTCCATCATCACCACGGAAGGTGCAGGAAGGGTGTGGGCCTCTCCAGGTCCCGAAGGAGGGGAACTGAAGGGAAAATATTCACAGGAAGCAGTTTCTCCCAGCTGCTCTGGATGCTCTGGGGACTGGATGAGCCCATTATTAACCTGCATCTCCCAAACCTGCCTGGAGGCATCCCACTGACACCGTTTGCCTCTTCTTTCTGAGCAATGCCCTCAATTCAGTGTGTGTGTGTGCCCCTTTGACCAGCTTCAGAAAACACCAGCTAGGCTGAGGCAGGAAGATGCTTTTCCCCAGAGTTTCCCAGTTCTTGTCTGAACGCCCTAAACCCCTTCTGCCAGTTGGGACCAGTTGCTTTTCCCACCCAGTCTGGATCCAGACCTGCTGCTTCTTCCAGGTGCTGTGCAGACTGCAGTGCACCCTCGGCAGATGGGATGGGTTTAGCTGTGGTGTTTTCCCCTTTGCCCCAACATGGCAAGCTGGCTCATCTCCTGTGATGCTCTCCCTGCCTCTGCATGGACAGCACTGCCTCAGCTACTTGGCAGCAAGCATGGAAGCTTTGGGCCCCTGCCACTGACTGATCCACAGCTGGAATAACTCTTCCTCCTGACTGATGGCCTCTGCTGCAGGTGCTGCTGAGGAAGAGCTTGAGGGAGGTGTTGAGGCTGCAGGAGCAGCTGAGCTTGTTGGTGCCCTCTGGGTGGCCCAGGCTCATCTGAGGAGGATTGGGATGTAGAGGTGGTCTGGAAGCTGAGGAGTTGGGCAGGAATGACCCCTCAGCACCTCTTAGAGGAAACCATATCCCTGGTTTTCCAGGCCATTTGAGAGGGCATAACAAGGACAGGGATACTGAGCTTTCAGTCCCTCCCAGCTCAGGTCCTGCAGCCCCTCTGCTGAGTCACTCCCAGCTCTCAGGGCTTGTGTTTGCATTCAGGATGGCAGTGACAGAGCTCAGAGGTGAGTTCAGCATCCCCAGGTGTCAGTGCTGGTCCTGCAGTGCTCTCTGCCTGTGTGACACCATGATTCCAGGCCTTGCATAAGAGGTTGTCCCAGCTTTGGGACCTGTTTGGCACCACTCCAGGGCTGTGGAGGGGAGCAGTGCCATGGAAAGTATTGATCTTGTTTGCTTCTAGCTGGCTTTGTCACTAAATCCTAATCACATGTCCAGTGAAGGCACTGTTGCCCTGCAAGCAGGAGCAGAAAAGGGTGAAGGGAATGGGGACACTTGTGTCACCACTCATCCTGATCTCCAGTTTTATCCTGGGCCTGGGGCTCACTGCAGCTGTGCAGTCCTGCCCTGAGCTCCCACTGCCAGAGTATGGGGAGTCATTAAAGGCCCCCTATGGAAAGCAGGGATGGGGGTCCTTGGAGGCCTGGCTTCTCTGGTCTTTGCCTTCTCCTGTGTCCTCCTTGAGCCCTTTTGAAATGTCACTCACAGGAGCTTTGCTTTTGTTGAGCCCCTGTTGCCCTGGGCTGGGGGTGGCACTGCTCTAGGTGGCCATCACCAAGCCAGTGCTTTACTTTCAGTCCCTGTCACAGCCATATGTTGGATATCTCCTTTTCCTGAGGCCTCTTTAGTGCTGCAGCTGAGCAGATGTTTGTGCTGAGCCACACTCCAGACACCTGGGCTTTGGCTGAAAGCCTCTTGCATGTCCCTGTCCTGCCCCAGTGCCTGCCCATCCTGCCTCCTCTCTGTGAGACCTCAGGAAGGAGACAGACACCAAACAGATTTTTCCTGCCTTTCTCCCTACCTGGGCCATGTGAGAGTGGCTGTAGAGAAGCCAGCAGAAGAGTGACAGTTTTGGATGGTGATGATGATGATGTGCAGCTGGAAAACAGCTTTGCTGCTCTTTCTGCAGTACAAGATTGTGAGATTAGTGGGTTAAGCTCTTGTTTGTCCCTAAAGCTCCTGGTGGCGGTTTGCTCAGAAGAGAAGCAGAGGTGGGAGCAGTGTTGGAGTCACTGGCTCTGTGCTGCCCTTCCTCCTTCAGGCAGGATCTGTTTGTGTTGGTTTTCCCCAGCCTGTGGCAGTGCCCAAGTGGATCTGAGCCAAGAGGGTGACCTGGCTCTAACCCCAGGCCCCATCTTCTCCTTCTCTTGCTTTTCTCCAAGGAACATCAAAGATGCTTGCCAGGATTTCTGAGCTTCTGAAACTGGAAATGGGCCAGCTTAGCCCTGTTATTTGATCTGATTTAGTGGCATGACAGCAGCGTGGTGGGTGCTCCCTTCCCAAGGAGAAAAGGGAGCAGACTGCTGGGTCAGGCAAGCCAGGAGGGCCAGACCTGTGTCTCCTGTCTCCCCACCTCGGTCCCACTGCCTTCCCATGCCTGGTTCCCCCTCCACCCACCAGATTTATGGAGCTCCAAGCTCAGCCAGCACCACTGTCCTTCCATGCTTCAGGCATCTCTCCCTTATACACCCTGAGGGTTCACAAGCCCATCTAAAAGCAAGGAGCTTTCTTTACTCTGTGAGAACCCTTTGGGGACAGAGCTGTCACTGACCCTTGTGCTGTCAGACTTCCACTGGGTTTGAAAAACAAACTTGCACAAATCTCTGCTTCTTCCACTCTGGGCTGCACACATTCTGTGCATGGGGCAGCGTCTCTTTGCTGGAGTTCTCCTGCCAGCTGGGCTCCAGGAGAGGCAGAAACCCCACGAAGCTGAGCCCTGTCTGCCACATGGCCCAGCTGTCCCTGTGCTGGATTTAACTCAGTGCCTTTTCTGCTGCCAAAAAAGATCTTTGCATGCTTTTGGGTTCTTGCAGCTATGCCTGAGGGTCCTGCTGTCCTAGTGAGGTTCCTGAAGCTTTGGCAGTTCTTCCTCATGAGTCCTCAAAGCTGGCAGCCTCTGTTGTGCTTTGTTCCTGGGATGATGCTGATGAATCCAGCTGGGAGCAGGAACTGGCAGCTCCCCTGTGCTGCCCCAAGCCACAGGCAGCGTTTCCTTCCCTGTTTTTTGGCTGCAGTGAAGGTTTCCCCTCTCCCAGCTCTCCCTGTGGTGCTCCCAGCTGGCACAGACCTGCTGTCCTGTCCCCCAGGGCAGGTGTGCTTTGGCTGGAGGGGTTCCAGTGTGCCAGGTCTTTGTCCCTGCACAGCCCTTATCCCAGAAGTGTGACAGGAGTGCTGTGGGATCCCTCCTATGGGGAGCTGGTCTGGGTGCAGGGCATGACCAACAAGTCTTTTGGGGTTTTTCAGCTCAGTTGGAGAAACAGGTGAGTGCACGGATGCTGTGACTGTGCCAGGCACACCCCTAACACACAGGGAGTGTTGCAGTGCCTCCTGCAAAGCTTTGGCTTGATAAAGCCCCTGAGATTGTCCCTGGTGTCCCCATCTCCCTGATGCTCTTCCCTCTGTTTTGCAGAGGAGGATGTGGAAAACTTTGATGTGACAAACCTGTCCCAGGATGTTTTACGGAGCATTGAAGCCGACAGCTTTTGGTGCATGAGCAAGCTGCTGGATGGGATACAGGTGAGCCTCTGGGGCCACAGGAATTCCTTTGCCCTCCACACTGCTGGGGTGGCAGTGTGGTTGTCTCCTCTCCCTGTCTGGGTGAGTATCCTGCATGCTCCAGCATTAGGGAGGTTTTGCTACTTCACTGAGCTCAATCTGTGAAATCCTGGGGAGATGGGTGCTGTGGCTGTGCAGATGGCCCCTCCTGAGCAGGGAACTCACAGCAGGGAGATGATCCTGGTGCTCAAGATCCCTGTCTCCTTGGCTCAGGATAATCTCATCCCAACTGTCCAGCTGCTGATCTGGCTTTGATCGTTTCCAGCTGTTGGTAAAGCTGCTGTCTCTGACTCAGGGCCTCTCCCCACAGGACAATTACACCTTTGCACAGCCGGGGATCCAGAAGAAAGTGAAAGCCCTGGAGGAGCTGGTCAGCAGGATCGATGGTAGGTGACACAGGAGCCTGGTCAGGTTTGTCACAGCAGAGGGAGGCCTCCTTTGGGACAACTCTCAGGGCAGGGGTAGACACTTCTTACAGCACTAATGGAACCAGAGCAGGGCAGGGTCAGCCAGAAACCTCCTGGTGACAGCACAGAGTGAGGAGAGGAGGTATTTGGGAGAAAAAGGTCTCAGCCTGAAAGTGTGTGAAAGCCACTGTGCAGCTGGGGAGCTGGGGCACTGTGAGCCCCAGGTGTGTAAGTGAAATGTGCTGTTTCAGAGCAGGTACATAATCACTTTAGGAAGTACGAGGTCGAGTACCTGCAGTTTGCCTTTCGCTGGATGAACAACCTGCTCATGAGGGAGCTGCCCCTCCGCTGCACCATCCGCCTCTGGGACACCTACCAGGTATGCACTGCCCTCCCTGCTGCCTTGTCACTGTCACTTGTGTACCTGTCCCCATGGGGTCTGGCAGCAGCTGGGGTGCTGAGGGAAACAAAGCAGTGTGGCCCCAGGATGTTTGCAGCCAGCTGGGTGCTGGGTGGCTCAGTAGGACATCTGTGTCTGGGGGGTTGTTCTCCAGCTGAGCTGCAGGAGTTCACCCAGAGTTTTGCTGTCCACAGTCAGAGCCAGAAGGATTCTCCCATTTCCACCTGTATGTCTGTGCTGCCTTCTTGATCAAGTGGCGGAAGGAGATCCTGGATGAGGAAGACTTCCAAGTAAGACCCTGTGGTTGGGGGTGACTCCCTGGGGAATGGAAGTAGAGGGGAGAGAATTGCTCTGGTTGGGATCCCAGTGTGGGCATAGACAACTGTCAGAGCTGGCTCCAAGATCATCTGGAGCTTTGCCTAGAAGTAACTTGAACCTTGGTGATAAGGACAGAGAACTGAGTTGTTGGAGGGTTCAAACATCCCATTCCAGCTCTGATCAGTGTTTGCCCTCCTGTGTCCAGCTGTAACCCTGTAACAGCATCCTTCATTCCAAGGGGCTTGGGGTGCTTCACTGGTTCAGATCTAGTCCCAAGTACATCTTGATGTTGTCCCTGAGCCTTTCAGACCTGTGTGTGTGGTGAGCAAAAGTTACTGAGTGCTGCTCCCACTGCTCAGACCGGCCCCAAGCCCACACCGGATCTGTGCCTTCAGCCTCTCCAAACTAAGCACCTTCCCCTCTTCCAGGGCCTTTTGATGTTGCTACAAAACCTGCCCACGATACACTGGGGTAATGAAGAGATTGGGCTGCTGCTGGCTGAAGCTTACAGACTCAAGTACATGTTTGCAGATGCCCCGAACCATTACCGCCGATAGGTGCCCGGACTGGCTCCTCTCTCCCGTGCCCGCCCCTCGTCCTGGCCTGAAATGATCACTGTGGCATTTTTGTCATCCCAAGTCCTCAGACACTCCAGCCAGGAGTTGCTCCTTGCTGTACAAAGCTCACCTGAACTCTTGTCTTAACTCTGAACGTGTGCCTGTCTGCCACTCCATGCGCCTGGATGTGCCATTTTGACGACTCTCAGTATTTCACTCCGTGCTGGTGGCTCACGCCAGGAAGGGAGGCTTCAAGGGGCTGAGGGAGAACATGGGAGAAGCTTTACAGATAAACTGAGCCAGAGATGAAGCCCTCCTCTCCTCTCACTCCCTGTCCTGGGCTTGTCTGGCTGGGACCACTTCGGCTTCGCTGCCTCCCGTTGCCCTGCACCATCTGCTCCCTCCTCTCTTCTGACACTGTTTGCGCCAAGTCCCAGATGAAAATGCCTTATCAGAGACCTGCCTGGCCGCAGAATCCTTCCCCACGAGGGTGGCAGGGCAAGAAGTTTCTCTCAGGGCCTACCTTCGCTCCGAGGGGCCAGAGCCCCCCCAAGCACTTTGTGGGTTCACAAGAGAGTCCCTCGTGCCTGCCCTCCCTCCTTCTCGCCATCCTCTTCGCCTACCTCTCCCCCAGGGCAGCAGGGCAGGCACCACGGGGGCCACGACCACTCCATCCACACACTCCTGGAAAGATGCGTGCCAGCGTGGTGGAACTTTTGGTGACTGATGTTCTGTGAGTGCAGCCCCATCCAGTGTGTGGGGAAGGCACGGAGGGGGTGCTGGTAGGGGAGCAACATCTCTCAAAACCTCCTGACAATGTCCCCAACTCCTCCGAGGCGTTCTGTGTATATTGTGTTCTTGTGTATATGGGTCAAAGATGTACAATATATGTCTTTTCTTTGTAGCAGATTTTATATTTATAACATGAAGCCCCTGTTCTCCCCATCCTCTCCACGCTGAGAAGGATGCCTGGCTGTGGTGTTGTAGGGTTTTGAACCCCTCTGGAGGTGGGGGGTGTTCCAGAGCTGCAGGTTTCTGCCCTGAGGGGTTTTTGCAGTGCTGGCTCTGCCCGAGGTGTGACAGAAACACATCTCAGGGTTTGGGCAGGAGATGGGAGCTCCAGCAGAAGCAGGGGAGAGTCTGTTGGGGACACAGGGTCTGCAGTGCTGGCAGTGCTCCCCGGGCCCTGCAGGGCTGTGCTGGGGCAGCACTCCAGGGAGGGACACTCCTGGGTGCAGGAGTGGCTGTCCCCAGCAGCCCTGTGGGCAGACCCTGCTGTGGGTGCTGTTAACTCCAACAGCCTGGGATGTTTTCATGGGCCCTTCCCTCTGTGCTGGGCCATGGGCTGCATTTGGGAGGGCCTGAGGGGACGGCTCTGGGCCACCCTGAGCTCCTGCTGGGCCACCAGGGCTTTCCTGGCAGGGCTGGAGGCTCCCAGTCCCTGCAGGTTCCCTTTCTGTTCCAGCAGGCAGTGAGGCTGAGGCCAAGCATGTGACAGGCACAACCTTGTTGCCAATAAAACCCCAAACAGTATCCCAAGAAATCACTTTCCTAAGCTGGAGCTGTTTTTCTCAGGCATTTGGACTTTATGTTTGTGTGTGCGTTTTGTTGTTTTTCTCTGAGAGAAGAGTGGTCCTTAGTTTAACATCAATTTAAAAAAGAATTAAAAAAAACTCCAAGCAAACAAACAAAAAAAACCCAAACCCTACAAACAAAACCAGCACAAGGTGGGACCTCCATGCAGCACCCAGTTGTGTCACCCACTGCACAGGGGACACAGGACATGGTGGAGGCAGGACAAGAAGCCCCTCCCTGTGTCACCTCCCTGTCCCTGCTCTTCCCACCTGGACCCGAGACCACTGGGATGATGCAAAGCCATCACGGTAAGTTTTTGTTTTCAGGACAACAATAGCAAGGAAGAACTCTTTCTGAGGGTGGTGTTTTGTTGCTTTGTTTGTTTTTTTTCCCATACATTAGAACATTTATTTCTCAGAGAGAAAATATAGTCTCAGACAGTCAGATTATAGTAGGTAAAATTAGCTTTTTTTTTTCTTTACAAGCATAGATTTTCTTATTACTTCTCTTATACCATCTGATATAAACAATTCTAGAAAGCAAATAAACTCACTTTCTACAATAAATAGAGCAATCTGTGCTTTACAGCAGACTGACAGTAACATTTAGGTTCTGTAGCAACAACAGGATATCAGCCAATCCAAATTCTAAAATCATTTAAAAAACCAAAACAAAAAAAAAAATAAAATACCAACTCCCAAGACCTTAAAACATATACACAGGTCACTAGTCCACAGCTGAGCTACCACCTGGAAAAGTGTATGTTCCTTTAAATAAATTACACTGTGTGCATATAAAAGACCCAGCAACACAACTGAGGACTTCAAGAATGGTGACAATAGGTCTAAATAATTTAGGACATTTTACAACTATATACACAACATCCTTCCCTAGCCACACTCCATGGGCATTATTATCACTATGAATATTTTTACAAACTCCTATGCCCCATCTCTACATGTTACAGGAATCTTAAAATTCCTTCAAATGCAGTTCCATGCCCCAATGCATAAGAAGTGGTATTTTAAAAAAGTAGAGCAAGTAGAAATGGCAGTGATTACTCCCTACTATTCATTATCATTAATTATTATTATTATTATTATTATTATTATTTTGACTCCACATTCTCTTCAGTATGAAAAAGTTAAAAATAATAAAAAAATACTGAGTTAAAAAGCAAAATGATGATATTCAATCTATAATCTTGCTTTGCACCTTTGGCTCTTTAAAATGGGAAAGCAAAGAGGGATATGCAACAGAAGAGATCAGAGAAATCATAAAGTCCTTGGCTAATAGAAAAGATTTAGTCACCAAGTTCCCAAACATCAGTTTGTCCCTGGGTTTTTGCAATGCAAACCCAAACCAACAGGGATTGTCTGGGTTTACCTGGGTGACAAAACTGGAGACCCACACACCAGGGAAGGATGTGCACGTGTGGGAGAAGGTGAAACAGCAGAAGGGTCGTGTGCTCTGGTCAGTGCTTGGTTTCAGTCCAAAATGTGGCAGAGGAAAACAGGGAGACAGAAAAGAGAGAGGGGAAAAGGAAGAGGAGCCTTACACCAAATGTGCATAAACCAACACAAAAGATGCATCTCCCTCGAACCCTGATCAACC
The DNA here is from genome assembly GCF_009819655.1 of Sylvia atricapilla. Taxonomy (NCBI): domain Eukaryota; kingdom Metazoa; phylum Chordata; class Aves; order Passeriformes; family Sylviidae; genus Sylvia; species Sylvia atricapilla. The sequence continues at coordinate 3,768,004 of NC_089164.1, read as the reverse complement.
TCAGTGCCTGTGGAGCTGCTCCAGCTCAAAAGACACCTCCAAAATTACTTCTTAAAAAAAGAAGTTACCTTTTCTTAGGTACTGTGCTAAGTCATGATATGAAATGTTACTGCAACAAGCAGAGTCACAGAAATCAGAACTGAAATGTGAAACGACAAAATCAATTTCTAGGACACACATACAGACACAGATCAGGGAATTTGATTTTCATCTTTAAAGCTCTCTGCATCTGTGCATGAAACTGTGCAGGGGGGAAAGGTTACCAAAATCTCAAGCTTTTCTAAATGCAGTGAAAGAAACCTAAACATGAAAACACGATGTACGTAGGCAGGAGAGTCACAATCAGAGCTCCCAGCTACGATTCTGTGCAGTTTTTATGTGATAGGACAGTGTCATCTAAAGAAAAACAAAAAGGCCAGTGATGGTTAGGGTAAATTTGGCACAAGAAAGTCCAGCTGGGATTTCTGTAAAGAATCCTGGTGGTGCCAGGGTCCCAGGAATTACCTGGGACTGGCTGACAACTCAAACCCTGGCAGTACAGGGGAAGCAGGGGCAGGGGACGGTGCATGAGGTCCAAACATCCAAGTGCTGCATGCTCTGCTCACTGCAGCAACTCACCTTGGCTCCTGTCACCTGTCAGCTTTTCCTACCTACCTTACTCCCTGTAGACTACATTTCATCTCCTGCCAGCTCTTCAGCAAGACACATTCAGGAAGAAGCTGGACAAGGGGGATTTTTTGGCACATTCAGGGTCCTCCGAGGAGCGCTGACAGCTGCTGGAGGTGCTGCACTCTGCAGTGCAGTGAGCTGGAGGTGAGGAGGAGCAGGAGGGCTGGCCCCAGCAGCTCTCACAGGTAGGTGGCAGGGATGAAGGGGTTGTCCCCCTGCACTCGGCTCAGGTGGATCATGGCTCTGTCGTAGGCCACCTGCACAGACTTGCGGATGCTGGTTTTGCGTCCCTCCATCATTTTCAGCTTGTCCACGGTGTCATCCACGCCCAGGGGAAAGACTTTGTCCCGTGGCAGCCACTGCCTGCAGGAGAGAGGAGGGCAAAGACCTGTCACCTCCTCCCCAGGAGCAGTTACCCTCATGTAATGTATTTATTTATCATTAACGTCCCATTACGATGGTACAAATGTTTAAATCCCTGCATTTGACACAGGAGAAGCCCCTGCAGCCAAAATACCTTCTGAGTAGAGTCCTCTCTCCTTGGAGTCCTTACTCAAAGCTTTTAATGCTCCTTGGAGCTCAGGGGAAAGTTGGAAATTCCTGTGTTCCACACAGCAGCAAATACAGGGAGGTCCATGGTGCAAAGTGAGTTTTTATCCCCAAGAAAGCTCTGCCTTGTTCCAAGAAGCTGAAAACATTAGTTTAGGTGGGTACAACTATCTGAATGTCATGCAGAACCAGGATGACACATCTCAACCCCAAAGGATTCCTTTAATTGCAAATGCCTTGTCAGTAGCAAGCTTTTACTGTGTGGTCATTTGTCCAGGTCAACTGGACACTGAGAAAAGTGTCACCCACCTCTCCTAATGACATCCAGCCCCTTGGAGCTCCACCTCAGCCACTGCTGGCACAGCTCAATGCACCTCCCACTCAGCCAATACAGGCAATCCAGGGCAGCTCAGCTTCTCTTCACACAAAGATAACAATTTCAGTCTTTGACACCCTTCTGCAGCATCATTGAAGTCAATCAAAATTGGATCTGACTCCAAGAGGGGCTTTTAGTACTTTCCTGAGGCACCTCAGCTCCCCACAAACTGCAAACAAGGCTCTGAGTGGCCTCTGAAGAGAGCAAACATGCAGCAGAGCTTGTATTCAACAAGAGCAGGGCAAAGCCAAGGACATGTTTACTTTTATTGGGAAGATAGCTTTAATTACAACCTTGGATTTAAGATTTTGAAAACTGATGACTACAGCAACAGGAAGCATGGCAGTGCCATTGATTTTCTGTTACCAGTCATTAGTCTCTCTTTACAGAACATGCTCTTTATCAAGTGGTTCCTGTAATCAGGAATGGGAACAATGCAGTGTGCTAATTAAAAGCCTCAGGATTTTGTCTCCCCACACCTCTCTTACCCAGTGGACACAGACATCCTCACCAAGTGATGTAAACCTGCTTCACTTCCCAACTTCCCAAGCAGAGGGCAAATACTTCTCCCTTTGCTGCACCTTGTCCCCTTCTCTTCAGACCCCATCAAACACTGCAGCAGCCCCCAAATGTCAGGGGAAACCTCCCCAACACACCCCTCTGTGTGTTTGGTTCTGCTCTATCTTCCCTCCAGCCCTGGCAATGGTCACCCCCTTCCTCCAGCCTTTTCCCTGCTCTCCTGGAGCCTCCCTGCTCCTCCTGGAAGAAGAAACCTTCACAGGTTGCCAGCACAAACCTCCCCCAGCAGAAGGGCTCTTCAAACACCACAAGGCTTCTTTTTAAACTCCTGACATGTTATTTTACAGAGGCAGCAGAAGAAAAGACAAGCCCAGCTCTCCTCTGTTCCCACAGCATCCCAACAGTCCAGCATCCACTTTGTCCACAGCATAAACTGTGTTTCTGTGATCCCAGTGCACAAAGGTCCTGTGTCACTGTTCATGGTTCATGTTCCCATGTGGGATTTATTTGCTGGTTCAATAATCCAGTGGGCTCAGCATGCAGCTGTCACCTCTTCCAGCATAAATCTTCAATTTGACAAATTTCCCATTGATCCACACACAGATTTCAAAGACTTATTGGTAGTTTTAAGGCTCTTCACTGGTTTATGGCTTCTTATATCTGACTGTTGACTGTTACCACGTGAGCATGGTCAGCAACTAATCCTAAAATTAGCAGATTCATCCTGTCTGAAGTGCAACAACAAAAGGCCTTCAGATATTTTTCTTGCTTTGAACCTATGTGCTTATACCTATATTTTCCATCTTAAACAAAAAAATCTTGATTTGAAAACTGCTGGTACTCAGCACCTCTGAAAAAAAAATCAGCTGAGGCTAAATATGAAATAAACCCTGCATTTTGAAAATGTTAGCCTAGAAATTTTTGGCAAATCTTTTATGCAGCACTGCAACAGACTGCTGGTATTCTGAAGTCAAATGCTCTCTGTAATTTGCTGTAAATTCTCTTCATGTGCCTCATGTGGTGATTTCATGTGATTTTTGTGGTGATGTGAGCTCTGGGTGAAGGATGTTCACTGTGGAAGTGGAGCTGTCAGATGTGCTCTTTTGGCCAGGAAAAGCAGGCTGTCTTCCTAATTTAGACTCCTCTTGCCTGCTGCATGTTTAAATCCCCCAATTTACATGTAACATCATCATAATCCCTCTGTGCTCCCACATCCCAAAGACTGTGTTAAATCTTCTCACTCACACTCACCACGGAGCTGCCTGCACACACTCACCAGGTTCTCTTGTTGTCAAAGAAAAGGACAAGGAAGAGCTTTTCTCCTGCCTCTGTCTGCCTCTGCTCCCCCAGCTTCAGGACATCCATGGGGGGCACAGGGATGGGGACTCCGTTGTGCAGCAAACCCTCTCGTGGCATCTTGGGGTCAATAATCTGGGGACACAGGAGGAGAATATTTAGTACAAAACCCTTCCCAGCAATGAACAGAATGCATTATTTTTCTGTTCTTTCAGTGTATTCAAGCTAGACAAATTAGGTCTGCTTTGGGTGGGTAAGCAAATTTGCTTGTTTTCAGTGTGTCTTTCTAAAAAATATTTGAGCCTGAGGCTTCCCCTGTGGAAGGGAAGCCAGTCAAGCCCCAAAGCCAGGCACCCCACCTTGAAAAAGGGATCTGTGTGGTTCTGTGTGGCTGTAAATGCACTTACACTAATGTGTGATTCAGTACAAACTCGGTACAATTCTGTTCAGCAAAGGATTTCCCTCCCTCAGACCAAACTCCAAACAAACGTGATGCTCCTGCTGTAGTTCACAGGCAAAATGTGATTTCACAACATTCTGGAACAACTCAGCTGACATCAGTGGCATTGCTCAGATTTACACTGCATTAAATCACAACCAGGCCAAATATTTTGAGAGCTGACAAGCAGCGCTGGCTCCATCAAGCCAGGGGAAGAGAGACTACAGTAATTCTGAAGATAAATCACAACAAATACATCAATTCTCCCCCTATAAAGCAGAAATGTCCATGTCCACGTTTGTGCTATGTCAGCACAGGAGGAGAAGAAAACAGCAGAGGGTGGCTGCAATACTCAGTCTGTTCTGACCCTCCTAAGGGCTTAAAAAAGTAAGATTGGCTTTGACATTGGCCATCTGTAGGAATTTATTAAGACACTTTGCCACCACAACAGGCTGCTATAAAAAAAAGCCTTTTTTGGAGGCAGTCTCAGTGGTTAATCCATTCTAAGCCACAGTTTAACTCTGGCTGTAGCCACATGGAAAACTAAAACTGCTTAGGATGGCCAGCAGATCCATGGATGTTCCCTCTTCTGGCCTCCCATTTGGATGAGGGTCACCCTTCCAAAAGAATATGCCCTTTTTGATGGCATTAATGATTAAATATCCAAAGGCACATAAACAGTAAGAAATCACATTCAAGGGACATGCATATATGCTCATATTTAAATCAAACATATGGTTGCTCAAGAGGATGTAGACATGACAGGGCCAGCTGGGCACCTACAGATGGAGCTGTGCTCACCAAACAGGGAAATGTGCAGGCAGCAGAACCTGGTGCCTGCATTTATAAGATTTAGGTCTTCTCATGCCCACAGTACTGATGACTTTCCTCAAAGGAGAGGAGAGTGAAAGAGTTCCTACCCCTGACAATGAGAGATGAATGTTTTATGAATCCTCTGCAAAGCTCTGAAACAATGAGCACAGGGAAAATCCACTGTGCAAAGGGGAAAGGAGAAAAAAACCCTCAGATATTACATTAATTTGGGAAGTTTTCCTTTTCTGTCTGGTTACAGTGCACAACAGAAGTGTGTTGTGGGCTACCTGAGCTGCAAGGTGAGGCTGTGGCAGAGCCAAAGGCACTTACCAAGGCAGGGTAGGAGGGATAACCACGGCACTTGGCCCACACGAGCTCCAGGGGCTCCAGCTCAGCCTGGCTCTCAAAGGACATCAGCAGAGGCCTGCCTAAGGGACAGCAGGAGACACAGCTTAGGAGCTGTCACCAGCAAGAGAGTTATGAAAACACAAAAGGAACCACACTGTTATCTCACCCAGGACTCATTGTCTCAGTAGCAATCAACTAAAGCAGGTGAACCACTGTAGTACTTAAAGCACAGACAAGGCAAAAAGGGAAATCACTTGTTGTTTCTATATGAACTGGGTGTTTATGATAAAACTCAGCATGTACCAAACTCCAGCCTGTACTCTGTCAGTACAGTCAGGTTCAGCACTAAAATAAAGCCACAGTCTCCTAAATCATGGGCCTGTGCATGCCTGAGGCTTCACATGAACTCTTCAACACAGAATGTTAAACAAAGTGAGTCACTGAAATCCAATGGCCCCACAAGAGATGGGTTTGGTCATAGATACAAAATTGGCCAGTCTTGGTCCTGGAAAAGGAGCAACCTTCATTAATGAAAATTTTACAGCAAGTACTGCTTGCTCTGGGGAAAATGTTGAAATATTGGCATTGAAAACTAAATCTAGAAAATGCTGAGTACAACCCAGCTGAGCACCCTGGCAGGACAGATCTGATGTGCTTCTCCACTACTGCACTCCAAATGTAGTCTTTCAGTAATGAAATTATATTCCAAACCCCAGAAGTGTCCCACTGATTCCAGTTCTCATGGTAGCAGCCTCACTCTGTGAGCCCATCTCCAAAGCTGACACACAAGGATAATAATGACTCTCAGAGATCCACAAGAGCCAGCACAGAAAGGCACAGGAGTACCAGGGCCTCCAGCATAAACCTGCAATAACTCTACCACTGACACACCCTAAGAAACACAACAGTCTGGTTATGTGAGCACAGGAGCACGCTGCACTGCCTTCGGGAGTACTGCAGCAATGTGACAATTTTACAGACCTACAACACAGCCTGACAAAGACAACTTTGCTACAAAGACCCTGCAAGCAACACCAGAGGGAACAGCTATGAAGTCATCTCCAGAGAGACCCCTCTTATAATTATGATATCCTGTTTGTGTTACAGCATCATTAAAGAGAACTAGTCCCAAAACAGGAGGAAACAGTGACAGGCACATTACACACACCAGCCCTACAGAAAGCAGCCCTCCAAGGAGAACACAGGGCACAGGCAACCAGGAAAGCTGGAAGGAGGAAGAATGTTCTGTGCAATAACCTAAAACTGTAACAAAGCAGGTAACAGTGCCCAGGCAGGTCCAGCCTGGGTAGTAAGTGCAGGACTGGCTCCTGGTGGGCTCTGAGATGTGTCCCCCTGGTTCAGGGAGGCCCAGAGCAGGGGGTGCTGGGCAGCAATTCTCACCTGAGCCACTGAAATCAGAGTCTCCATTCACACCCTCCAAGAAGGGCACCCGAGAGAGAGCCGGCTTCCCTCGACTCCGCTTGGGAGGCATCAGACCACTGCCAGGAAGGTGTGGAAAAGCAGAGCATTAGGAGAAAACAGATTATCCTGGACAACAGTGACAATGGATTCCTCTAACCAGGTCAAAGTACCGAAAAATTACTGCACTGGTGCATCACTGAGATGAAAAGAACACTGAATACTTGTGCAAAATGTGATTTTTTCTGGTGAAAGCACACTGGACATGATCCCAGCTTTGCCATGAGCCATGAAAAGGCCTCACAGAAACCCACTGTATACATAAGGAGGAAACCCAGTGAAGACTTCACACCTGGGAGCTGATGTAATGATGTCTGGAGCTTGCATGAGCTGCACCAGTTGTGTATAGGCTTGAGAGAGGACACAGCAGTCCTCCAGTACAACTCCAGTATGAAACTGGACTTTGTCAGCCCATATCCTGAACATCCTTTCACCCCCTTACTACAGGCATTTCAGAAAATGGACTACCTCCACCTCAAGCACTCATGCTTTTTTGCATATTATAATTTTATTTTTTGTTTTACAGTTTTCTAATAAGTAATCTGTTGTGAGTAATTTTGGTGCTGGAAAAGAAAGACTGGAGAAAAAGTAAACAGAGCTGTTCCTGAATAAAATAATTGCACAAGTTATTCACCAGACATCAGAAGATGTCAGGTGCTTGCTTTAAGTCTGTTCTGTCATGTTTGAAGGGCCCAGTTCTGCTCTGAAATTTCTGAGAGGAAGAAAGCAGCTGTTTAGTAGGTGGTAAAAGTTCAGCTTTACCTGCAGTGCTGAACTGAAAATCTGAATTCAAGTTTTTCCAAGTTTTGATTCTCAATAATTGGATCAGCAGAGGGGATGTGCATGCACTGAGAAAGAGCAGTGTAACACACACCCACTTGCTAGAAAAATCAAGCACTGCTTTTGGGACCTGCAGCTTAAGAGGACAGGATGAAAACTCAGCAGCTTTTTGTCTTTTAGAGTCAACACACAGGTAAGTAACAGTCTAGGCTGGGTTTGGAGCTAAGAAGTCAAAGAACAGAACAAGAGATATTAATCCAGACACAGAAGGTGTTCCAGGGAACAGCTCTGCCTGGGGCACTCACCTGCAGGCTTCAAACACCAGCCCATTGCCCAGGGCAGAGCTGCATTCAGAGTCAGAGCCACTCCCTGCGTGTTTTGCAAAGCCATTGGTCACTCCTGCTGAGGAGACAAACGAGAATGACAAGGAATGACCCCTGAGAGCGTCCCCAAGCCCAGAGCAAGCACAAGAAGCCAGGTGATCCTGGCTTCCCCCAGCCCATGGATCCAGCACCCTCACATTCCCATGGGCTCACAAGTCCAACAGCCACACAAAGGGTAAATTAAATTCATGGCAAAGCCTCTGGTGGTCTTTCTAGCTGTAAATATGGGATTGTCACAATGAGCACATTCCTGGGAAACACCTTGTGAAAATCCCCATCACCACTGACCTGCTTCTGCAGTTAACACAGATTCATCACATCAGACACTCCCTCTAGTTAGGAGAAATCAATTGTGTTTGAAATTGTGGAAGGAGCTGGAGTTGAATCACAAAGCAGTGGTGTAACTCAGAAAAAATCCAGCTGTGCTGTTTCAGCAGAAGAGAAATGCCACTGCTTATTATCAGTGATTTCCCAGCACCCTGCCTTTATTATCCCTTTTTTTAAGTTCAGCCTCTCACTCTGACCTCTACCCGGTGTGGATGACAACTTTCTACCTTAATTACCAAGAGATAACAATGGTGAGTCCCTCCACTCTTTGGAGAAGTCGTCTGTGTTTCCTTTCAACTGTCCTGAGAAGACAATCCCCACATTCCATTGCCCTCCTCCCAGTCTCAATATTCTTGCAACCTTATGATAGCCAAATAACTATAAGATAATATCTGAGGTGTAGGCTAAGTCAAACCTTCCAGATGGGAACTGTCCCACAATGGCTGTTCAAACAGAATTAAAAAGAAATTACAGTGCTGTCACTCAGATGTTCCTTTCCTCTTTTGTCTTTCCAAATTTCATTTCAGCTGCTTATTCTCAGTGGCAGATCTAATCTGAAAAGGAATTTGCTTGGTATTTAACTAATTTTATTTAAACTCCAGAAGTGATTTCAAAGTAACATTTAAGTTACTCCACAGTGTGAACACTTCCAACCAAAGGCATCATTTCTGCAGCAGGAAACTCTCACTTCTAGGAGTGACCAAGCTAACACAAACTCTTCCACAAAGGCAGGAATGCCAACACCTCAGCCCAGAGTCTCCAGGCACTCAACAGCTTTTCAACCAGCTGGGCACACTGGCTTGCCCTATAAAAAATGGAAAAGTCTCTCTTACAGCAGTCTGGCAAATAGGAGAATTACTTGTGACTGCCCTGGGCTTCATCTTGGGACCTTTAAATATCTAAATGGAGGTGACCAAAGCCAACATGTACAGTCAGTGGAGAAGTGCAGCTCATTATGGACGTCTGCCCTGTTTACAAACGTGAAGAGATGCAGCTTTCACCTGGCACATCTGGTTATGAGGAATGTGCTTTCCTCTAAGGGTAAAGTCAGTTCTGGGTGTGTAGTTTGAATGCAGAAGTTTTTACTCAGCCTCAAGACTTTCCCTTCTCCAGCCCCATCTCACAGCTTCCAAAAGGAAAAGGAATCCCAAGGAATTACAGAACCACAGACTCAATTACAAAAAACCTCTGAGTTCATTAAGTACAACCTAGGACCCAACACCACGACGTCAGCTGGCTCTGAGCGTCACACGCAGCCTTTCCTCACCTCTCTGTGCTGCCAGCCTGGGTGACTTCTCCCCACTGCTGTCACTGCAGCTCCTGCTCTGGGGCCGTTTCCGCGCCTGTCGCTCCCCGTCGGGGCAGGAGGGTGAGCGCTGCCCGCCCTGCCTGTGCTCCTCCCCGTTCTCCAGGGAGCACTCCAGACCCCTCTGCAGCTTCACGCCGTTCTTGGCTTTTTTAAAAAGGACAGATGTCCGCCGGCCCACGCTGCTGAGGGCGGGGCTGGCAGGGCTGTCTGCAGGGGGCAGGGCCAGCCCGTTGAGGCCGTTGTTGGACAGCAGGCGCTGGAAAGCCTGGCTCTCCTGCTGCAGAGCCTTCTTGTCAAAGAGCTCCCTGTCCGACACCATCCTCCTCGGCAGCTGGTTCAGGGACCTGCTTTCACTGATGGGTTTGAGTGTTGGAGGCTCCTGCAGAGAGTCCAGCTCCGAGAGGGTGGGTGCAGGTCCTGTGGGCTCCAGGGTTGGAGGTTGTGGGAGCTTGGCACCATCTGCTAAAGGAATAAAAAAATCTGCTTGAACATTTTAGCAAGAGTCATTCCCAAAACCAGCAACAGCCATGCCCATCTTTCACTAAGGTCACAGGAGAAACAGCAGGTTCTGACTGCTGATGAGAGACCTGGAATCAAAATCCTGCTGCTCACCTTTCTCCCCTTCCTCATCCCCTTCCCTGGATGTTGTCTCCAGCCCCTCCCGTGGCACAGTGTCCCCGTTGGGCAGGGCCTTGCTCTGCTGCTGGGCCAGTTTGTGTCGGATGGAGTTGATCTCGCGCCGCAGGAGCCGGATGCGCCGCGTCCGGGCGCCACTGGAGCGCATGGTGCTCACCGTGTCCAGCTTCTCCAGCAGCTCCTTCAGCTGTGCCTCCAGCGACAGGTGAGCCCGGTTCTCCGGGACCAGGATGTTATCCACTGCAGCACAAGAGATGGGACAGGGAAAGGAAGGTGTAAGGCTGCTTGGAGAAGCATCTAGGGCCGCTGCCAGGCCTCATTGCCTTTGATGCTGTCTGTGAATCAATCTCTTTTGCCTGGGGATTCAGCGGTCAATAATCGTGAAACTTGGACCTCCATCCTTTGGATAAAAAGCAGCTGATTCAACTTGCACTGTCCCTCAGATCCTGTTACTGCCCCAGGGGCAACAGTGAAAGGACATGTCTGCACCTCACACAGGACAGCTTGTGGTCTAGGCCCTTGTCAGAAACCTATTTCATTGTCAGATTAAATGACAAAATCAGACCACAAACATAAGTGGCCAAATGTGACATATTTGCCATTCCTCTGGCTCTGCTGGAGGGCTGGCATCCACAGGAGCACACAGACAGCTGAACACCTACACAAATTTCATAATGACTGTCCATCTGCACCCAAGAGGGCTTCAACATTTAGGAACCAGATGGCACACTGCAAGCTCTGTGTGCCTGATGGCTGTACTAAGTTTAGCCAAGTTATTCAACCAGTGCTTTGGAGCTGCATCTCAAGAGTGCTGTGGGAATGGATGGGGTTGTGTTGGGAATGCAAAGTCTCAGCTAGAAGGATTGCTTAGGTCCCAGTACTGTCACCCCTCATCACCCCCTTTCAGCCCTCAGTGCTTCATCTAACCCAACTGCTGTAACATCTTGCCAGTTTACAAAGTATGAGCTTTCCCCAGAGCAAAAAATTCCCAGACCCACCTCTGCACTGCTCTTTAAAATAGCTCAAGTTTGTAGGACATTCCTGGCACAAATCAAAGAGCACGGGCAGTTTACAAGGCTGTGCCAACACAGACATACACTAGGAGAGCTGGAGATAAGCTGCACCAAGCACAGAGTGCCCAGCTCACCTGCAATCCCACTCTCTGGGGTTCTAAAGGACTTCTATGTGTGCCTAGATAAACAGATGTCCAGGAAAACTCTCTTATGCAGAATAGCTACGATTTCCATGCAGGCTGAACGACGCGCTCAGAACTAAAGCTATGATGTGCCTGAGGGGGGGATAAAAAAAGAACCCCACTAATGATTACTCACCATCCTCCCAAGAAAAGCGGTAAAAGTCGTGGGGCTTGGGCGACTCAGGCAGGTGAATCCCCACGCCAGTGTCAAAGCCGATGCTGTCGGCCTGGCGCCGCGCGTGACGCAAAATCGCTCCCCCGAGGTCCCGGAGCCGGACAGCTGCTCGGTGGAAAATCGTGTCTTTAGCATTATACCTCATGCAGTTGGCAACTATAAGGTTAAAGTCTTCCTCAAACTCATCCAAGGTTCGGTACAGGTGGGACTCCAGCTTCCGCCTCATGGTGGAAAAATCCATTGGGTTGGAAATGAATTCCAGGTAATCTGGAACCTAAACATATAAAACCTGTACAATTACAAAAACCATTTACTAGCCAACCAGAGCGCACCCATCACAAGCACTCTTAATGCCCTTTCCACTGGCAAGGGGCAGCAACAAATGTTCATTTCTGTGTCACCCAGGCAAGGCAGACACACCCTAGCTCTGCAATACATTATTCATTCAAGATGCACTAAACTTCCAGAAAAAAATACCCATTTTTCAGCCTGGAAGGATACACACATCATGAGTACTTTTTGAGATAAGTTTTTAGTCCACCAGCACCTTGGGACAAGGTGCTTTGTGCTTCTGCCCATCAATATCTCATCTACAACCCATTAAACAGCTCTAGGAAAGAGACTTGCCTCGTTGAGGTTAACAGGCTCTGTGAAGATCTGGGCAGCATCCTTCTCCTGCAGCAGGTCCAGGGTTGTGCGGAGCAGGACAGTGAAAGGAGTCAGCTGCAGCTCCATGGCAGCCTGCTGCACCTTGACCTGGCAACAGGAACACAGCCATGAGGACACTCACTGAGAGCAGGATCTGAGTGCTGTCTCCCTCCAGATTCTTCTGAATCATCCTCCCAGCCTCACTCAGTGGTGGAAACCTGAGGCCAGCACTGTTGTAAAACTTCTGGCAAACTCCTTTCACTATCCATGTACATTGCCCAGTATGATCCTTTTACATGGAGAACTCCTGTTTATTCAATCTCACCAAGTCAAAACAAGAGGAAACCCCAGGAAGTTAAAGGATACTACAATTAAAAATGAAAACGGGCTTTTCACACCTGGTAAATTATCCTGGAGAACTCCCTGCCTCAAGATACTGTTATTATGCCAATTAGCAACACTATATAAAAATTAAAAGTATGCAGGCATTTATCTGAACAACATCCATAATTAGACTAGAGAGCAAAAACAAAGTTTAAGATATAAGCTCTCAAACTTCAAGGCAGAAACCAAACAACAGTGGTTAGATGTCTGCAAATTTCTAATACAGTTCCTTCTATCCTTTAGGATGTCTCTAATACTGTTTGATTTCAAGCAAACAAGTTGTAGCACTGAATACATCTTGCACTGAAAATGTATTCAAAGAAGACTGGAACAGGATAAAAGTACTTATTCATCTTTTAACATCTTCATTTCTTTGATCTTATAATCACTCGTTATGTCATTAAATCAACACTTCAGTAACAAAGGTAAGAAAGTCTGTTTACACAAAGTAAACTGTATTTTATGTGCTCAGGAACAAGACAGCATCAATGAGAGAATGAATACAGACAGGTATAAAGACCACACTTTCCCCCCAAAACAGGAAAAAAGCCAAACAGAGATGCACAATTTCTGCACTCATCTAAAAGCTGGGCTGGGATAGAGCCCAACTAGATACACTTTTCTGTGGTATTTTATCCTTTTAAAAAGCACACCATAGTTTCCATAAGTTTTTATGGATTTAGCCAGCTGTGATAGGGTTATATCAAGATATCAAAAGCAAACAAAGCCCAAGAATGATTTTTGGTTTTTTTATCCTCCTACCTAAAATATGTTCACACAGAATGAGGGCTGAGCCACTGATGTAAATCAAGGACAATGCAGCAAATGAACCATCAAGAGGACTCCAGGAAAACTGTGGGTAGTTTCTGGCCATGAAAAAATTCCTCTCAGAGGAGGTGTGATCACAGAGGATGTTGCTTTACCTTTCCCTGCAGACAGCCTGGAAGCAGCCAGGCAAGGCCTGGGGATGTGTACAGGCTCACTCTGTGCCCAGTGAGCCTTTCCTGGAGCTGTCCTGGAGGATACTCCAGCCAGAGCGCACAGCTGTATGTGCAGCAACCAGTAAGGTAAGGACAGTAAAGAATGGCAAGGCTGGCAAGCATTGGAAACAACTGGTGAAACTTTGGAGATGTGCACATAGGTCAAAGGAGAAATTGGAAAAATTAGTAAATGGTGTCCATCTTAAAACTTTTTCTTCTAAAAATGTCCTTAAGAGGACGAATTACAGGATTTTTTAGCTTTAGAAATTAAGAGCTGAATTGTGATTTAGACTTCTCTCTGGAGAAGGTGTTACCAAACTCCTGAAATAATCATGTAAGAAACCTAACTTCTACTCTGCAAAACACTTGGTCCATGGCCAGAAAGAGAAGGGGTTCTGTAGGTCAGGAATCAAATCCACTATTCATGATGCAAATACATTTCACCAGCACTCTACAGCCCAGCCCTGGCTCTGAGGGCAGAGGCTGCACACTGCAAACCCATGACTGGCACAGGGAGAGAGGTGGCTCTGCACACCCAACAGTCAGAACCTATGAAAAGTGGAAAAGGCTCAAGAAAAACTGTCGTGCTCCTCCTGTGCCTCCTGCAGCACAGAGAGCTTACATGGAACTCAAGTTAAGAGCTCATGGGACTGAAGTTGAGAGCAGAACTCTTTACCTGCTCCCGTTTGAGCTTCTCCCTCTTTCGGATGAGCTCGATGAGCAGCCGAGCCCGCTCCAAGTCATGCCGGAGCTTCTGCCAGTACTTCAGCTCCTCCTTCACTGCACTCGTCTTCTCATCCTGCTCCTTCTGCAAGATACAAGTGGGGTGAGATAAAAAACACCACAGGCTTCCTGTGCTTCCTTCTTTTTCTAGGAATCCTCTGGGAATTGCTCTGAGTCTTCTTCTTACTGCCTTGTCTCTTGTTCAGACCGTGTCCCCTCCTTCCTTCAGCATTTAGCTGTCTAACAGAGAGAACATCAGCTTTTCTAGATTTTACCTTATCTGTGAAATTACCCCAAATTATCCTGCAGCTTCACCCTGGCAACACACTTCAGTGCATGCTCATTTACACCCTCCCTGCTTTTACATCCAAGTTTACTACAGAAGCTGGAATTTTTTCTGTGCATTGGAGCAGCAGCCCAAAGCATTTACAGTCTAAAGGGAAGGCAATCAAAAGCAGGGGAGAAAAGAGCTATTCTGTAACCCATAAAAAGTAGAGCCATGGAAAGGCATTTGCCAAGAATGGCCAGCACTGGGAGATGAGCTCACACCTTCCAAGACACAGTTCAGTGGCTTCACAACACAATCATCTTTCCTCTCCCAAATCTCTACATTTTTTAGTGATTTGGCTGATATACCTCAAGTGCATACACTTTCACATGATTGCCAAGAGGACGATTGCTTCACAAGATCTTCATGGTTTATATTAATAGGACATTTGTTTCTAAGAGCTTATGGTAAATTGCCAATGTAATACACCAAGGAAATGATGCACTTTCCCAAGCTCTGCATTGAAGAGTGGGGAATAATTTTTTTATTTAGCACCCAGAGCGACATTGCTGCAAACCAAAAGCCTATAAATTCCTGCAACTACAATAAAAATATACATGTACAATGTATACAATCCCTACTGACAGGCTGTGTTAGAGGGTAGAGTCCCACTGCTTCATTACTTCAGCAACTACTTCTCATGCCAAATGCAGTGCTGCTTAATAGCACCAAGATAAAGTGACTACAGATGCCAGCTCAAAAGAGGAAGCAAAAGAGCTGATGATTACATCCAAAAGTGCACAGGATAGACAGAAATTGAAGCTGCAGGAAGAATGGCCCAAACTGGAATTTGGCCGTAACTCTGGAGTTAAAACCCATTTTCTTTACTCACTCCAAGGAATGTGTTTTTATCATTCATATATGAGATCATTCCACCCAGGGACCATCACACCCTTGCACAACTCTGGACATTCTGATTCAGGGGAAAAGCTCCTACCTGCTGTCTCACCAACCCCAACTTCAACATCATCATGGATATCCCACTAATACACTTAACCCAGTTCTTCAGAGGCATGAGCACACCAAGAGGAGACCAAGAAAGACTTCAATCTGATTTTTCCACCCTCGCTCCCCTCCCCAGCCGTGTGTTAAGCTCATCTCCCCCTGGCAGCCAAGCTGTGTGTCCTGCCATGTGTCCTAGCCCTGTGAGCTCAGCTGGGGAGCAGCTGCTCCCTGGGTACCTGCTCGGCGTTCCTCTGGGACTGCAGGTGCGAGTGCAGCCGCCGGATCAGGGGCACCCCGTTCCTCGCCTGCCGCTTCAGCAGCCAGTAGTTGTGCAGCCTCTGCATGAACTGGTTCTTCTTCTGCAGGGAGAGCCCACTGCAGATCTTGTTCAGCCTGAAGGAAGCACAGAGAGTCATGGAGCCAGCTGCAAAGCAATCATGGCTTTGCAGATCCTCGGGTGTCCTGATGGAGCTTTGCAGTGTTGTGTCAATGCTCACTCTGAATTACACATGAGCTGGGACAATCTGGGATCTCCTCACATGCAGACAGATGTGCCCCCTTTTCATACTGGAGGGTCCCAGCAAGCACTTGCCACAGCACAAAGTTTGAAATCATCAATGCAGTTCCAAACCTTAATTTCAAAACTACTTCCCATGTAAAGAACCTTCCAGGAACAATTTAAGTTTGAGGTTATTAATCTGGAGCATGGGAAATTAAGTTGACACTAAGTTAATGTCCAGGAATAACAGACCACCTATTTTAACCTTTGCTTATCTTACACGTGGTGCCTTATCAGCCTATCTGTTAAAATAGACACATCAACACACTTCCTAAGGCACTGAACAAAAATTCAGCACTACCTAGTTCTGCATGAGGGAGAGCTGGGAGAAAAGTACAAAAATACAAATTCAAAGTTGCTTACAACACTCTCAGGTTTGACATGCTGTGTAATAAAAGGAGGAATTAAGAAACTATGAAATGAGATCTCAAAATTTTTAATAGTGGGGTGAGCCCTACCTGCCTACCAACCTGTAATGCCTGAAGTATTTTAAAAATTCCTTCATGGTAGATGGGTGTTTGCCATTAGGGACCACCACAGAGTCTGCATTACACAACAGCTTGGGATGGCTGCTCAGGAAAGCCAGAAAACCACAGTGACACTCGGAAGAAACCCAGCCACAAGTTATGCTGCAGTTTCTGCTGAGCACTCTGAACACAGTTATTGCTAAGCCTTGACTGAAGATTGAACATTTCCCAAGTCAACATTGAGAGGGACTGAGTCCTTAAAACAGACCCTGTTCAGCTACAGCTGTCCAACTCCTTCCCTAAACCCACAACACTCACCTGTAAGAGGGAATTTGTGCAACAGTCACCACGGGCACAGACGAACGCCCTTTGGTCACGTCACCAGGCTCCTTTTTGATCTTTTGCTTCAATTTCACTTGGTTCTTCTTCACAGACCCTTTGGGAGGGCCAGAATGGGCTTCCTCCTCTTCCTCCTCCTTCACAGTGACCTCCTGCCCATCACCACCAGCAGCTGGAGACCCTCTTCTCACTGTGCCAGGCGGGGAGTGGCTCTCACAGTAGGCAGTCTTGCGCACGGTGAACGTCGTGCCGTTGATGCTGGTCTCCCTCATGGGCTCAATCTTCATGAAGAGACCAGCTCTCTGTGCACAGGTGACGTGGAAGGCAGTGTAACAGTTCACCTTGTGGCATTGGATGGCAGCTCCCATGCCCTTCTGCTTGCAGATACAGCATGTGAGCTTCCACCGAGCTGGAGGGATGTTATTGATCCCTTCAATGGGTTCCAGGAACACAGTGTTTGCAAAGCAGACCTCTGGGATCCAGATGGCACAGACCACGTGAGCCCAGCGGCCATCGCTGGTCTGCTTGAAGGCTCCCCCTTTGTTTGGGCAAAGGACACAATCCACAGGGCGAGAAGGGGACTGTAAACAGCAGCGGCAAAGCCACTGCCCCTCGGGGATGTAGGGCACACCGTAACACTCCTGGTGCACGGCCAGATTGCAAATGTCACAGAACAGGATGACATTGCTGTTGTGACACTCATCGTCCATGCAGACACAGCAGAAGGCATCCTCATCAACGAGGGACTGCTGAGCCCCGTTGTTCCGGCTCTCAAGGTACGACTCCTTTTCTAACCGATCCACCAGCAGCTCAAAAGTATCAGCAGAAACTGTCCCATAACCATCAGCCCTTCTCTTCTCGTTGACCATCTCCAGCCATGCCAGATCCTCCTCGTCCATGTCATACTCCACTTCTACGTCCAGGTCCTCAGGAGGCTTTTCGATGTACCGGTAGTAGGCAGCAGGGAGGGGAGGGGCATCTGGCTGGCTGAAGGAGTCCACCACACGGAACTTGGGCTGGGGCAAGTGCAAAGACAACCCCGGCGCATGTTTGGAGCAGGACTCCTTCTTCTTGCCTTTGGAAGGTGTTTTCCTAGATTTGGAAGTGAAGAGGGGCTGCTCACTGTTCTCCTTGTTGCTGTTGCACTCGGTGATGTCCTGGGCGGTCAGCTCGTCCTCGGTGATGAGCTTCAGGGGGTCGTAGATGCTGATGCGGTGGAGGCGCCCGTCGATGTCCACCTCCACGATGCGCTGGGCCTGCGCGTACGTCAGCGTCTCGCGGGTCGGGGAGCACTTGAGGCTGTAGGGCGAGGGAGAACGCCTCCTCTCCAAGTGCTGCCGGCACCTCCTCCGAGGCTTCCTCATCCCTCTGGTCCAGAGACCCTGGGACACAACAGCACAGGGGACAGGGTAAGACAAGGAGACGAGCAAGAAGCAGCACAGACCGAAAAACTCGCTCAACGCTGCAATAGAGGGGATTTCTACCAGAGACTCCAGCAATTTCAAACTCATTGAGTTTTTACACCTAGGATACAGGCAGGTATTTGATACATCAGCTATTTCTTGCAATGTGTCCCAGAGCAATGCACAGCACCTTCCAACTTGCTCTGTTTGCACCTCAGATGTACATTCCACCCCACCACCAGTGAGAAAAAACTCAAAGTAATTTGACAGCACAATATACAAACGGTCTGCTGTGCACCCAGATCAGCAAACCATTCAGAATCCCTGAAATTCAAACAACATTGTTCACATCTTCTTGCACCTTTCACATATTAAGCTCACACAAACCACCAAGTTCCTCTCTGGTCTTTTTCCTGTGACTTTTACATCCCCGAATGTGCTGGATGTTTTTCAGGTGAAAAGGAATGCACCATTCAGGTGCATTGTGAAAGCAGTTTCCAATTTAATTTTCTTTTTGTCAGCTCCAGATGAGAAAACTAATGGTTCTCCCTCAGTCCAGGAGGGAGCTCCTCCAAGTTTCACAGCTTAGGGCTGCCACCACCAATCCTTCCACTCTGACACTGCAGACGCAAAAAAGGCCCAATAATGAAAAATCATCCTCCAGGTTTGCTTTTCCTTCTCTCCAGGGTCACAAACAGAACGAGAGGATGAACTGAGCAATGTAGCAGAGACCAGATGTGCATCTATTCTGCTCTTACATGAGGAAGCAAAGAGGGAGAAACATGGCAACAAGCAGCATGGATCCCAATGGACTTACAAGCTTTGCCCCTCTGGAGCCACAATCCCCATTCATCCAGCTGAGCCACCTGGCTACGGAGAGTCCACAGGGCTACGAGCAGGAAAGCAGCAAGACAGCTTCCAGCACCAGGAGCTGTGAAATGGCATTTGCTCAGAGCCTTAACAAAAAGCCCCAGCCAGCTCTGCCCGCACAAACTGCTAATCAGCAAGCCAGATAATTAGCTGAGAGTCGCTGCTGACATTAAGGAGGTGCCTGTCAGAGGGGAGCAGAGGAGAAGCCTGAGGAGATGGTCTGGGGGAAGATTCTGACATGGTGGCAGCAGCTCGGTGATCGGAGGGCAAAGGAGGGAGCTGGCAAAGCAGGAAAGGAGAGAGGGAGCCAAGTGAGTAATGCAAGAGAGAAGGGCAGAGTCAAGGATGGGAACATGACTTATGGGAATAAATAAGCTGAGGCTGAAAGAATTCAGAAAGGAGACAAAGAAAAGCAAATGTAAATGCTCTGTGAGAAGATAAGCCAGCCCAGAGCTTATCTGTTGCTATGCAGAGGCCTGAACCAGTGCCTCACCCTTATTTAAAGCAATCCACACACTCAGTCTCTTTCTGTGGGACCCACAGACAAGGAAACACACCACAAACCCCCAGTTTGTACTCAGCCAATGCAGTATTTGTGCTCCATGAAGGACACAGCTCCAGAAACTCTCAACTGTGTACCACAGCAAGCAGCATCTGACAGGACCAGGACCTACAAAAGTCCAAGCTTATTCCAGAAAGGAGCAAATTCCAGGAGCAATACTTTTTTCAAGTACTGAACCATGACATTAAGCCATGACAGCAGCTGTGCCTTAAGAAACAAACAGGCTCTGGGAAAGATTTCCAAACTCTTCCCTGCATCCACAGAAATAAGCTGCAGGTGCCAGTTTCAGTATGCACACCCATAATGATGGAGCCTGTAAATGCAATTTTACCTCATGTGTAAAATAAAAGATGATAATTTCTACCTGCAAATTAAGTACCACAAATTTTGGTGGTACCTTTGCCTTAAAACTTTAATCAGTCACTTGATCCACACACTGCAGATACCCAACTGCACTCATCCTAGCTAGCTGAACTCCAATGGCTTCAATCAGTAGGAAAAGAGAATTTTAAAAAGAGGTTATAAAGGCAACTTGATCATCAAATGAAAAACAAAGAAAGAAAGAAACAAAAAAATACCAACCCAAAAGAAAATCCTGCTGACAAATAGCTCTGTTACAATTCAGGCTGGTACAAGCAAAGGGGATATTGGAGGCAAAAATATATATGGAGGATAAAGTAATTATTATGAGCAGACTACACACACATCATTAATATTGTGTTCAAGAAAAATGAGGCAATAGCCAATTGCTTGGAATGCTGAGGGACAAGGAAATTTCAGTGAAACAACCACCTGAAGGAAGGGCTCTTTTATCTGTTAATGGGAAAAACAAGCATACAGAGTTGCTTTAGTGAAGCAATCAGTGTATTTCTAGACAAATTACCCCAAAGTGGGCTTTGCACCACAGCAACCAACTGCCATAAAACAACCCATTTGTAAAACACACAATTACTTAGCACTATGAAGAAGCATCTAAAATGGCATGGAAATTGCAGCCAGAGAGAGCTGAGTGCCTGGAATGAGATGTACACCTGGATATTAGGAGAGACACCTCCCAAATACCTTGAAAGCAGAAAAAAATCAACTCAGACACGCCGAGCTGAGCACTGTGACCTTGCCTACAACAACAGAAACTTCTAAGCAGCAACCTAAAAATGTTCTGATTCCCTTGGCACACTTGAAAACACCTCCCAGCTACACAAAAAAAAGGAAACCCTCTGCAAAGAGCACCTGTGCTCACTGAAGTGCTGAAGATACTCGACATGAGTGGAGTTAAATGCTATTTCAGACCACGGTGATCCCGTCCTGCCATGAACAAAGGTTGCTGATGTGAAAGCAGAAAGTTCAAACAGACATCCCTTTGCCATTGCCACAATATGCTTCAGGCATTCCAAAAGGCTCCCATCACCTATTTCTACTAGGGATTACAAAGGGAGCAGGGGGTGAAGTTCCCAGAGAGTACAATTGAGCAAACGAGGTGGCTACAGCTCAGAGAGCTGCTGGGAATGAATTTAACTCTGCCCCAGGAGTTCCTTCAGGAGGGGCTTGATTCTCCTGAGCAGCAGCCATCACACCTGTGGGCAACAGCTGTAACAGGTGACTGAAAAACCAAGCCCACCATCAGAACACTTAAATTTACTAGAAAGAGGCCTAAAGCTCCCCAGGAAAAAAACAGTAAGATCAACACGTATGGAACAACATCCCAATACAAGCCCCTATTATACACACAGCCTGGAATATTGAACACAAGTGGGTTCTCTAAAGGAAAAACTGATTTCCATACATTCAGTGCTGCCTTGGCCACCTCCAAGGGTCAGAAATCCTTTTCTCACGCTGCAGAAGATCTCAGTCTCCTTCACAACTCTCCTTCATGCTGCATTCCTTCCTTCCAGCTTTCCCACACTGAACTATCAAGGACTCACTTTACAGCACCAGGTTTCTCATGTGCAGAGGATGCAAGGCTAGAACTCAAGGCAGTGCAGCTGGGGGAGTTTCCTGTCCCTTTCTTTTGGCAAAGCTTGGTGATCCCAGTGAAAAACCAGGCCCCTCAACAATGAAGAACTTCAATGACTTGGCAAAAAGGCTACCTGGACTCTGGTGTGCAGCAGAAGATGGGAACAACACAGCTCTCGTTGGACTCTGGTACACCATGACTACTGGCAGTGGCCACAGCTCCTATAGTCCTCAAGAGTTTGGGGGTTGTTGTTACCAAAGGCTGCCCCTCCTTGGGACAGAAAGCCAAACATGAGGTCTGGAGATGTTCCTCAGCACTGCTCTCCTGCACCAGCAGCCACTCAGCTCCGTGCAGCCACTGGGATTTAAAACCCGCTGCTGTGCAATGGGGAACAGCCGCCCACGGAGCTATTTAGGAAACACATCTGTAAAATAAAACTGATGGATGCCAGAGAAAACCTGGAGCAGGTGCAGCACCCCCTCCACCTCTTGCCAACCAGAACACCAGCAAAACTCTTGCTGCCCTCAACAATGTCCCCTCATGTTCCTGCCATGTCTGTGCTTGCCTTGGGCCCATGGTCCCCTCACACACCTGCCAAGGCTTTATGCTCCTCACACCCACATTGGTGCCTACAATAAAGCATCGGTGCTCAACAGATGTCACGGAGAGCTGCCTGCCCTGGCACATGCAGAGATCTTGATCTTTATCAATGCCCGGATACTTCTGTAACCAAGTCAAGCTGGCAGCAAACGCACCGGCCTCGAGAGGCCCTGCCTCTGGAATGGAGAGGGTGCAAGACGGGCTGTGGATGAAACACCAGGTATTAAGTCTGGTTTTAGCAACAGATGCAGTGCGCCATGAGCCGCGTCTGACCTCAGCAGCAGCGCTCTGAGGAAACTGTGACAGACCGCGAGCTGCGTCCGGCCACAGCAGCCACTGAGGGAACGGTGACATGCCCTCAGCTGTCAGGCGCCGCCGGGCGCTCCTCTCAGGAGCTATCCCGCGCACCGAGAGCTTTCCGCGGGGAACTCCAGTAGAAGCCAGCAATCTGGGCCAAGGCACAGCAAGGTCTCGGATAAAAATGAAGCCATCCCGCCGACAAACCCCGGCAAGCCCGAGCCCCGACCCGCGCCCAGAGCGCTGCCCCGCTCCCCTCGGAACTGCCACTCTCCAGGGGAGGGGAGCGGGCGGGGGCGGGCAGCGCGGGCGGAGGAGGGCTGCAATACCATTGGCTGCCGCCACCGTCCATCACAGCGCCAACACCAATAGCAGCGCGAGACTTTGCGAGGCTAAAGGCGGGCGCGCTCGACCCCGCCTGGGCCAATCGCGTGGGAGAAGGTGGGCGGCACCCCCGCCGCGCCGCGAAGAAGGGGGGTCCAAGATGGCGGCGATGGGGGGGCCCGGTTGACACGGCGCTGCCCGTTCCCCGTCCCCGGGCGTTCGCCGCCGCTGCCCCCTCCTCGGCGAGGGATCGTGGGCCGCTCTCGCCGCACGGACACGGAGAGAGTACGCGGGGGAGGCCCGCAGGCTGCGGCATATCCGCCTCCCGCAGCTCCTTCCCGCCCGCCCGGTCACCTTCCCGCGACCCCGGCGCGGGGGTGTGTGAGGGAGGAGAGACCCCCTGAAGGAAGGGTGTCGCGGCCTCCCGCGCAGAGCTTTACCTGGCCGGCTCAGCGTGCCACCGCCGCGGCTTCTCCACCGTTGCCGCCGCCTCTTTTTGGGGGGAATTTTTGTTTTTGTTTTTCTTTTTTTTTTTCTTTTCCTTTTTTTTTTCTTTTTTTTTTTTTCCAATTTTCTCCGCCTCCCCCTCCCCTCCCCCCTGGGGCGGACGGGCTCACCCAGCCGGCGGCGGGAGGGGAGGGCACAAGATGTCGGCTCCGTCCGCTCCGGCTACCGCCGCCTCCTCAGCGCCGCCTCCTCATTGCCGCCGCCGCCGCCGCTCCCGCCGCTGCTCCCGCCGCTGCCGCTCCGGCCCCGGTGCCGCTTCGCCCCCCGCCACCCTCACCTCCCCCCCGCTCCCCCCCGGGGCTCCAGCGCCCCCGACGCTCTCGGTGCTGTGGAGGCGGGGGGGGAGCAGGGGACACACGCTCAAGATGGAGGCGGCGGCGCGGGCCGGCCGAGCGGCGGGGAGAGGCGGCAGCCAGCGGCCAGGCGGGGGAGGGGGCTCGGCGCTCCGCTCCCCCCGCGGGCAGGCACCGCCCGCCCCTCCGCGGTGCCTTCCCACAGCCGGGCCGCGCCGAGCGGGAGGCCCCCGGGGCTGCTGGTGGCGGGCGGGCGGGGGGTCCCTCCGCGCTGCCCTCAGGGCTTCGGGGGGAGCGCCGCTGCCCGTGGCCGACGGGGCAGCTCCGGGGAGCCGCGGGCTGCCGGGGCCGGGTTAGCCCTGCGCCTCGCCTGCCCCCCCGATCATCCGCGGGGTTGGGGTGTGGGAGCTCGGGTACGGCCGTGCGGGCCCATCCCAGGCCGGTACCTCACAGACGGGAGCCGTCAGGCCACGGGAAATGAGGTGGGATTTTGGTCCCAGGATCATTTAGGGTGTCTTCGTTTTGCAGCCCACTTTTTCTCTTTTTTTTCTTTTTTTTTTTTTTTTTTTTTTCTTTTTTTTTTTTTTTTTAAGGGGGCGTAGGGTCCCATGAAACATCCTGGAGCATTGCCAAGTGCCAGAGTCCAACCCCGCTACGCTCCCAGAGAACCTTTGACTGCTACAGTTAGTCTAAACAAGCAACATCAAACAAACGATGTAAATAAATAGCAGGAGCCTGTATTTATTTTGTAGACTTATATTTCAGGTCCAGATGGCCTCTTCACATGCAGGGGAGTGACAGGCTGGAGGGACAGTGAGAGAGTGACTGAGGGGATTGAACAAGGAAGAAGTTAAGTTAGCAAATGAAATAAGAATTGAGATAGGAATTGCAGAGGCTCCCACTCTTACTTTTTATAGAGCATGCCACATAGTTGAGCATATGTGTGTTCCACCTCCCACTCTGCGCAGAGTATTGCATAATATCACCATCTGAATTTATAGAATTAACTGTTTTAGAAGGAAGCAGTGAATGCTGTTTTCCCTCATTTACAGTCCAACTGGAGATCTTTTGTCTCTTAACGTATGTTAACCGCAGAATCTGAGAGCAGACAGTCTGTGACAGTCTGTTTTGCAAAGTACTCAGGTTGGACCAGAGCTTGTTGCAGCTTTAAAAGCAAAGGGAAACATGTTGCTTACTGCTAAACAGTCTTTACAAATCACCATTGAAGGCTATACTGTGCATATATGGTGTTTATTTTTTTACAGATCTATTATTTACATATCAAACCTTGAAAATAAATATTCTTGTCTTGCATGAAAAATAACGTATCAAGGATTTAGAAGTAAAGTCCCCATACTCTCACTGATATACAAAGGATCTCACCCTCAAAAGAACAGCTGTGTAACGGTATGGTCCTAGCCATGAAGGATAAAACAAAGCCTAAAACAATTTATTGCTGCATTTGCTTCCTGGTTAAACAGTAAATAAAATAATTTCAAGAACTGATGAGTGACTTCAAAGGCTGAGAGAACTGGGTTTGTTCAGCCTGGAAAAGAGAAGCTTTGGGGTGACCTAATTGCAGCCCTTCAGTACCTGAAAGGAGCCTGCAGTAAGGATGAAGAGAGACTTTTTACAACAGGATATAGGCACAGGCCAAGGAGGAATGGTTTCAAACTAAAAGAGGAGGTTTAGATTAGGTAATTGGAAAAAAAATTCTCAGTGATGGCTGGTGAGGCACTGGAACAGGTCGTCCAGGGAAGCTGTGGCTGCCACATTCCTGGAATTGTTCAAGGCCAGGTTGGATGGAGCTCTGAGTAACCTGCTCTAGTGAAAGGTGTCCCACAGCAGGGGACTGCAAATAGATGTTAAGTCCCTTCTGACCCCACCCATTCTGTGATTTTCCTTCTTTATGCAGGAATTTTAACTGGGTTTTATTTGAAATTTTTTTAAACTTTTTTTTTTTTTTAAATATGACCAACTTTTGCAAACTCTTTCATTTTTGACCTCAGCTCTGAAACTTCATGCTCCTAAATTTGGACTGAATTAGCTTATTATAATCATATTAAGTTCCCTGTTAAGAACAGTGGAATGCACAGAAATGTCCAGACATCTCTGATGACTGAGGGCCGTGTCTTAAAACATCAAAACAATTTATTCATCATTTAGTTTTATATCAAAGCTGTGGAACTAACATGTTATTTGAAAAAAACATTCTGAACTTCTCTCAGATCCTAGAGGCACAGCTTAATTCAATTTCTTTGCTGTCCCAGTTTTTAAAGGGTGCAAGTGCAAAATGAGTGATGTTGCTTCAAAAGAAAGCAGCAGCCAAGACACCTCAGAGTTGGGCACCTTCATTCATATTAGAATTCCCTCTATGTTTATTCAAGCATATAAGACATACTTCAAAAGGAAAGAGAACTATAATTTAGAATTGAGAGCTGACCTTTTTCTTTGTTGATTTATTAAGCCTCAAAACTGAGCTATGTTTATATCTCTCTTTGTTCTGCTGCTGTTCTCTTCAGAATTACTGAAATTGGAGCAATTGCTAATCAGGTCCCTTGTGCATGAAAGGTTAAAAACAGATATCTCAAAAGTGATAACCCTCATTTCCATGTATTTTCACTGGAATTTTATATATATATTTATAACCCTCTTCAGCCTCACTAGCATCAGAGAGGTTACACAAGCACCTAGCACTACCTTCTCAGTGGTCCTTATTATTTTAATCTCAATGTCCTCTAATTTTAAAACTGGGTATTTTTTTGATGGCAGATCTGAAATGATGGTTTATGGCAGGAGAATTTTTATTTTTCCAGCCAAACTTGGCTTAAAGAAGTTAACTCACTTTCATGTAACAGGAAATCAATGAGGGTTGTAGATATACTAACCCTTCAGTATCATTTAGTGGAGTGCATTCCAACAAAAAAGGAGAGCTGACTGAATCAGCTGTGAGCCAGCACCAGCTGAACATCACATTAAAGCTGTGTAAGCTCATGTGCTCAAAAAATGGCCTTGTAGGGAGAAATCAGGCAAAACATCCCCTAAATCACATTCACATGGTGACATTTTCAGTGTAGATTTGGACTTGATGATCTTAATGGCCTTTTCCAACCTGAATGATTCTATGATTAGAATTATCATGTACAATTAATGCAGCGAGTGTCCATCCTTTTGGGGGCAAAGCAAATTAATATTGGCTATTCTGGTCTTCATTCAGTCTTTCATGTCTTGTTTCTCTCAGCTGTGAAAAGAAAAACAGCCATGATCACGTTTCCAGCCAACACTCTGCTGACCCATGATACAGGAAAAATGCAGAGGATTAGGAACGCTTTCCCTGGTTGCTCAGGCAACAGCAAGACATGGGAATATGAAAAGGTATTACCATCCTTTCTACAGAATCTCGCTAGAGTTCTCAGACGTGTTTGTAATTTTCAATGTTTTTCTTCTTTCCCATTATCACATACTTAAAACGAACATTATTTGTTTAGTCTGCTACCTAGAATGTGAAAATGTTAAATATAAAAACAGATGATCTGTCTTTTTTCCTACAGGATAAAATAAGTCGTTTTCTAGGAGGCTGTGGAAATTTCCAAAATTGTGAACTGAAAGGTTTCTAGGTGGTATCCAAAAACACAGCTACTATTATCTCTCTTAAAAAAAATCATCTAATTTTGTGGCATGTCTTAAGAAAATAATCATTCCTTCATCTGCTTTTTCTTTCCCACTTACATGTGTAAGTACCTAACAAATATGCCCCATAAAGTTGTAGCTTCACAGACGTAATTAACTGTCAAAATAAACTTACAGAGAAATACTGTCTCTGAAAGCTTTATTTCCTAAATTAAAAAAAAGATGCTTGGAAGTCAGAAATGGATGTAGGACTAGCAAATAAATAGTATTCCAAGTTAGACATCTGTATGTTATCTGAGACAGGCACAAAAAATCCATCCATATATCCCTGTAAATTCTTATTATACAAACTCAATACAAACAGCAATCATTTTTTGGCCGGCCTGATTTATGAAATTTTGGACCATTTAATGAGGGATTAATGAGGGACTGAGGGATTTTTATCAGTTGGTTTTCTGTTTTAAAATATGCAAACTATACTTGTAATGAAAGGAATGTCCATGAATTATGTGTCAGTGTGAGTCATCCACCAGGCACGGCCTGCACCTCTGCATGAGGTAATTCCTGCTTTGACTCACAGTGTCTGTCAGGGTCACACACCCCCTTCTCTGTTCTGGTGCTGATTTTGAAGGATTCCAGCCTTGGCCTGAGTCACTGGCTCTGTCAAGCAGATGTTTTCCAAACTCCTTTCAGGAAATGTCAATAGAATTTCCCCCCAGCTCTCTCTTCTGGTAGCTTGTTGCTGTTCATTGAAACACGTCCTCGGATGCCATAGGAGCACTGGGATGGTTGGTCTCTACAGATACTCTTTCCACTATCAACCTGCTACATTTTCTACTGTCTGTTTTGAGTTCTTGGATAATACATAACACAAAAACCAAATAAACATACACCTCCAGGCTTCCTGGGCTTACAGAGCACCTGCTCCCCGCATTTGTTGGGGTATTGGGTAATCCTTTTGCACAGTGTTCAGTCACTGTATGGGGTTGGTGGGTGAATGAATGAAAGCAGAGCATGGAGCCCACTCAGCAGCTGTTGGGATTGCTCTTGCAATTTCAGAGCATTCAGGGTAAGTGTAAACCTACTGAGAAACCCAGAAACCCAGTCCCTGAAACTGGGTGTGTACTGAAGAGCCTTTATGTGCTGTCCCTAAAACAAGTGAGATGTTTGCAAAATCTATGTACTCTACTCAGTTATGCTCACAATTGTTCCTCTCACACCTATTTGTATCACACGTCCCCAGTGCCTCTTCATGCTTGTCCTCTGCTCAGACAGACAATTCCCAAAGGGCATTTTAAATTATTCTTTAAAATTATCTAAGTCCTTTTTCAACTTCCAGGAGACTGCTCAGTACATTCCTTTATCAAGAAGATGTTTTCTCCCTCAGCCATCATTACTGAGATAGAAAACCTCAGGTCTACCTCTCCCCTTTTGAAGGAGGGCAGGATGACAAAGAAATCCCCTGCATTCCCATTTACAATGGTTCAAGTTCTGTCTGAATGGGTTCTTTGCCTTAACAGATGACTTTGACTTTAGAGATGACTTTCTACTTTAAAGGTCTCCACAGCTGTACTCAAATTTCTCTACAAGACTGAATTTTTAAGACTTTTATGCCTCTCTGTGTCCAGGGTTGCATACAGTGAGGAGGGCAGCCCTGAAACATCTCCCTGTGCACTCACACTCACTCACCTGGACAGTGACCCTCCACTGCAAAAAGCACCAAGCCTCATTTTACCCTGGTACAGGCAGCTCTAAACATCTGCAGCTCTCTGAGATGTTAATGGCAGCTGCAGAGAGCTTCTCTCCAACCTCTGTTCAAGATTATGCACATGGCAGCCAGGTCAGATTGAAAAGGACAGTATTCCAGCTGCAGTTTGACAGAGGCAGCTAGAACTCCGTTCTGCCATTCAAGGAAAATGGAGGTTGTTCCTTAGCAAGAGAAAAGGATGAAGCCTAAATCTCATCAAGCTGTGTTTTTCAGGACAGAGCAGAACATTGCTGCATATCCCCTAAACCCAGCTCTTCAGAAAAGAGTGCTGGATAAGAAAACACTGAATTTCCAGGGAATTGAGGACATGTCACAACAGTTCTGTGCTCCCTGTCCCTGCCTAAGAGAGGAGTGAAGCAAAGGGCTTCTACATGACCCAGACAGATAGGAGCCAAGAGAAACCTCATCTTATCATCGTGGACCATGTGTGCAGCTGCAGCAGGCAAACATCAACACCATCCTATCAAGAAGCTGCAGTCACAGCAGGGTTGTGCCCAGTGCTGCATGCCATGAGCTGCAACAGGGAGGCAGCCAAGAACATGACATCACTGAGTCCAGTTCCCAGTGGGGAAGAGAGATCAGAAAATTCTGGAAATGTTGCAGTTTTCCCTTACTTGTGGTCTGTACAGCAAAACCAAACATTACTTAAAAAGAAAATTAGAGAGTACTGGAAACAAACAACGTGGCTAAACCAAGCCAAAATAAGTCAGCAGCTGCAGAAGAGGGAGGGGAAGTTGAGAATCACTTTATGTATTAGTGAGGTGAAATACCTTCTCAATACTTTT
This sequence comes from Sylvia atricapilla, assembly GCF_009819655.1. NCBI lineage: Eukaryota > Metazoa > Chordata > Aves > Passeriformes > Sylviidae > Sylvia > Sylvia atricapilla. Next base: position 3,738,345 of record NC_089164.1, on the reverse strand, counting down.
CTTTAGTCCTAGGGACTCTGTGCTCTGAGCTCTGATACAGAGAGGGCTCTTGGCACATATCCCTTGGGATGGACTTTGGAATGATTGGCTGAACCTGCCTGATCACCATAGGGAAGAAGGTTCTGCAGTCCAAAGGTGTTATCACAGCGAGCAGCTGTGCCTGCACTATCAAGTGACTGTATTGACAAGCTGTAGATCTGCAGATACTCCAGTTTCAGCACAGGCTGGAAAATTTCCTGCAGATCCATATTCAAATTAACTTGTGCAGCTTCTTGGGACTCTCAGTCTGTCAGTGTGGGGAGTGGCCTTGAATTCCCAGGCTGTGTTTGCTGCTGGCAGTGAGGGGGGCAACACTGATCAAACCCTAGGAATGAAATATGCAGGGGGGGAAAAAAAACCCCCAATAAACCAAAGAGGCAGTGGCTCTTTGGAGGGGAAGCATCTGGGCAGAATTGTGTGTGTAGGATGAGAGGATGAGTTTGTAACTGCTCTGAACACAGGTTGATCCCCTGGTGCCCTGGAGCTGACACCATTCCAGCAGCCTTGCTCTGCTGGGTGTTCTGTGACTGCTCAGGGAAGCAGGACACAGCCAGAGTGAGATTGGTTAGGGTCTTGTTATGCTGAAATTCAATATTTCTGATCCTTTTGCTTAGGACTCACTTCCCAGTCAATTTTGCCTTTTTCTTTATCTCATCTATAATTAGTTTACTAAACCCTGTGCTTGAAAAGACTAATGAGAAAGAATGAAACCCCTCCTCTCTCAAGTGGACAAATACAGGGAGCAAAAAAAAAAGAAACACTGGGTAAAATTCTCCCACTTAAAGTTTCAACAAAAATATATTTGTCTTTTATGTTGAAATCTGTCTGGGGTGCTTCCCCGTTAGTAGAACAAAGTCCAATGCCCACAGCACGGTGTCATCCTTGTGTTGGCACATGGAGAGAGGTCCCACAGGCCAAAAGTTGGCCACCAGCAATGCAGTGTGGAATGAATTTGTTGTCATCAAGAACTGAGTCCCAGCCACAGCTGCGCCCGTCGCTATAATGACATCCCACTTCTCTTCTTTGAATCCTTCCGTGCAATGGGACTGAAGGTCAAGATCTCCTTGTAAATGTGCTCTTGAAAAACAGAACAAAATAACCATGAATGTGTGATTTTCAGAGGACACAAATAAAAGTTGGAGTGTTGGATGTGCAGAAAAAGGCATTCAGTGGCAGCTGAAAGAGACAAAGGAGAGAGACAAAAAAAGTCTGCCTGGAGAGCTGGAGGGATCTTTGCTGAATGCATAAAAGCAAGAGATCTGTGCACTGCCATTGAGGCATCAGCAGGCAATCACAGCCTTAGCATCTGTACAGGAAAGGAGAGGTAGGAAAGTCCCGTGCTAGACAGGAACCTCAAAGAAAATAAACTTACTTTTCCACTCCTCTATTGAAAGCTTTTCATGTTCCAGAGAATCATCATAGGAGTGTTGTGCCTCTGTTTCCTCCTCAATATCTCGGAACTGGTCGAAGTAGGGGTGAGCCAAAGCCTCTGTTGCTGTAAGGCGCTTTTCCACATCCAGCTGCAACATCTTGTCGAGCAGGTCCACAGCTGCAGAGGATGGGAACAGGGCTAAGCAACGTGCAGGGGAGCACAGGCACCCTGTGCATGAACCCTGCAAGTGTGGCACTGGTACTCCCAGTGTTTCAGCTCCAGACCTGAACATTCCTCAACCTGGCCCAGGCAGCAAGGAGCTGCCATCTCCCATCAGTGGAGATACAAAGTTTGCCCAACAGCAGCCTCAGGGAGCTCTTACTAACAAAAGTTAAATTGTCCAGAAATAGCAAATTAGACTTGAATAAGCCTTGCTGTACAGATTGGGTTACAGAAACATGAGGAGTAAGCCAGTAACCTCAAGATATTTTTCAGTTTTAATAATTTGCTTTCATTCCGAGCCCTCCACCTCAAAGGAGTCTTAACATGAGTAATGTGTACAGAAACCTATACATCTCTAGGAAACTCAGATGCTGACTAGTCTGTCAGCCCCATGCCCACTTGGTTTTAACATTTTAAGACTTTCTTCCATTCAGTTTCTAGAAGAGTTTTGCTTGCTCTCACATCTAACCTACCTAGGAAGAGAGCTCTTTCTAGGAGAGTAATTCTTACCCTGAAATTTTTACATCAGCTGTCTGTTACATATTGCTAGATCCAGGTATTCAACAAACAGAATCTACACTGTACTTTAAAATAATAATTTTTAACAAAGTAAATGGCCAAGAACAGCAGAACATCTCCATTGTAATGCCAATAAAAGATAATTCTGCTTTTAATTGATACATATTTTTCCTGAGGAAGGGCAAGGGCACAAACTGCAAGGGAAAAAAAAGTAGCAAGAAATTACAAGAAGGAGAAATAAAATTTGGGTTGTGTCAGTCAGCTTGTCCCTTTTCCAACTGTGAAAACTCATGAGAACTGCTGGAGATTACTTACCCTGCGGATTTGCTTTAGGGAAAAGCACAGACAAATCCTTCTTGGGGATTTTAGGAAGGGACTGGATATAACTCTTCGCCTGAAAGAGTGAGGAAAGCACAGTTACTGCACGTGGACAGGTGTGAAATACAGCTCTCAGTCTCATGGCTCTGATGAGCAAAGGCAAATGAAGAGAAGAGCAAAGCATCCCAGATGTCCCATTTCAGCAAGCAGTTTACAAGGCACTACTTTTATCCGTCAAGACAAGAGAAATACTTCTCTTTTAAGAGCCAAGCTGGAGAGCAGAGAGGATTGGTGGTTTGCTGGGGCGTCAGGCACCTCACATGGGAGTCCCTGCCAAACACAACTGTTCCCAATGCAGCAAAGGTCCATCAGATGTGCCACCAGCACAGAGAAACGCCCTCCTTGCCCAGGGGAAAAGGCTGCATTTCCCTGCTGCTGTAGAGGCAGCACCTCTCCCATGACAAACACAGGTCAGCCCCTTCCCCTGACACCTCTACCAGCAGAACCGAAACCCACAGGGAACTTCCTTACCGCTTTGTCCTCCAGCTTCTCCAAGAAATCCTCTCCTGGATGCCCTGTTACTTTCAGGATCTGGGTCAGTTGATCCAGGTCTGGCAAGCTGTGTTAAAGATCATCCTTTGAGGAGGAAACCCTGCACACCCCCACCACAGCTCAGCCTGCGAGAGTACAATTAGCTCATGATACAAACCCACCACAGTCACACAAGTAGAGATTCATTAATCTGGCAAAAAGAGCTCCAAGCCTTTCTTCCTGGCATGGCATTTCCATCAACAGATCATTCTCCTGGCACAACTATGCCAGGACACACATCCATGGGCTTGGAAGGTTATGCAAAACTTTGGGAATGAAGCTATGGCCACACAGGGTTGAACAGCTGATGAAGAACCATGCCACCACAAAGGTGTATTTTTGAGGTACCCTTCTGTTTTCCTCCCCAAAAAGACTGGTCCTTTGTGATTATCTCCTGATAAACCAGACTGACAGCTGTTTTTCTCAGTAGCCTCATTCATAAAAACTCTTCCACACACACCAAGAATTGTTACTCTGCTCAGGGAAAAGGTTAGCCTTGAAAGGATACAGTCTCTTCCTTTAAAGAGTGTTTTCCCAGTCAGCATTTCTGCCATGATACAGCCAATAGACCAGATGTCCACTGTTTAGAGAGAAAAAGGAGGGAGCAGGGAAAAGGAAGAAAAAAAAATAAATTAAAAAGGCAGCAGTGGTTGCTGGGTCTGTCACTTTTGCTGTTGCTTGCAGCAAGCACTGATTTAAATTTCTCTCCCTCCCACCCTCCTCTGTTCTTTCTATGCTGCTAAACTGTCTGCTTTCATCATTTCCTGTAAGCACCAGCTCTGGGAGTTGTGTAACGCCTCTGGGACCTGCTCTGCTCCAGGGAGCACTGATGATAAAGAGGAAAAACAACTGGGCAATTCTGTGAGATTTGAGCCAACAGGATCCCCCAGCTTGTCACCAGGGAGTCACACTGCTGGGGCAGGGCTGCTCACCTGTCTGGTTGTAATGCATCCAGCTCAGGATGACTTCTGGGGCTCTGTACCACCGTGTGACCACGTAGCCAGTCATCTCAGCATCAGCCTGTCTGGCCAAGCCAAAATCCAGGATCTGCAGTGCCAAAGGAAGAATAAGGAGAAGGGAGGGCAGCAGAGAAAAGAGAAATCCTATGGGGAAGTGAGAGTCTACTTCTAAGACAAAATGGAGTAGCTCCAATCAGATAATAACAAAGCTCCAGCTACAGCACAGACACGCATGGGATGGTGCAAAGAATTAATATGTCTTAATTCCACTGTCAACTGCAAGCCAGCTGCAAGCCCCATTGTCATGAGAAGACTCTGCTGAAAGGATCAGTGCTTTGTGCTCTCTGGAAAGTCACTGTCTTTCCTGAACCTTAAGGTTTCAGTTAACGTGCTTTATTGGAGTTGGTCTGTGACCTGGTGGTGAAGGCATGCTCCCAGGTCACCACAACTCACCCTTTGCTATGAGAACACCTTGCAGGTGACACAGCATGGCCTCTCCCTCAATGCTGAAGATGAGCAAGCTTGACCCAACCTTTATGGGCAGCAGAGCCACTCCCTGAAATATACATTACAGAAAATGCATGCTAGAGCAGCACACCAGCCAGCAGCAAGCAAACCCTTCAGAGCAACCCTGAAAATGACTTTGTCTGGAATTACAGCCACAATGTCCATGAGAACCAAAGGGTAACTGCAGTTGAATCCAGTTACCCTTCAGGGATCATTCACCTGCTGCAAGCATTGCTCAGCAGTGCTGAATTTCTCTAGGAAGTCATTACACAGTGCCATCCCTGAGGATTACAGTGACAGAAGGCTCATTTGAAGTCTTGTGTCCTGATTCAGCAAGTGACATCAGCAGGGGAGTATTTCCCACTGCTGCAGCCGCCAAGGAACACAACGCCTGGAATGGAGGGTTGGGAGGGAAGAGGAAACATGACAGTGCCAATTTCCTGCTGGCAGAGCAGTTCCTCCACGAGCTGATGTGCTGCAAAGTGCTGCTTTGCCACCTACCTTCAGTTGGCAGTCTTCATTCACAGCCAGGTTACTTGGCTTCAGGTCCTACAACAGACAGGAGCAGAAAAATGGGATGTTTCAAGCTGCAATACGTCAACATGACTCTCAGTTGAACCTTTGCTTGCCTTTGATGTGGTCCCATAACACCCCAGGTTCAGTATCAATTCAGCAAATGACTGAATAAACACCATGTACAGCTTTAGATCACACTTTGATTCTTTTCTGAAACAGTTTTAGTTCAAAAAGCATCATAAAATGCTTCTCAGCTCATCAGAAAATACAGCATTTTCTCAAAATGCTGCACAAATCAGCAAATCCAAACATACATAGGGTGTAGGATGGAAAAGAGAGCAGACAGGATGGAAAATTAGAGCAGACAATGCTATTAGTGAAATAATGGTTAGGAATTTATTAACTTCATGACTGTGCTGTGTTTCTCAGAAAAAAATCAGAATAAGAGCACACATGAACTTACCCTGTGGACGATGCCAGCTGAATGAATATACTGCAATAACAAGAGGAGCCACAATGTGATCACCAGCAGACAAATTTTTCTCCAGCAGAGAAACAAGAGCTACAAACAAGAACTTGCTGAGAACAAGCCTCTGCAGCCTTCTACAGGTCCCTGGGCAGCAGTTTGAAAACAAATTTCTGCCCCAAACTACTGACAGTATTTACAATGCTATTTCCAGTGTAAAGAAGATGCATAAAGCAGGAGAGGAGGGGTGAAGCAGTAATTCCTTAGAGCAAGTACAACAGCTTCAAACTATCAAAGTCATCAAGGTTACAGCAGATGACACGAGAACATAGTCATTTTGGGTGTTCAAAAATATAATCTCAGCCCTAAACCATAAAATTGCAAAAACTGACTACAGGGGTTTTAGCACACCAGTCAAACCTTCTGTGTGTTCTTCCCACCTTTATTTAAACTCAAGGTAGCTGTGACTTGGGGAGAGGTGTGATTTAGGTGAACCCATTGATGCCTTAAGCCACTGCTGTGACTCCAGGTGGAGGATGTGAGAGGACAGCTGGAAAGTTCTGTCTCTACATCCCAGATTGCTTTCAGCTCCCTCAAAGCCAGCTACAGACACATATTCCTTCCTTATGCTCCTGAATAGAAAATCACTCCCTCTGTGCCTCCCCTGAGAGCCTCTGTGATGGGTTCAGAGGAGCCCCTGCTGCTGCCTGTGTCTCTCGTTCTCTGTGCAGAGTTTTGCTGAGGGTTTGGGCAAGGCAAAGAGAGAAGCAAGTGCTGTCGTGGAAAACCATCCCAAGGCCTGTGGCTGCTGATTAGTTTGATACCCGACTGACTGATGTAAGCAAACACTCATTGATGTTTGCTGGAACAGGAATGGTTCAACAGCCAATACCTGTTCTAGGGGGATGCCAGAAACTCCCCACATCCTCCTGTACAGTACTGGAGGGGAGTTCAGTTAGGGTCAACCCAGAGGTGACACACAAAGGAGACAGGGAGTCACTAAACTCCTCCAGACCCACCTACCTTCAGCCCTTTCAGCATTTGGTAGACCAGGTACTGGATCTTTTCGTCACTGAATTCATGTCCCATGATCTTTTGTAAATCTGTCCGCATGTATGGCATCACCAGGTAGCTAAAAGGCAGTAAGACAAGGCCCTGAGTCTGGAAGAAAAATGCAGGGGACCAGGCTAGCCTTGTTCTCACTTGGTTTGGTTTTTCTGGCTGTGTAATTCACTGTAAGGAAGATGAGTTGTTGTGACAGTGTTCCTGGCTAACTAGCACATCCTGCAGAGAAGCTGGAATTTCAACCTGTTCTGAAAATTGCTCTTTCTCCTCCCCTGAAATCAGATATCTGATGTCAAGTAAGGACAAGGATCTTCAGGATCCTGAATTAGTGTAGACCTCAAGTGAAGTTCAATTTAAGACGGCCTTTCACCACCTAGGAGCTGGAAAAAATCTTACACAGCAAAGCAGCTGCATTGGCTCCCAAATTTGTCATTGTAATGTTCTCTAGCCCTGCCTCAGAAGACAACATCCAGATTTCTTCAGTACCTGAAAAAAGTTGGATGTTGTCTTCTGAGGCATCCAGCTTTACTTCAGTACCTGCCAGCTGAGGCTGCTAATTAATTGATGGTCTTCCTGCAAGAACTGCTCTGAGAACCTTCAGATGCTCTTCCTGCAGGCTGCTCACAGCCATCAGCCAGACCCCAAACCCAGGCCCACACTGCTCATCTGCAGTGATGGGGATGGGAAAAGGACTTGTCCAAACCAGGGACATGAAGGGAAAATGCCAAAAAAAAATTAATTGAGAAGAGCCAAAACCAAGAGGAAAAGATGGACAGATCTTTCAAATTCTAAATGCAATTGCCCTGATGAACAATACTTCTCCCATTGTGAGTGCAGCCCCTTAGCTCAGCAGTCACACAGTGATCATGGATCACCCCAGGTGTGATGCACCATGGAATGTAACACATCCTCATTGCACAGGTTGGTCTGTGCATGCTGTGGTGTCCCAGCTGAGAGCAGGGCTGGGATCTGGTTACGTGTGCTGGGTGTGTCAGCCATGGGAGCTGAGGTGTGCTCTTGGTTTTCTCTGCGTTATTTGGGGATGTCTGGATTCCAGTCTGGTCCCTCTGCACCTCAGCCCTCTCTGTTATGCTGCTGCTAACACACAGCTTCTTGGAAAACAGTTAAGTCTACACAGAGCACACAACTCCAGACTTACAAGTCTTGGAAGCCATGGTAGGAGGCAGTGGAGGTGAAGACATCAAGCAGCCCGATGACCTGAGGAAGGAGAGAAGCCCACATTTAAATCTGGAAAGCATTTGCTGTGCACATGGCACTCATCAGCTCTCCACTGGTACATGCATGTGGGTGAACACAGAGAATTCCATCTGAGGAACCCAGAGACTCCTCACTGATGCTGCACAAATGTTTTCTCTCTTACTAATACCTGGGCTCACCCATTACACACCTGCTCCAGCCTGGGCACAGCAAACAGGTCACAGGTAAACCCTGAGACCGCCTGCACATACCAAATGTCAATTAAAACACAGGTGATGCCACCAAAAAGGACCTGCTCCAGGTGGCAAGGAAACACCCCTTGTGTCAGCAGGAAGAGGAGAAATGGGCACTCACGTTCTCATGCTGCATGTGCTTCAACAGCATCAGCTCTCTGTAGGCTCTCTTGGCAAAGATCTCTGACTGGAATGGGCGGCACAGCTTCTTGATGGCCACTTTCTCCCCCGTCTTCTTGTCTATGGCTGAACTGCAGCAGGCAAATAAAAACCATCAAGATGTCAGCAGCATGTTTGAACAGAGTCTGCAACCCCACAGGTCATCTCCTAGAGAAAAGTTGATTCCTGTGCTTGCAGAAAAAGGTCCTTTGAGGAGCTCAGCAGAGCTCTGCACACAGAGATGTTACCCTGTGTGGCTTTGGGCAGCAGACCACAGCCTGTGCTCTTTGAGGGATGAGGTGGGACACCAGGAAAAGCATGAGTGGCTCATCTTTATTGCCTTTAACCTACAGAGATGAGCTGGAGGTAAGAGAGATGTGAGAAAAAGGAAACACAAATGGTTAAAGGTCAGAACTAGTTCTGCCTCCTCCTCCCCTAATGAATGGAGATAAGAGAACAAAGATATGGAAATTTCTGCTTTGCCATCTGCTTGGAGGTGGTTGTATTCTAGGGCAGGCCAGCTGCCTTCACTGTATTCTGGAGCAAAGACAGTGGATGTCACATGTTGAAAATGCTGCTGCAATTAATCCTGCTGTGTTCAGAATCCTTGATTACACATTTGCTTCTGTGTAAGAGCAGGTCTGGTGAAAATGAGACTCTTCTGTAAAGCTGCTAAAAACCTGGTGCAGCAGCCATTGCTACAAACATGGTGTGTTATTCCTGCTGGTCACATTGGCTCTTTGCAGCTGGACACAGCAATCCTGTGACAGTTCCTCTGGAGGCTCCTTGCTCAGATTGCAAAGGAGGGAACAGAGGTCCTCAGACAGACAGCTGTAATTCAGGGTTCTCAGTGCTGTTTTCCAGGGGTGTCTCAGTCCCTCCTTGACCCCTCCCAAGAGGCAAACAGATTTTAAAAAGGGTTTTCCCTGCCAAATCCTGCTGTGGGTTCCCAGAGCAGTTCCCACTGCTTCAGAAATCCCTATCCCATCTCCCACGGGAACGGAAGAGCTGTAAATCATCATGTTCAATCCCATGACTTCCAGCTGCATCCTCCAGCCTTGCACTGACTAATATGAGTCAGGAGAAGCAAAGGAAGTGCAGGAACAGTTACACAAGGCAGCTGGAGTGCTGAAGATTCTGCAGAGTGTCCCAGGAGGACTCTTAGTGAGGTTTTATCTCTGTTTCAGAACTTCAGCAGATGTCAGCAGAGGGGACAGCGCTGCGTAAAATTTTTGGAGGAGCCATGAAAATAAGAGGAAGGGACTCGGACCAGGGAGCCAAACTGCAGAATCCAAGGCAGATTTCCTGATCTGAGAGTATCCTCCCACCTGCTGACCTACAGAGCATCTAACCCCAGCACCCACCACAGAAGAGCTGCTGGTGGAGCTTCAGCCAGCACAGCACAGACAGCCCCAGTTACAGCCTTGCCACAATCCCAGCACAGAGCCTGTTCAGTCGATGCAGCTGGGAGAGCTCCCAGTGCTCTCCCCAGCACAGATTCAGTGAACAGATGCAGTTTGGGGTGACCTCGGGCAGGCAGAGCTGTGTCCCTGCCTTGGCTGGCAGAGATCGGCAACACCAGTGCTGGAGGGGTCAGAAGATTCTCCTTTTACATTTACACTCAGCTGGGAGCCAAATCACTACAGATTTCGGCAAATTAATAAGGGGGAGGAAAAAAGCCTTTGCTCTTTCTCCTGAAATACTTTCTCAGCTGCTTAAGAAAGTGTAAAAGCTGCTGCTGCGTAAAGTAGGAAATTTTCCCAGCAATTCCCAGCAGAGGACAGCAAATCCTAACTCCACATTTTCTGCCTCAGCTTTGTACAGGAATCAGCACAGAGCTCTCCCTGCTCAGCTCCGTCCTTTCAAAACCACCACACACCTCCGGGCTGCTTCAGCCTTCCTCCTTGAGAGCTCCAGAGCAGCTGAGAATTTTACAGGGACCAGTAAAGATTTCTTTTGATGTTTGGGGGTTTTTTGGGTGGGCAAGGAAACTCTAAGAAACTCTGAAAGGATTTCTCTCTTCCTTTTTTTGTCCTGTCTTTATTTTTCTTCCTGATTTTCTCCGTGATAAAAATCATAGAACACTGTACAAATAGAAATTAAAAGTCAAGTCTAATCTTGCCTGATTTTGCAGGACTTAGTTAAGACTCTAAGAGCCATAAACAAATCTGGGCAGCCAAGTGGTTGCCTCTCTGTAAATTGGAAGCTGGGGGAAAGGACAGAACCTGGGCACCACGGTTTCAGGATTAGTGCCAGTGGCAGGCCAGACTTTGTCCAACACCTATGAAAAAAATGGACACACCCTTTTTTTAATAATTATTTTTAGCTCAGCATGTTACGAAATAAGGGCTCTCTTCAGATACTATCAATGGCCTGTTTCATATTTAACTTTTCAGAGTTGCCCATCTCTGGTTTGTCAGTGTAAACCCAGCAATGTCTGACTTGTGCTTGCTCTTGCTTCAGGCACCTTTGCCCAGCCGAATAATTAATAGCAGCTCCTGCTGCTCTCTTGAAGCCTGGGGTTTATCATTAGCCATGAAGGATGTCCCAGTCTGTCACTGATCCTGGTTTACAGTAACTTCTATCCACTTTATGATTTCAAACTGGAAACAGTATCAGGGTGGGGTTGTATTGTCCAGCGACTTCCCCCAGGCAGCCCAGCATGGGACTGAGCAGCAAGGACAGCCTGTTCCAGCTCCCCCCTCTGTAATCACCGACAAACCTCATCCAGACACCATCCAGACACCATCCAGGTGTTCCCCCACCTGTGCTGCCAGACAGAACCGTAATACAAGCTCCAGTCCAAAGCAGCTCGAAATCTGCGTGGCCCCAGTGCCGAGGTGACCCCTGCCCTGCCCGCCCGCTCCCCTCTCTGCCCACCCGGACTGACCAAAGGAGGAAACATTTTCTTCGAGCGAGCGAGTCTCCAGCCGTGCGCTGGAGCAGGAGATCACCTGCCCCCATCACACATGCAAATGTCCTTCCCTAATGGAGGGGTGCTGCCAGGCACCTCCTCGTCTCCCCCCGGCACGGAGCTTCCAAGGCCCCGGGCCGCCCCACTCACCACACGGAGCCGTAGGCCCCGGAGCCCAGCGGGTGGAGGGCTGTGTATCTCCTGGGCAGCTCCCAGAGCGTGTTGTTCACCTCCTGTCTGTAAAAGCCTCTTCTCCTTGCGATGTTCATCGCCCGGCGGGTGTGGGACAGCCACCCCCCCAGAGTAGTGGAGGACGGGAGGGCTTCTGGGGTGAGAGCGGGACAGGGGGGCTTCCTGCGCTGGCCGACAAGACTCTAGCAAGTTTCCTTCTCTGTTTTCAGCTGTTGCGAGCGTGAAGGGACATGTCTTTGGACCCTCCTCCCTCCGCCTCCACATTGGCAGAGGTGAGGCATCAGGTTTCGTGACACGCCTCGGTGTTGTACAGGTGCCTCTGGGCTCTGCTGCAGCAGGGGAGCAGCCAGCCCCGCTCGGGCACGCCTCTGGCAGCCCCTGTCATGCACAGCTCCCGCTCTGCTGCTCCATCAGCCGAGAAATATCCTCACGGGGCTCGGACGGGGGCTCCTGAAATCCCTCCTCCAAACAAGGGGATGAGTAAGGACTGACTCGTCGAGCCGGGGAATCCGAGGGACAAGCCACAGCATCGCGTCAGACACGATGTCAGACAAAACGTCAGGGACATCCTTCTGCCAAAGCCCGGCTCCGGGCTCGTGACAAAGGACAGCACCGGGTCACAGCGATGGTGATTTTCTCCCAAGCCCGGCTTCCAGCAGCGTGGGGAGGTGCTGAAAGGAGTTGAGGTTCTCCCTGTGACTGCTGCCAGGGGTTTCAGGAGCAGCTGTGAGACGGCACCAGCCCCAGACCGGTTTGGGCCCCAGGCCCTGCTGGCTGCGGTTCCATCTCCGGCAGCAGCTCTCAGCCCTTCCCGGCTCCTCTTGGACAAAACGAAGCCGGTGTTCCCTGCCGTGTCGGTGAGAAGCACCATTCCCGGTAAGCAGAGAGCACCCCAACAGTTCACTGCAGCGTGAGGAGCCCCAGGTGGGGCTCCCACACAGGAGGTGCATCCTCCCCACTCCCCAAAGGAAGTGACTAAGCCCAGCCTTACCAAGCCAGCCTAGCTGCTCGCAGTGTTCTACCCCAGCCGCCCTCCAGCCTGCCCAGAGCCTCTGCTCCTTCCATACAGGGCACCTGCAAAGGTGTCCCTACAGGAGAAGCACAATCGAGGGGGCAGGAAAAATTCACTGTGCCTGCTTTATGTGCAACCTCAGCAGTGGCACTTGTGCTCTCCAGGCAGCCCCAGCAGAGCCTGTTCATAAACACCCAACAGGGAGAGGGCACCACGGCAGGATCTGTGTACATCAGCCCTGGCTGCAGCAGAGCCCGGAAATAATCCCTGCCTCGGCTGGGTCTATAAATACACCTGTGAGCAAGAGGTGGCACAGCAAAGCTCCTGCTCCCTAAGCAAACATGGAACTCCGGGGTTATTTGTTGAGCACACGCAGGCAATCAGTGCCAAATTAGGGAGTCCTGAATAGCTGGGGCATGTCTGGGCTGTGCTGAGATGAGTTCATCTCAGTGAGCAAATCAAACAGGAAACTTCAGGATCGTGGAAGCCTTTAGGTTGGAAAAGACTTTCAAGGTCAAGTCTGACTGTGAGCCCAACTCTGCCAAGTCCACAAAAAGTGGTGGGATGAGCAAAAAATCCTTTTCCAGGCACTCTCTACAGTGCAGCTGGGAGTGACAATCAAGGTTAGTTTTGACCATGCCTCCCTTCTAGTCATAAACATTCCATCATGGGCCTACCCAAAGTCCCAGCATGTTGTTCCCACCTCTGATGGCCCCACCACTGACTGGAGCTGGACAATCATTTACAAGTGTTGCACACTGACTGTTAAGCTTCATGAGTTAAGTAATTTGATTTTATAGATGTAGTTTATTTCCCCCACCCCATTCAGTTCTCACTGATTCTAGTTTTTTTTTGCTGATCAGGATATGGTAACAGCACATTCTGGAATTGTAATTCTCGGATGTTTGGGATTGTTTTTTTTCTCCCAGAAAACAACACATGACTCATCCTGTTCAGGCTTTTTCTCCCCCTCTCCTCAATCTAGCAGACAGCAAAAGTGAACAGGAAGGCTCATGGAGCTGAGAGAACACCCCCAGCACTGTTCTTTATCTTTCCTCAAATCAGCTGCTGTGGGAACAGGGATCAGCTGCCTGGTTGGGATCAGCACCACCTCCCTTGGTTCATCGGGGCCTAGAACTTCAGTGATCGTGGGTTGTGTGTGAAGAACAGCTCTGGCCAACCCAAATTCTTCTGAGGGAGTGACACTGATACACAAGAGAAGCTGGAAAAGCTCCACTGTGGTGATCCTTCCACCACCAACTAGATGGCAGCTGAAGAGGAAAAAAGAAATCACTTTTAAATAGCAAACAAGCACAACCCAGTCTTATGGGGGTCCCAGGTCCAGGGAAGCAGCAGGACTCTGCTCTGTTAGTGCTGAATCAGTGCTGCCCTGCACTGAACAGAAAATAAGAGCTTGGGGGGTGTGGTGGTTTCTGTGTCCAGTACTCATGGTCTGACTCAAGTTATTTTTGTAGGGAAGAATTCACTTGGGACAAACAGGGAGAAGCAGCCCCATGGCAGCAGAGTCAGCCACCAAGGCATGGCCTTGTCCCCTCCCAGCCATCGCACCCAGGATCCCCCACAGCACAGCAGAGAAATTCACACCATGCTAAAACTCAACCCTTCAGCGCAAGAGGTTTCCAAGTACCAGCAGTGCAGTAAATCTGAAAAATAGATTTTATTTTTAACCAGTGGTATCGTGACATCTTATCTGGCATAACCAATTACAGCAAAATCCATGGATAGAAACGAAATAGCAGATCTCTGCTTTTGGGTGCAGCGTCCTGCCCAGGCAGCTGAGCCCAGCACGGCTCTGGCAGCAGGGAGTTTGTGCCCCAGGGGCTCCTCAGAGGACAGACTCCAGTGAACCATTCCCACTCACACACACAGACACACCCACACACACAACACCGAGAGTTTTTAAAAATCTTTAGCAATATTTCCGCATGAAATCACACTGTAGCATCTACACATAAAATGGCTGATAAAAATAATCTTGCTGTAGGTTTACATTAGTCTATCTACATTTTCCTTTGACTACCCAGACTGCTGGCCCAGCAGGAAAGGGAGGGGTTTTGTCTTGATTTTGTTGGGCTGTGGAGAGTTTTATCCTAGAGCACAACAGAGCTGCTCTCTTCATCTCAGCCCAGACCTTTATTAAGAACATTTGGCCTGAAGAGATCGCTGGGAAGTAGCCTGGGAAGAATCAATGGCTTTGTCCACATCCCATCCCTTTGTGCTGCCTCTTCAAACATGGGGCAAAAACACTACAAAAACACTCTCTGCCCCACAGGTAACAAGAATACAAAATACTGCAAAAGCCTTTCTCCTCACATACACTGGTACATTGCCCACACAGGATGCCTGCCACAAATTAAAAGTCTACAACTGTTTCCTCCAGAAGCCCAAAAATTGGGCTGCTGAGCTCCCCAGCTACAGGAGGAGCACACAAACATGCTGAGAAACCTCCCTCCTGCCAGTCTCTAACTCTGGGCACTTCACTCATGCAGAGTCCTGGAAAATACAAAATATTTGAGTCATGTTTGTATTCAAACATACTCCCTTCTCATGTTTCCTCAGGCAGAGATCAACCTGCTAAGAAATAGCCAAGAAGCTCTTACGTGAGAGGATAAAAAAACCCTTCTAGCAAATGTTAGTTTTATGTATATAAATATTTGTATTTATAGATATAGACAGTGAAAGGGTGATTGTGTGTTTATGCATGCTTATTTCTTTGCTTTGGATTCCAATACTTCTAAAAAAAAATCTTTTCAGGAAATAACTTAAGTTCTGGCACAAGATACTATAGTCATTTCTTTACAGCACATTTTTTACACTTGATCTCACAAGAAACCTTTCAGCCCAAGCTCTCCTCCTCTGCAGGTCAGAACAAAGAAAAAGGTGCATGTTTCTGTTGTTGGACATGACATCCTTCCCTCGCTGAAGCCTCTAGGATGGCAGGTATTTCACAAGGAGCTGCAGCACAGGAGGAAGGGTGCTGTGATTTTATGGCACTGCCTGAGGTACTCAGTAAACATTTCACTGACAATTGAACTGCCCCCAGTGCCATCCCCAAAAAGTAAGGACAAAAATCAAGCAGCTCTACATGCACATACAGCTACGACATGCAAAAACACACCACCTTGTAGGGAACAGAATACACAAACGTGTGGCTAGCAAGGATCTTCCCCAACCTCTGGCTCCTGGGAGATAATGCTGAGAAGCCTCAGAACAAGAGGAAAAGAGAAAAACACAGGAATACCCAATCCAGGGGTTGAAGTTGTTGCCTCAAAGTTACTTCCCAATTACACTGAGTTCATGCCTGGCTACCTGGGAGCCTTCACCTTCAACAACAGTGGGTCAGATTTCCACCCCAGACTTCCTTTTCCCTCTCTCCCCATTCATTTAAGGCACAAACATATTTACAGTTTCAAACAACATCTTTTTGTGTTCCAAGAATCAGACACTGGAAGGCCTCTACACTCTGCATTGAACATGGACATGCCTCAACCCCACCTTCAGTCCTGAAGAAGACAGAGGACTCTCTAAGCCTATAAACCAACTTTCATTCTTTTTGAGGTTACTCAGTTGTAGGAGAATTGATGAATGGCAATGATTGCAACCAAACCTTTAACTGTCACCTTCCCCACCTCACCTCAGCAGTGCAGACTGGTGGTGCACTGTTAACTCTGGAAGAACTAAGTGCAGTCAGAACAGGTCTCCAGAGGCTTGCCCCAGGCTGTACACAGAATACAAGAGCATGCAGCATGTTTACACAGACTCAGCTTCCTTCCCTCCCCCCCTCCCACCCCAGTTCAACACACACAAAACCCCTCCACTAAGGAGAATATTGTTGTGATGAGGCACTTGAACGATAATTGGAGAGTCCCTATGAAAAGGCCTTCCCTTCACAGTGAAGTGGGACAAACAGAAGAGAGCAGTTTCTCAGGACTCCATCTCCTCTTGGTCAAGCGGGGGTGGCACGAAGCTGATTACTTCATCATAAGTCAGGCCTGGGGGAGAAGTGGGACACAAACTTAGCAGCAGGACTATGGCAGCACTACCAGATACACCTTCATGCAAGAAACCCTGCAGCAATCTTAAATGTTCTAACACAATTAAACAATACTTTTTGTTCTACACAAAGACAAAAAAGAATGGTTACACCGCTCTCAGAGACCAACATACACAATAAAATTTACTTCCAGAGCATTGAGGAGATGCGAGAAGTTTGAAAACAAAGATGTGTTGGTGTGCTCCTGGTGGTAATTAGCTACCAGGGACTGTGCTAAATATGCACACAGCACGTGGTAGATTCACTTAGTGTAACAACAGGATGCCCACGTTTTCATCACTTTTTTCTGTGCCTCTAACGATGGCTGAGTTGAACCTCAGCTCATGGGATGGAGAGAAGACTGAGGGGACTCATCAAAGTCTGAGAGGGGCAGCTCCCATCTCTGCTCTCTGTGAGCAATGACAGGACTCAGGGAAGGGCTGGAGCTGTGTCAGGAGGGTTGGGTTGGAGATGAGGGAAAGGTCCTTCCCCCAGAGGTGCTGGGCACTGCCCAGGCTCCCCAGGGAATGGGCAGGGCCCTGAGGCTGTCAGAGCTCCAGGAGATCTTGAACAATGCTCTCAGGGATGCCCAGGGTGGGATTCTGGGGCTGTACAGGACCCCTGTGCACAGCCAGGAACTGGATTCCACGATCCCTGTGGGTCCCTTCTAACTCAGGATAAGCCATGATTCTACAACCACAAGGAAAGCTGATTGCCTCTCGCTCCCCTCCCCCAGACTCACTTTTCCATTCTTCAATCTCAAGTTCTCTGCTTTCAAAGGACTGGTCATAGGGGTCTGCCACGGGCTCGTCGTCGGGGTCGTGGTACTGGGCGAAGTAGGCATGGGCCAGCGCCTCTGCGGCCGTGATGCGCTTGTCCGTGTCCAGGACCAGCATCTTCTCCAGCAGGTCCACGGCTGCAAGGGCACCAGGCAGAGAGGATTTCTCACATGAGCTGTGTGACTCTGCTCTGAAACTGAAGCTCTTAAAAGCTCAACAAGATGAGGGATCTGAAATCTCTCAGGACCCACTCATCATCCACCATTTTCTTCCTCTTACACCCTTGGCCCACACGTCCTCCATAGACATAACCCTGCTCTGTGCTACTGCAGCCAGAACAAAGCTTTGGGAATCTTTGCGTCCCACGACATGCTAAATTCAGTTTCAGGAAAATTTAATAAACAGGTCTTACCCAGGGGATTGGCACCAATAAACACGTTTTCAAAGTTCATTTTTGGCATGTAAGACAAAGACTGGATGTAGTTTCTTGCCTGTGGAAATAAATGCTCTGTTGAAGTATCAGACAATATCCAGCCAGCAAGACCAAGTACTTTTCAACCATCCTGAAGCACTGGTTATTATGGTCTGTCTCCTTGCTTACTCTGACACTTACTAAGCACATCAGCATTACCCTGCCCCAGCTAAGGCACTCAAGACTGTAGAGGAAGAGCTGACATGACTTGTGGTGAAGTAAGACTGGAAAGCAGAGAGGTGCAGGAAGAGCTGACTCCCTGGTGTCCCAGCAAGGCTGGGTGCAACCTGCTGTCCTTTGCTGAGCTGCACCACACAGCACACAATGCAAAACCAACTCACAGCCAGGCTCTCCCGAGTCTCACACGTCTGCGGTTGAGCACGCACTGTCCAAATCTCACAGCTTCATTTAGTACAAAAATCTTGCAGAAGAGCAGGTAGTTAATTGCCCACCCCATGCCACATGCAAGCACTGAATTCACACTGAGTGAAGCCCTGCCCTGCAAACCCCCTTCCTCTGCTCAGATCTCACCTCGTGGCTGGGCATCCTGTTAATGAGATATGCAGGGGGCGTTCCCGTCAGACGCATGATCTGCTGAAGCTGGTTAATATCTTAAGTGCCTCGTCAAGGGCTTTGTTAAACACAGTGCAAAAACCATTTCAAACAGAAAACAGTCGCATACAAAAGCATCTCTTCTGCAAACCACAAGGCAAAAGCCATACAGGCAGGGTCCACTAATTTTTTTCAACTACCTGTGAAACGTTCAGCAATTACACGAGTGAACGCTTAAAGCAATGGAGAATCACTGCTCAGCTGGTAACTGCCAGTACAGAAAGTATTTCTGTCCAATGGAAGTAGCATTACACTCCAACAAGGTTGTGTTCACATTTCCCAGCAGTTTTAAGCCATCAGAGTAGACATTTCCTTTGGCTGAGGCTACTCCACTACATTTTCCCTGTGCTGTGCAGCTATACACAGCTTCAGGAAAAGGAACAAAAATTAAAACAGAAGCAAACACTGTACCCTCTGCACTGGTTACCAGCTTTTTTTTTTTTCCTCTTGCTGCATAGAAAGTGCTTAAGTTTCTTGTGGTGCAAAGTGAAACTGGCTCACAACTGACACCTTCTGAACAGCTTTGAGTGCCCTTTGAGAGGGCTGGGTGACAGAAGGCATTAAATGCAAAATTAACAAAACATTAGCATTGCATAAAACAGAGTTAGCAGGTATCAGTGAACACAGAAAGTAAGAGTAAGTAAAGTAATGCAGCAGAAAACCAGAATTTGTTATAGTGACAAACGCAAAACCATCAAACACTTAAGAGTTTTGCTTTCCTCTTACAATGGAAAAAGAGTAGAAACAGTATTTTACTGCTTTTTGTTTTTAAACAGACTTGTTTCAGACCTGGATAAGAGCAATTATTATTTTTATTGTGCAATAATGTTTAAAAAAAGACCCACTTCTACTTACACACACAAATTAATCTTCTGCTTAATTTAGTCAACCTTCCATCTTATGTCTCTTGCTAATCCCCTGTACTTCGAATACCAGAGTAGCCTTAAGGTCAGCTCACAGGGCAACCAAATTAATCTGGGTTATTCAGCTCTAACCTCTCCAAAGGTGGAACATCCCAGGGCTTTTTACACTGGTGGGATATTCAGCAATGGACTAATTTATCCCAATTTGCACTGCACCTCCCTTCAGCAGGTGTTACTCAAGGTTAATCTCACATTTGTATTTACAGTCACTGTTACAGGAACATTAAGCTGCAGCACAACATAATCTTCTCACCACTTTCCACAGCTCTGATCCTCTGCTGCACCTCACCAACAGCAGTGACCTCAGTGCTCACTGTGCATGCACCAGCTAATCCCTGGCTCTGATTTACTCACTCCACCTTCAGGAACAGGTAGAATTAAAAGCCATTTCACACTGTCTTTGCACAAAATCACAATTCAAGGTTACTACAGCACAGCAAGTGGCTGCAGACAGAGGTCACCCTCCCAAAGTGGACTGCAGGAAGGCTTTTTGCTGCTCCCTGGTAAAAGGGCCCTAATACAGCAACATCCCACACAGCACAAGAGCAGAGCAGACTCTGCTGTGTGCCCTGGAACAGCTGCTACAGAAAGGCACCTAAAAGGCATTTTCTGCTACAAAACCAAAGATATGGCAGCAGCGTTTCAGAAATTAATCACACCACAGAAGGGACTGTGTGTGTTTAGAGGATAACACACCTGCTCCTATTTAGAAAGTTCCCTGGGTATGCAATCTGGAGAAATAACAACTGAGACAAGCCTCAAGCTCTTAGCTGTGAAAAATACTTCCCCAATAACACCTGATGATAGAATAAATCACAAAGCATAAACCCACAAACTGAGAGAAAAGTCACGAAGCAGCAAAATGAGAATATGAAAGGATGAAATCATACCATGGGCAGAGGTAAGAGGAATAAAGATCAGATACACAAAGCAAAAGAACTTAAAGCCATCCAAGGAGCAAAGAATTACAAAGGAAGAAAAATAGAAAATAAATCCCAACACATTCTACAGATAGACTACAGGAGAACAACACACAAACTTGGGACTTCTTAAAGGGCAGATATTACAATCAAAGTGTAAACTCACAGACTCTGAGGAGATTTTCTTCAAAAGCTCAGGCCCTGGGGTTCCAACGAGTCTCAAAATGAGCTTCAACTGATCAATATCTAATGATGGACCATAAAGGAAAATGCTGGGAGAAATCAAAATGAAAAGCGCAACATATCACCCTATTAATGTTGAAAATTTATTCCTGCCATGGCCTTGACTGAAAAGCTATTTTTAGGCAAATCATATTCATTCTTCTTGTTTACAACTGAATACAACTGAGCTCTCTCTGTATCAGATTAAACATCTTGTCTACAGATACCCCACATGCATGGAATTGGGCACTGCATCCTGAACTATTTAGGAGCAGAAATCTTTTGCCCCACTGGCAAAGGCTGAATTTCCATGCTCCCTTCACCCCCTCAGGCCCCACACCAAACTGCAGTTAGCAGGATTAGGTTGCATTAGTGACAGCTGAAGTAAAGCAGAAGGCTGCAAAGAGTAGGCACTCATATTAAGAAGAAAGTCAAGGCTTTTTGTGAACACCTTCCAAGCTCATTCAAAGCTGGGAAGGGCAGGAAATGACTGGACCCTGCTCGTACCCTGCAGTGTCACTTCACCAGGGGCACACCCTGCCCATGGCCAGGGCAGCTGAGCTGCTGCAGCTGGCACAGGTCCTGCCCTGGCACCTCCTGGGGACCACCAGGGCAAGGGGACCAAAGCACCTGAACATCCCCTCTGCCCTCCAGATCTGCTGGAGCAGCAGGGGGAGACAGAACAGGGGCTCAGGCTGAACACATCTCTGTGGAAAGCTCTCAGGATGGAACACTGCAGCTGGAAAGAATGTTTTACCAGAACAGAGCTCCCCTCAGGCCACAGGTCAGCCTGAGCTGTCCCCTTTAACAAGGCCTAGGTGACAAAACACACAATTGAGGGGGAGAAATCCATCAAAGACACTGTTTTATGTCTAAATCTCAAGACACTAAGGAGACACAAAGTATCCTTTTTAAAACCATCAATTCATAATCTCTCTTCTTCCCTGAATTATCCTCCTCAGGGATTTCAGACTGTCTGTAATGTTGATATTTGCCTTGAAATTATACCAAAGTAGTTACACAATTTTTTTAGACAATCTTATTTTCTAAGATCAATGCCCTCCTGATGGTTGAAAATACTGCTGCAGTTCCTTCTTAGAGTATCTTTTAATTCATGTACTACAAGAATTTCAAAAACTGTCACCTGTTTAAAAAACCCTAGAAAACAACTCAGAGTTCCTGTAATATTGGCAAACTCTGTATGAAGGAAATCACCAAAGCTTTGCTAAAACCTTAATCTTGTGAGGCAAACTTTGGTCCAAAGTTTTATCTATAAAATTAATTAAGAGCCCTGGAATTAGCACTTTGTCAGACCAGCTGAATTAATTTTTCACTAGTAAAGTTACTTAGCAAACTTCTAGCTACTCAAAACACTTAAAATCTAAGAGTAAACCCAATATCTAGCTGGATTTAGCACAGCTGAATTGCCAACTCTGAACAGTCAATGCTTAAAATAAGATCAGAATATCCACTGCTGTAGGAGAATTAGCAAAGGGCATTCTACTAACCACAGCTGGCTCATTTAAACCAGATTTTCTTCAGAGCTATTTAAAACAGTTCTTACTTCTTTCACTTATTCTTGTGCAAGCAGCAGCTGAAGTGCAAATTTTGGAGAGCTAACATGCCACAGCTCAGTTTAAATATTTAATTTAAAGGCATTTAAAAGCCTGTGCACTGGTGTGCCAACAATATTGCTGCCCTGTTTGCTAGTGGAAGATACTTCTCAGATAAACAAGAAAAAACACAGAATATGGATCTAGCACTGCCAAAACTCAACTCTGCTTCTGCTTTTAGGCCTGCCATCTACAAGCTGCTGCACTGCAGCACTCTTTAACTACAGGGCCCATCACATCCCAGAGAAATGAGCCACGAGCAATTAAAGACAGGAAAGAGATTTAGTAAATACAAAGCAGAAGAAAAACACCACATGCATGGAGGAGGAAAGCACAGCATGCAAACCCCAAGTATCTCCAAAGTACTCCCAAGGACTGATGAGGGACTCTAAAATTCAGAAAATAACCTGCTATCACCACCAGCAGCAAATCTCACAAGATTGTAAGAGTTTATCCAGGCAAAGCAAAGTTCCAAGCTGTTTTAGTTGCCACCACACACAAGAACAAGGTGTATCAGAAGAATGTGTCATTTCAGACTGGTTAGTTATCTGGAAGTTTCATAATACTGAATAAAAATAGTAATAAAAACACTCTTCAGAGTTTAAGGTAACACAGTCAACTTAAAAAATACAGAAAATGCTAAACTAGTACAAGAAAAACCTAGATATTATTTTTACTTAATATGATTTTGTGCTAGTCAAATATTCAAACAAAGTCAACTTTCCTACTTGCATGAATCATTCACATTACAAGAAAATCTGTAAAAAATCTGATATATGTGTTTAACAGAAACTGATCTTGGCATCACACAGATACAACAATACCAACAAGAAAGCCTCAGCAAAGCCTCCCATGCACAGAGTATGTTGAGTTGGAAGGGACACACAAGGATCAGAGTCCAGTGCCTGAAGGACTCTGATTTTCATCACCTCATTTTTTGCTCTTTGATTTCTTTACCACAATCTTGATCCCCTTCTCCACCTCCTGGCAGAGATTTTACCAGTATTAGAAATCCATCTTTCATCCAAATGTTTCTATCCACAGATTACAATAGGAATAATTCAATTACCTTCAGTTGTAAATTAGAAATATTTCAGCAATCCTGCAGAGCTAAGCCCAAATTAACCACAGGGATTTTTCCTGAGAGTATCTCAATTCTTGCTTTTAGTCAATGACAGCTTGTTTAGACCCTCTACAGATTCAGAAGTTTAAATTCCGCATTCATCAGAGGCATTATTAACACAGACAGCATTGAAGATGATAATTTCATAGTCAAACTTTACTACTTACCTGATGAAATGAACTTACAGCTTACCTGTACTGAACAGGTGCATCCCCAGGCTGTACAAAGAAATATGTGATGGACTGTAAATAACATCACAGCATTTCTGCCAAATCCTTGTGAAAGGGACCAACACTTCCAACAAGAGAACCACCTGAACAAGGGGATGATCATCCTGAGAAGCCATTACATATTCTGTCACTCTAATTTTGGAAATGTAAGGCTACAAAGTCGAGAAAATTTACACCTTGACACCAAAAAGCAGGAACTACTTCAAATTTTCAGTTGTCAAACAGGAGCAGTTTCCAGCAACACAAAGTCATATTGCCTCCAACTGCACAGGGAATTTTCTAGAACTGCAGTGGATTTGGATATACCACATCCTTGGCTACTGGACACAAGGCAAACATACCTTGAATTATTCATGTTAATATTAATTCCAAAGTCAGTAAGTCAGCAGTTGTACAGTGACACTACAGGAGGAACAAGGGCATCTGCAAGTCTGTGGGTACAATGAAATGAAGAGCCCAGAATGACCTAACAGGATCTAAATCTGCAAAACCCTTTCACCTCTCTCCTAAAATAATGCACATATAAAGTCTTCAAAGAGCCTTCCAAGACAGGAAGAAGTTAGAACTGACTTATCTTAATTCTGCTTGCTGTTTTCAGATGTCAGCCAAACTGGAGTGAAAGCTGCCAGCCAGGGTCCCCTCCAGTCCTTGGGTAAGTGTTCCATGCACAAACAACATTCAGAACCAACCCTGCTCCCCTTTTAGTTTTAACCTCATGATCAAAAAGCACAAAAAGCACAATAAAGTGGGGAATCACACAGAAGGACTGGAAGAATTACAGTACTACAAAGTTTTGTCTAAGATAGGAAAGGATTTGGTGTGTTTTTCTTAAATGTAAGCAACTCAGAACAGAAAGAGCGTTTAATTAAAAAGCATTACTGCCATTTGCAAAAGAAATTAAGCATTTAAAGTAAATCATCACAAGCATCTGCCAGGAGACATAAATTAGTGAAGTACCTTATTATGATAAAGCAAACAAATTAGATCCTAGAAGTAAAGTTCATTTAGCATTGCAAATGTCAGTGGCTTTAATTTACAGCTAAATACAGAGTTGGAGAAAAAACTTCTCAGACTTGGAAGAATCACCATTATGTTCAATTCATAAAAACCACAAAATAAATCAAAATCATGCAGCATTTCTTACACATTGCAAATCCTATTACAAATATTTTCATTGCAAGCATCAAGTTCTTTAAAATCTGAAGTGTCACTGTTGCTGGGTCAAATAATGGTAATAGCTTAAAGGCTTTTGCTTTGTTTGAATGAACAGTTCTTGGTATTTCAGTTTTTTCTTAAAAGAATCAAAAAAATCTGTCCAAACCAACCTACACATGCTGAATCAACAGATAAAAATATACCAGCTTTTACTTAATTCAGTTTCTGTCTCTGACAGAAAAATACAGCAGAGATGACTACACAGTACAGTACAACAAATTCAACAAATTTAGAGAGAAATTATGAGATGGAGTCAAGCAGAAAAAGAGGAGAGGGAAAAGTTAAAGCACACTGAAAAGGGAGGTAACACTGCGAAAGCTTCTCCTCAGGAGAGAGTTTTGGAACCCAGATGCTTTCTGAAGTTCAATTAAACAAAAATCAGCAATTCCAACACCAACTTTCTTTTCATCAAATGCTAACATACTTGAATTAACTGACAAAACTACTAACAAATTAACAAAAGTTATTAAAATTAACAAACTGGTTGAAATAATAAACTTTGGTAAAAGGTGGGCAATGTAATTTTCTCTAGCAAATGAAAGCCCAATTTCCAGGCAATGAAAAATCTTGTCAGTAGTAAATTACACCCCAATCTTGTATAGCTGAACAAAAATTTTAAGTGCAACAATTTGCATCAAGTCTCACTTCCAATTTCCTGGGGAAAACATGACCAAATCTCACAAAGTCCTCTCCAATATGCCAAAGAGTCCTACCCAGTCCACTTTGATGAAGCAAAAAAAAAAAAAAAAATAATTTGGAAATATCTTATTGAAGGTTGATTTTTCACATCAGCAGAAGCACACTGTGAAAGAAGGTTCACAGTCTGTTTACAGTCAAGCATGGAAATGAACCTAAACATTTCTGAGCAATTTTAATGAGAACCTTGGTGCTAAAGAATCTGCAAACCCACTGCTTTCACAGCCAGGATACCTCCAGGAAAAAAAGAAGAGAGGCCAGAGGAAAATCACATTTGCAAGAAACCTGAAGCATGAGAGGATTCCTGGCAGACATCCATGCAAGTATTAGCTAGAAACTCAACCAATAAATTTAAATAAACTTCAAGGAAGGTAACAGAAACAAACAGTACATAAATCTAGTGATGACAACAGACAATAAAGAGGAACAGATGTGCAGCAAAATCAAGAACTCACCTCCTTGTACTATGAATAAAAGAAGCCATTAATTTAAAAACAAACCAAAGTCCATAACTAAACCCAGAACTTATTTTCTTGTCGATTATGTGAAAATGAAGATCTAATTTCAATTTCAAAAAAGAAATAACTTTTAAAGGATACGGTCTGTTCCAGGGAACAATGTTCTTCCAGTCAACAGTTCAGCCATAATGCATCCCACTGACCAAATATCAACTGAACAAAACAGAAAACAAAACATGATGCATAAATCACAGTCTGAGCAGAACCATCTCATCCAACCAGTGCAAACAACTCCATCCTTAAACAGTCTCAGATTGCTTCAGGCCCTGAAATACATTACAAGCTAACTGATACTGTTCTGTGTCATCTAAAACTAGTACAAATAACAGAATCCAAGATCAGGCAACTCTTCCTTCCAGACTATAACATGACCTGAACACCAAAGAGCTGGGGAGGAATCTAAACCATCAAAGAGAAGAAACCTGTCCAAGAGGACTCTGAGGAATGGATTTGTATAAATGCTACCCAAACAAACACCAGTCATTGCACTGATGATACAAGACAAGCCCATACACGTGCAAGAGGGGGAAAAAAACCCATAAAGTACTGATATATGAAACTGGGGTAGCACATTGTTTTCTCCTGTACAAGAATTACTCTCAGACTTTGATTTTCTTCTCTGCACCTGATCTGCAAGTATTGCTGGAGAGAAGATACTGGAAACTGTGAGGAAGCTAAATCTGTGAAGAAGTGGCTAAAAGGAGAAGAAAGAATGGGAGATTTATCCACTTTTTATCATTTCTTCACACTACAGCTCCAGACATTCTCCTCAACCAGACATGTTCCAGTCACTTACTTTAAGAACCTCTCTGCTAGGAAAAGCAAGGGATAAGTGCTAACAATATTTTGCTGATTGCAGTTTCAAAGGTTCAAATTTAAAGAAGCCTGGTGAAAGCCATCACAATGATTCTTAACTTCCATCTGACAGACTGTGGTTCAAACACCAACTCTGAAGCACAATTACCAAGAGTGCCAACTTATGCAACCAAATAAAGTGGGAGCACGTGCAAGGACAATCTCTATTTTCCCCCTTCACAATTTAGAAGCTTTCAGGGAATTCTTGTGCTGGCTTAAAAGCATTACCTGTCTGGTTGTAGTGCATCCAGTTCAGCATGATCTCAGGAGCCCTGTACCACCGGGTGGCCACGTACCCAGTCATCTCATCATCCGTGTGCCGGGCCAGCCCGAAATCCAGGATCTACAAACACAGAACACCAACCACTGCAGGGCAACAGTGCAAACTAGCCAGCCAAACAAACAACAGGGCAATCACTGGGGACAGGAGAGGTGGGAGAGCTGCAAAAACAGATTATGAAACCAAATTTCACAACCTGTGAAAAGACACTAGGCTAGAACAGCGTAGGACTCGACAATCAGAATTATGTCTGGGCATCTTGTCTCCAAAACAAGTAAACACAAACTAAAGCTGTTAACTCTGCACTTTCATGATGATTCACTAAAAACATAGGACCAGATAAAAAAAAACCACATCCTTTCAACTCTACAGCTGGGAAGCACGTTATTACTTTTCTACGAAAGTATTTTCAAAAGGAATTGTTTTGACACTTCAGTTGCAAGGGACATCCACATGGCACTCACTCAAATCTCAGTCAAAGGAATCAGATTTTTTAATTACATTACCTTTAGCTCACAGTCTTCATTAACAGCTAGGTTACTAGGTTTTAAATCCTAAAAAATTAAACATCAGCATTAAAAGTGGAACGTGTGTTGTTTCGGAAGTAGATAAAATTGTAAATGGAGATAAAAACACAGATTCTAACTGAGTGCAAATACTAACTTTGGATAAATTATTTTATCACAGAGAAAAATCTCTCCTGTGGTTCTCAGAAGTGTCACATACAACCAAAAATGCATAAAGGCAACACTGGTGCTGCATATTTGTATTCCACAGAAAAGCTAATTCACAAAGGAAAATTGTGGATCTTGACAACCACTTCCCCCGTTCAATCTTTTTACTACTTAACCAAAATAATTCTCAGAAAATTTTCTCGTTTCTCTTGGTGCTACATTGTAAAAGTCTGTGCTTCATTTTTTAAAGATATTGTTTCTACAATATCTTCTACTACAAAGAAAATCTTAGAATGAATACTCACCCTGTGTATTATGTCAGCTGAATGGATGTACTGTAAGATAAAATGACAGAATTTATGTAACAGACCAAGCAGCCACCTCTTCATCTCTTCCCTAGAAAATACTGCCCTACCCCAGCCCACACAACTCAGATGCTCCAGTCTGCCTGCAGAAGGAACCAGCCATGTGTCTGTGGGTTCCACCAGGTGGGTGTTCCAGTTTCCCCCTCCTTAGGAACACCCAGGAGTGCTGCCACCCCAGTGGAACAACACAAGTAAACAAAACTGAAGAAATGGAAAATTCACAGCCACAGCAGACCAGAGGGCATCACAGTTCATCATTTTCCACACTCTGCCCATAGGAACACAAAAATGATAGGTAACCTTACTGATGCAGAGCTCCAGAGAGGCAGAAGTGAAAGAACAATAATAACATGTTATTCTGCTATACTTCAGGGAAGTTACAGAAGCCCCCCTTATGCACTGATGAGAATCTCTGAGGATGTGACATTCACCAGGAACTTCCACCCCTCCATGGTGAGCTGTCCCCACTGAGGGAGGACAGGGACACTGACCTTCAGGCCCCGAAGGATCTGGTAAATGAGAAACTGCACATGGTCATCAGTGAGCTTCTGGCATTTCACAATGTTGTTCAGGTCTGCTCCCATGAGATGTGTCACCAAGTATCTGTGAACAAAAGCAAGCACGTGGGCTATGAAGCAATCTCTTGAATAGGATTAGGATAAAAATTCCCTATAAATCTCCAGTAGCAGAGCTGACTGTCCCAAAGCACGTTGTTCAATGAAACATAGATCGTGACACTTTAAATAATGTAGCAAAGTCCAATAGCTTAGGATGCACTCTAACTTTGTGCTGGAATTCAGGATTATTTGTGAATTATGGCAGACAAGGAGACAAGTATTTCTGTCATAACCTGAGAGGCACAAGCAGATACCAAAGACATTTTGTTGCAATCTTCAGAGAAGTTACCTACACATCATTGAATTCTTCTAGTGATTTGGCAGGGGTGAACACGTCCAACAAGCCAATCACCTAAAAAGAAAACAGCCAAGAGAAAAGCTGTGAAATATATTTATAACATAGTATGATACAGTTACTAAGATCCTTTGTGGCACTGAAGTATTTATTCCAGTAGATGTTTCATTTCCATCTGTTCAGTGTTGTGCTTTACACAAGCTAACCAGGCCTCCTGGAACTTGAAAACCTGCTGCAGACACACGTGAGAGCTCTGCAGCTCCATTTACTTGCTCAAATCATCATGAACTAGATACAGGATATAAAAAACATCTTATCTCCAAGCCCCTCAAACCATCACACCTTCCACATTTGCTGGTGTGTTCTGTGCCACATAAAACCAAATGTTTTTTTCAAAATTGTGATCTGAATAGTCAAAGACGGTAGCACTAATATGCCTGCCTGAACCAGCTCTGATCATCTCTGCATCTGCAGGATTTTTAAATCACAACTAAGATAAACTTCCCACAAATGAAGGCATGATGAAGTGATTATATATATATATCTGTAAAAATTACTTAACTTCCCTTTATTCCTTACTCTTAAAGATACATAAGCTCTTTGTAATGCCAATCAAAAAATATTAATGAATCTCAGGCAGTTGTAGTCACAAACTGATTTTCATTGCTTAACCTTATTAGCTTATTTTTTGTGTATGTCAATACATAAAACAAAGCTTTCTTGTTTAAAGAATATCTGGGGTATGAGAAAAGGTCCAGAAATAAATTCCTGAGTACTACTGGGGCATGCCTTTTTACAAGGGCATGTCATGACAGGACAAGAGGCAATAGCTTCCCACTGAAAAAGGGTAGATTTACACCAGATATTAGGAAGAAATTCTCCCCTGTGAGGGTGGGGAGGGCCTGGGATGGATTCCCAGAGCAGCTGCGGCTGCCCCATCCCTGGAAGTGTCCAAGGCCAGGTTGGATGGGACTGGAAGCACCCTGGTTCAGTGGAATGCATCCCTGCCATGGCAGGGGGTAGAACTGGATGATCTTAAGGACCCTTCCACCCACAGCATTTGATATTTCTGTGGATATTAAGCAGGACCAGAAGTTACCTCCACCGCTGAGACAATGGTATCACACAGGAAGAACTGACAGTAACACACACATGCAACACAAGTTGCAGGGATGTGAGCCACACTATAAACATCAAGATGATTTATGGGCTACCAGCTGCTGAGTGCAGTGGTCACAAACCACAGCACCATTGCTGCCACAGCAGAAGTTCTGAACAGACCAGACTATGCTTGCTTGGCTTTTTGTGCTAGATAACCACCCTGGCTTTGCTCAGCTCATGCCCAAAGAGGATTTCCCTTCTGCCAAGCCAGAGTTTGCTGGGACAAAAGAAATCAAGAGCCTTCCCTTCTTCTTGATGTTCTGACAGTTCTACCAAGAGCTGGTTATGAGAAGTTTTGCCCCACTGCACACAGAATTTGCTCCAAACACCATGCAGTATAAATATGTTGGCATGTTAATGTCACACACTGAGTATACTGGTCAGGCAACTGTCTTCTATACCAAATGGAAGCTTTATCAAAAAAAGAGTTCAATATAACATTTGCCACGTTCTGATTTGTTTCCTTGCTGATGATTTAAGTGGATGGCTCATATCAACAACCATCTAATTTCCACCCCTTCATCACCACCTCTTTTTTCCTCCCTATTTTACCCACAGGAATCTAATGAACGTCTGCTTCATAACTTTCTGACACAGGCAAGCCAAAAAAGAAATTACTAAAAACCTTTCAGAAGACAAACACTAAAAACAAACTCGGGATTTTCTTTCTTTAAATAAATGCTTAACATAACAAAAACTGCAGTTTACTACAACAAGTAACCAGGAGAATATAAGCGACCCACCTGTGTCCTAAATCCTTATGAATTTGCTACACAGTAATTTTGAGATTATTCTAGAAAATATTAAGATTTTTAAATACAAGATTGGTTATTGTGGGGGGTTTGGGGGTTGGTTTTGTTACTCTGCATGACATTCTACAGCTCTAATATCTCGGACTGTGGCAAGCTTCGCATTTATCATTAGGAAAAAAAACATATGCACCAAGACATTTCAAAGCAATCCTGATGGATGCTCAGTCCAAGCTCAGGAAAGCATTCCATCCTCTGTCCCTGCACTCACATTTTCGTGTTTCATGTGCTTGAGCAGGCGCAGCTCCCGGTAGGTTCTCTTGGCGTGGATGATGGACTGGAAGGGCCGCGACAGTTTCTTCACGGCCACCCGCAGACCAGTCTTTGTGTCAAAGGCAGAACTGCAACACAGAGCAACCAAACCATCACAATTAACTTGTTATTAATGCCTCCAGATCAACACTTATTCTAGACAGAGTTATGAGTTACAGGTGACACCGTTTCTCCAATGGAAATGATTTCTAGGTATCCTGGTCCATGCCACCCAAAATCCTCATATTTTTACACAGCTGTTGGTTTCTGCAGAAAATGTTTAAAAGATGAGACTTGTCCACACAGTAAAGGGAAACCTTGTAGAAGAAAAGATAAATGTTTGCTGCCTGAAGTGCTCTTAAACATAATTATGCACTAAAACTCTGGAGAGAAGAGTACTTGTAAAGACTATCACTATTCCTAAACAACTTCAAACAGCACAGTTGATCACAAAATGCTACGCTCAAAATACTACTTTCATGGTTTAAATCCATACAAAAACCCAGGACTTGTGCCTAATAAAATCAGTTATGACTGTTGTTAATCACAACTGAAGGTGAAATTAAATTTCTTTAGTAAATCCCATCCAATCACCAAGAGTTCTGTTCTACAAAAGAGCATGTGAATAAATGATACATAGCTGTACATTACCAAACCTGGTCCCTTCAGCAGAAACCTTCTACATACAAAGAGCATTTTTCCTTAAGTGTCCATGAGGACTGATTTAATCCTACTCAGTAACTAAATATATATACACACACATATATATAGTACAGTAAAATTATATTTTAAGTAATTCCTCATGCAACTTATAAAGCTCTGGCCTGCCCAAAAGGAGGGAGGAGGAGAAAAAGGATGTGAAATCAACACTTGACTCAAGACAAAAAATATGGGGAAAGTATGGAATGTAAAGAGGCATGCAAGGACAATACTGGTTGATTTTCCTGCTGCATTTATGATTCAGGTGAACTCCTGATTCCATTTAAAAGTGAGCATGCACTAGTTCTTGATAACCATCAAGCAAAAAGGAATGCTACATAGTTATAAAGGTAAAGTGTGAAATATAAAGCTTAACTAACAAAGCTCAAAACCAATCACAAGAGCAGTCCTAAAATAAACCCACAATTGCATATGCAAACCACAACACCAACCCCACCAAACGAGCTATTTAAAATAAATGCAGCTGTCATTTACTTTTAAAGCAACCACCAAGAATTAAGCTGCAAAAAAGACTCCTTATCTCAAATTTGCCCAGTTTCTAAGGAATTCGGTACATGAATTTTATGAGAAATAGAAAACACAACACCAGCACCCTTCTGTGAGCAGTGACCCTTCCCCCAGGCCCTGGCAGGGAATGGAAAAACCCTCTGTGCACAGTGGAAGAAAAGCATCTCCCTTTCTATAAAGGGCATCCACACAGTGGAAAGAGCTCTGGAAAACACACGGGAGTACACCAGGTCACAGGAGCAGCGACCTGCCAGAGCTGAATTACTCAAGCTGGATCACACTGGCTCAAAAAAACACCCATTAGCAACTACTTCCACATGCAAGTTATCCTTTACACCTCAGCCTGGCAGATAAAAGCGGCCAATATGCACTCGTTTTTTTAATGTTGATTTCAAATTTTCAAGTTTTCACACATCGCTAGGAAAAAAAAAAAATTAATATTTAAGCGGCAACACTTCATGAAAGTTAGATCTCATTTTTTTTCAGCCTCGGGTAAAATTCACCATCTTGCAATACACAAGTATCCCTACTTCGGTCTGGAATTATATGCCAGCATTTTACTGGTACATAAGGTGTTTTCTAGGACTTAGAGCAAAAATAAGCGTTGTCATCATAATTCAGCACATGCTGTCATAAATTAGTCATGGATCTTCACCAGTTTCCAAACATTTCAGGTGCAAAATGCAGCAAATGACAGTAACCCTTTTATCGTGCAAAGAAGAAGATCCTCTGCATCTCAAACCTCCACAGCTCCAGAGTCAAATTTATCTTTTGGTTTCCAAAATTCTGAGATTTCACAGCCACCAGCCATAAGATAAGCTATTTCAGGATTCAGATGAAATTCAATTTCACTTTTTGTTTTTTCAATTACATTTTCTGGGGTCACATCAAGCCACTGTGCTATTGTAGTGGCTGTACAACCTCCAAGGGAATTGCAGACAGCAGTACTGATTAAACAGCACAATGCACAAGCCCAGGAAAGAAAAGTCTATATAACTGCAAATTCACAATCTAGACTTGAAGTCAGAACACGAAGTCTGGTCCTATTTGAGGCCTAAAGACTATTTCCCCACAGATAAAATCATGCTGAGTAATTTTCTGCCAATACAGATAACTGGCTAATGGCTCCTGCAGAGCTACAGAACAGCTGTCAGCTGGAGAACATTTTAAAGAACACTAAGCTGCCTTTCATCACAGACTTAAAACAGCTGCATTACACTGATCATATTTCAGCTTAAGAAGCCCAATTAGGGAAAAAATTGCATGATCTCCAGTTTTAAATCCCTTTTTAAACAAGATCAGCACTAATTTATCACACTTTTTTTTAACCTCTTACACAGTACTGTGCTATGGCAAATGAACTGCATCCACCTCACCCTAAGTGAGCTAAAATTACAATTCTGATCTAACCCGAATTGAATCCAGAACACAGGAGGTAGATGAAAACAATTATTTTAGAGAACCTATCCACTGATAGTAACATTTGAAGCAGTCTGAGGAACTAAAGTATGCACAAAGTTACTTATGAGCCAAATTTATTTAAATATTAGGTAATCAGCATGTTAATTTTTGTGCAAAGGCTATTTTGCTAAATATATGCTGCTCATTGCTAGTGCCTCTGCAAATAGCCAAGCTAACTAAATCTCCTTACTTCTACCTCTGAGGTTAATTAATTCACTCCTAATCAGACAGAAAAACACAGTTTGAACCTGCCAGTTTATTATTGACTGCAGTCAGTTCTGTGCCTGCACTTCAGCCATCACCCTGCCAACACACTATAAAAGTTGCAAATATCATTCTTCTGTGCTAGATTAGCTTCTGCTTCTAGGAAAGATGCAATAAAAATTTCCCTATAGGATAGATGTGCTCTCACTAATTTCCCTTCTTAATATACCAAGTTCCCTTACAGTCCAAACTCCTTGCCAGCACTTTGAGAGCTCTGCTCACAGCTTTTCTGTGCCTGCCCTTCTCCTACTCAACTCCCCCTTCCTCACACATCTTCTGCCAATCCTTCCTGTGTGCCTGCTTCATCCCACTCACTTGTACAGTTCTGTTCCTATCACTCCTCACAGATCTACCACACCTAGCTGGAGGAGCAGGCACCTGTCTCTCCAAGCACACACAGGATTTGGAGGCACTTGCACGCTTTGAGAAGGGGTTAGAAAAAAAAATCCACAGAGGAATTGTTTCTACAAAAGTGATATTGGGGTTATTACGTTTCCTCTGGAGCCTAATGCTTTAAATTTTCTTAAATCTGTAAGGTTTCTCTGGGAATTCTCAGTATCTGAGAAATTCAGACTCAGTGTTAGTGCAACTGTGGGTTGAAATTGGAAGAAATCACAGTTTCTGGAGGGTTGTATCACCTAACAGTCTACCAAAAAAACCCAAAACCCCAAACACCAAAACCCTAAAAAAAAAAATCTTTTGCAAGATACTGAGGAAGAGCAAGTCTTGGCTGTTCAATCCTTTCCAAATTAATTAAGGCAATGCAGATAGCTTGCAAAGCAATTAAACCAAGACTCTTATTTTACAAAGGCACCAATAGAACAAAGAACAGCTGCTAAATATGTAACAACTAAGTAAAGGAAGAGTATACTAAATGTACTTCACAGCCTTTTAGAAATTGATGGCAGAAACTGTGAAAACACCATTTTGCTTAGCTCAGAGCTGGCTGAAGTGATGCCAGGAGTCGAGACTTCCCTCCAGCACACGCAAGAAATGAAGCAATTCTCCAACTGAAGTGAGTCACCAATCAATCCCATCTCTGTTCAGCAACTTCCCACTGCAAGATGTTGTATTGTCCAGGCCCCTCTCCTCCTTATGTGAAATGTTACAAAATGCATCAATCAGGAACCCTTTTCTTTCCAATGCAGACCTGCTTACAAAAGCATGCAAAAGCCTGTGTTGTATAAAAGCACAAAATGTTGCACAAATGAATGAAACAGCATTTTATGCAACAGATGCCACAGCAATTGGGACTTAGGAAGACTCAATCTGAAGATGTGCGTAGATTTTTTCTCAAAGGTTTGGAACTGAATTCCTATTCGTATCTCCAACACTTGCAGTTTTTAAAAAATGGATCCTGGAAAACACCATAACCGATGAGCATTTGAACCTCATTCTTCCAACACTGCACATCACCCTTCAGAACTGCGATATTTGCTCTCATTTCAGGCACGTGTCTCAGGCTGCCTGCAGAAAATGCCTCTCCCTCCCTGCACTGACTCCTCAGCACTCAGGTTTGTGTATGAGGCAGTTCCAAGCCACACTCACAGCACATTCAAAGCGGCCTACAACAGCTCCATAGTCGAAGTGACTCATCTGGCAGCTTAATGCTTTCTTTTTTTATTCATTTTCTCCTCCACTTTCTGGAGATTCCTCATTTTCAAATGCCTCATCTGGACAATTTAACAACAGAGCATTTGATTACATTTGAATAAATTAATGCAGTGAACATGCATGAAAATATCTTTACCATTTTAAGGATTGTTAAAACACCACTGTGTACTGTCCCAACAGGGGTACACCAAACTCCAAATGAAACTAGGTAGCTTTTTACTGGAGAGAACAAAAACAAAAACCTCTAAAAGGACAGAGAGCAGAATAAGTCCTTGCAGGAATACCCTAAATAATATATATCACCACTTGTAGCTTAATAAACATCCATAAATATGCAAATGTTTTTTCTTGAATTTTTCAATTCTGACATACTTTCCATATCACTACATCTTTTCTGAAAACTATTTTTAGAAGAACATACAGGAAGCCATTAACATGGACTGTAAAAGGACTCTGTGCCACATGTCTGAAATTGCTTCCAATACAAAATTGTTTCACTTGGTCTGAACAAAGTTGCACAATCTTTGAAAGTTTTGAC
The DNA here is from genome assembly GCF_009819655.1 of Sylvia atricapilla. Lineage (NCBI taxonomy): Eukaryota > Metazoa > Chordata > Aves > Passeriformes > Sylviidae > Sylvia > Sylvia atricapilla. The sequence continues at coordinate 3,702,254 of NC_089164.1, read as the reverse complement.
ACAGCAAAACAGGAAATTCATGATGCAAACTCTTTAGTTACTGGTTGAAAACTTTGCAAGTGTTACATGTACAGTGGAGAGCGCAGGGAGGAGGAAAAGAAAATAGGAGTGGGATATATAATGTAGGATCAACCTTAAGATACAAAGGACCAAGTAAATTAACTTCCCATTACATTTCAGGAGTTGCATAACTCTGTGACACTCACAGGGGTATTTATCAGCTGTGTCAACAAGGTCCTTCTTTCACCAAAAGAAACCTGTCTATTCCCTTCCAATCAAAACCATTCTATAATTATATTAAAAAAAAAAAAAAAAGAAAGAAAACCAACAAAAGCACACCTCAGCAAGTATACTGGTTATTCTTGCTACAACATTGACCTGCATGGTGCACTTTTATGAAATGCAAGCCACTGCACACCTCAATCACATCATTTTAAAAAATGCCTGTTATTTAAGCTCAACTTACCAACGATTTTATAGCAGGTTAAGAACAGCTGAGTATTTCATTAAAACTGCAGCACATGCAAAGCAACTTATCTTTTTAATAGCAGAATGCAGCATGTGTCCTTCCTTATAATAAAAAGGATATCCAGAATGTAAATTTGCATACTACATTAATAAAAACACATGCATGCCTGCTCGAACACAACAGCAAAGCAGCTTGGTAATCATGCACCCGTATTTCAAAATCCTGCTCACACTTTGACAGAACCAAAGAACACAGAATAAAACCCAGAATGCTCATGTGGAAGATGTTTCTTTAAGCAAAGGAGGCAGTAATCTGTGAGCACTTTACTAAATGACTGCCAAAGTCTGGAGGCAAACTGATTCAAATACTACCTTGCCTTTAAGCTGAAGCAAAGTATGCAGCTCCATTTCTGTGTAATGATCCGCCGCACTTCAGCGGAGAAGCTACAAATTAAGGACGTATTGCATCTCACACACGTAGCCTGGTTTGTTCCTATTAGGTAAGCATTAAAAATTATCTCTTCAACCTCCCTGGATTTCTGCAGGTCTCATATCAGGACTTTACTCTCCCAGGGAGCACATACTGCAGTAATTCTATAGCAATAAAACGAGCCTCCCTGTGTTCATCTATTATTGCCAAGAAAACACCGGTGCTTGTAAACCCACAAGTCAGGGATACAAAAGCAGCTCTCACAGCAGTCTCTTTACTTCCTGCCTATCAACAAGTTCCAGACAAAAATACAATTGCCTCAAATATAATGGATCCTTCAGGTCCAGAAAGAATCTAGGACAAGAGCTGCAAAGCCCTCAGCTCTGCAAAGCCAGCTATGGGGGGGTTTGACCCGGCTCCATCCCTTTGCACTCCCCCTTACTGCCTGCAAGAAGTCACACTGAAATGTGTCCACATGAGATCATTCGGGGCGGCGGGGGGAGGCCGGGAACGACACATTATTATCTTCCCCTGCAAAAATGTTTCAGAGCCACCTGCCATGTGGTGCAATCCCCGACGCATTCCAGAGACGAGACTGCGGCTTCCCGGCAGCACCGCGCGGAAACCCGGCAAGAAAAATGTCTCTTGCAGCAGGCTGGTGAGGAGCCGAGGGACAGGAACCCTCGGGGGACAGAGGAGCCCCGCTCCCGCGGTGCACACCCCGCACAGAGCCCGCCGGGGTCCCTGCAGGGCAAAGGGGCCGCGGGGCGGGGAAGCGACCGAACGCGACCTCCCCCGCACAGCCCCGTCCCCTCCCGGCACTCACCACACCGAGCCGTAGGCCCCGGAGCCGACCGGGGAGAGGTTCTGGTAGCGCTCGGGCACCTCCCACACCGTCTTGTTCAGCTCCTGCCGGTAGAACTTGGGCCGCTCCTGAGACATCTCGGTCGCGGAGCCCGCCCCGCCCGGCCCGGCGGGAGGGGGAGGCTCTGCCCGCGGCTGCAACAGCACCGCCGCCGCCACTACCTCCTTCTCCTCCTGCAGCAGCAGGAGCAGCGACTTCTTCCTTCCTTCCTTCCTTCTTTCGCTCCCTCCCCTCAGCGCTCCCGGGCGGGGGCAGCCCCCAGCAGCGACGCCCCCGCAGCCGCCGCCGGCCCCTCACGCTCCGCCCCGCGCCGCCGCTTCCCCCGCTCCCACAGGCGCAGGGGGCGAGGCCGAGCGCGGCCTTGTCACCGCCTTCCCCCGCCGCTCTCCCTCCTTCTCTCCCTCCTTCTCTCCCTCCCGGGGCTGTGCCACGAGGGGCGGGATGACCCCGTGAGGCGCGGCCGGTGGTCGTGCGGCCAGCGAGGCGGGGGAGCTGGCGTGCGGGGCGGGGACGCGCTCCAGCCGCAGGTGGGACGGCGCAGGCGACACCGCAGCCACCGCCTCCGCCCCTCACGCCCCGCCCCGAGCCGCACAGCCCGGGCGGTGTAGCCTCGTACACCCCGCACAGCCCAGACAGCCCCGGGCAGCCCCGGACACTGGCCGCGGGCACCGGCGCCGCTGTCCCCGCACAGCCCGGGCGCGGAGCTCGCTGCCCGCGGGCGCCACAGCCCGGCGCCTCCTCAGCGCTGCGCTCGCGAGAGCTGCGGGCCCCGCGCACAGATGCCCCAATATGGAGCCCGCGCGGCGATGTCTCGCGAGAGCAGCGCTGAGGGGGCGGGGCCCGCGCGAGTCCCGCCTTCCCGTCAGGGAGCGCCTCGCTTCTCCTTGGGCCGTGCTGAAATAAAAAAAAAAAAAAAAATAAAAAAAAAATTAAAAACATAGATAAGAAGCTTAGCTAGGGCAGCACAGGGTGAGTAACAGCCTGCCGAGGTGTATCTGTATATCCGAGCCTTAGTGAAGCCTTGCAAGCTGCTGTGAATTGTTCCCTTCCAGGAGTGTCAAGTCAGGGCTGTTGGGGAGAGCCAAGCTTGCGCTGCGCAGATTTCCCAGTGGCCTCATCGTTCTCTGTGCTTTTCTGACAATAAACTACTTCTCAGTGCTTCTCAAAAGGCCTTGCAGTGTCACAGATACAGATGTGTTTGCTTTCAAGTGCATGTATAAATCTCAAGTCATTAAGTGCAGCGGGTTAAGCTAATTTTGGAGCGGAACCCATGGTGGCTTCGCCAGGTAGTAAGTACAGAATGTCACAGCAAATAATTAATGTTAAGGGATTTATTTGTGATCAAGGTCAAATTATTTCTGTGTTCAAAGCCACTTAGCTTTTGATCTCAAGCTTTAGAAAGGTGATTTATTTTTTTTTTTAGCAATACAGTGCAAGATAGACACATGAGTGACAATGGGTCTATCCCACAGGATAGACAATGGGTTTATGGAAGCTTGCTTTTAAAACATTTGGCTTCCCGTATCAAAACTCTTCTCTTTTCCTATGCAAAGTTGCACCTTGTCCTATGGTGCTGCAAGTCATTTAAGCCCACAGGAGTAAATGCTTAAAAGTTACCACAGCTTGCACCTATAAAGTGAATACTTCTTGGTGTGTTAGGGTTCTTAACACCTTTAATTCCCAAACTCTTTTGCTTCCTGTTAGTTTTGCTTGTTGTATGACTTTGCCTTGAAGAGGGTGATCATGCCAAAGGGTGTCAGACACACCTCGCTCTCTCTGTGGTTTGGAGTGACTGGGGCATGTGCATGTGTGCAAGACAATAAATATAATGTTGGAGTCCCTGCTGTGGTATCAAAAGAAACAGGTCTCAGTGATTGTGGTTTTGTTTCTTTGTTTTAGTTTGATTTGACTGTGAGTATATGACAGTTTTCTTTCTCAATCTCTGGATCCAGCACGGACTCTCAATGGTTATGCCTTTGTCTGCTCTGCTAAGTCCTCCTATGAAAGTAAACACAGAATCTCTTATTCATCATTTATTTGGGCTTTGTTTCAGTGTATACTGAAACTTCAACTGCTGTTTTGAGACCGTGACAAGGCTTGAGACTCCAGACTGAGCCACTGGGTGAGGTTCTCCAAGGTGTGGTGAGCTAATCTATCAGCCTGCTGCTGCCAAAAGGGACAGGACCACACAGGGAAAGGAAAGCAGGGGAGCCAGCCTTCTCTTTCTGGATAACCAGCTCTTTCATCAGCTTAGACATGTGTGGTACTGAAGCCTAAAACTATGGGTCTTGTCCAACTTATTGCTGTAAAAGAATTTTCTGGTGGTAAATGCAGGCAGTTTGAGTTGCTGTTGTTTTTTTCTAGTTTTCAGTAACCATGAAGGCTTGTCAACAAGGTCACTTTCTGGAATAGTGAGATCCTTTACATTGTGCAAAAGCCTTCTGTTCCACCACTGTCTTTTTATATCTTAGAAAATGTAAGAAGGAGATTGGATGAAATTCTGGAGTCAGAGAAACTGACTGATAAGGGTTGAATTGTGTCTAATTATGACGTGTGATGTAGAGTTAAGAGTCTGTCCACCCAAAATTGTGTGATGCAATAAAATACATTTTGCTCAGAATTCAAAGGGAGAATTTTGCTAATATTGTTGGAAACTTTATCATTACACCCGATGTTTAATGATAAAATCTCTTTTATTTCTCCCTCCAGCTCATTGTTTAAGAAAAATGTCTGTCTTGCTTCCTCATGATCTTTTCCCTGTTTCTTTGCCACTTCCCTGTTTCATGTGTTTTCTCTGTTCTCCATTTTGTATCCACTTGTCAGCAGAGCCACCCTTGACAGTGAAATTATGGAGAGGGACACACCTCTATAATGTTGATGTGAGTCCCCACAGTCACTGTTCACAGTTCAGGGATGCCAGAAGCCTCACTTATATTTGGTTTGTAAATTAAGAGAACAAAAATCACCAACATTGCCAGGAAATTAAAAGGGGGAAGAAGGAGCACTGTGGGGTGGGGTTAGTCAGTTTAGCTACTGGAAATTCTGATTCAAACACATACATGGGAAATAAATCATGTAGGTCAAGTCCTGATTTAACCCACTTATTAAATTCAGTAATATAGGACACATTTTGGGGAGGTGAGATAAGTTGGTTTATTTTTGCTTCCCAGATGCAGTGTTTATATGGTTTTCTTCTAGGTCAGAACAGGAGGAATCAAAATACCATCCCCTCTTTTTTCTCCAGTATTAATTAGGTCAAGTAATTGATGTATCCAGTGCTCTGGGCTTCTCCAGTGACAGGCTATGGTGTGAACAGCACCCGGAGTAGTTGTGATTCATCTGAGTGGAATGCAAAGGCACAGAGGTGCCTGCCTGGGGCTGATGGTGTGTGCCAGCTCTGGGGTAACACCTGTGCAGGTGCCTGCAGAGAGCAAACAGAGCAAGCCCTGGTGGTCGTGTGAGGTCACACAAAAACTCTGCAGAGACAGAGGTTCTAAAAGGAATTGTTTATCTCTTCAGCTTCTCCTGTGGAAGGTTCAGGAAGATCGCACTCAAGACGTTCCCTGGCCTAAACTGGTTGTTTTCATACTGGTTCAAAGATTGGATCTTGAGGGATCAAAACGTTGGTGTGTTTCAGATTTCTCAAGGTAAGCAGAGAGAAAAAAAAGTATTCAAGCTTCCCTTTTGTATATCCTGATTTTCGTAATCTATCTCCTATGTGGGTTTCTGTTCTTTCTAATGTCATCAGGTTATGTGGGAGCTTTAAGCTTGGAAGTTCCTTGAGTCATTACAGTTTATTTGCATGTTTGCAGGAAAGTAGCTTTCCTGTAATCAGATATTACATGGTATCATTTCAAGGACAGGGCACTACTCAAAAGCTAAAGAAATAGCAGCATTTTCCTCTAAACAAAACAGCATGGTCTTTAAAATCCACCTTGCAAAATCAGGTCTGTTAGGTGTTCACAGGCATAACCATCCCACTTACTGGTGGCCTTACTGATCATTGTTCTTTGTCTAATTTCTAATTAGCAAGACCCTATGACATGGAACATCATTGGCTTTTGCCACTAACTGGCCTGGTTTTATCAGGTTCTGAGCTGGGATTTTCAAAAACATTATCAGGTTTTCAGCAGCAAAATTTTACTTGAAAACAGTAACCAAGGATACCAAATTTATTTGATTTTAGAAACAGATTTTTTTGCTTTCTGGGGCTTTTAGTTTGGCTGACCAGGTAACTTTTGCCAAATATAAATTACTTCCTTTCTGCTTTCTGCTGCTTAATGACAGATATTATATTTGAGACTTCACATCATATCTGGGTGAGGTTTATTTTGTACCATGAAATGTTTCTGCAGGACCTGGAGGTTTTGTTCACTGCTGCTTTGAAATATTGGCAAGATGTCCTGTCTTTTTCATCTAACAGTCAGATGTTCTTTAGGTGAGACTCCAGACTTCCAGATTCTCAGTTTATCATTGTTCCACTCCTGCAGCTGCTCTGTGGTGACAATTTCACCAAGTCAATCAAGTTTTCTTTGTACTCCTGAGGACGTGAGCTGGCACAGCTCCTGTAGCAGCCTCCTGTGCAGAGGAGATGGCTGGAGGCTCATGGAGATGTCTCCTGCATAAAGAACCAGTGCAGGCAGCTTCACATTTACCCCCAGGATGTCACTGTGAATCATAAATTTGGCTCTGATTTTCTCCACTGCCTTCCACACGCAGTTTGTTGCCATGGCTTAATGTTTGATGGGTTTATGTCTCTAGTTTGTTCAGAACCTAACTTATTAAAATGTTGTTTAGATGAGAGAAGGCCCTTCATGTTATCATTATATGTAGAGCTCTGGCCTGTCTGGTAACTTGGTAATTTCTTCTCTTTTTTTCAGTCTTTCTGGCAGGTCCTTAGAATGTGTCATGTTTTGGTGCTGTGCATTAAAATCTCGTTGTGCATCTGATGAATTGAAGACAATGGTAAGACTCTGAAATTTTCAGACAGGACTTTGAAAACTTTAGGTACTTACTCAGAAACAGTAGAAGTTAATTATATATGTGAATGATATATATGAATGAAAATCCACTGTCTCATACTGCACAGACTGATGATGAGGGGAAGAGAAAGATGTAGCAACATCTCATGCAGTTCCATCTTCTGTCAAATCTAGGCTCATTCAGCATCCTAATTTTAGCTAAACATTGTCCTCTAATGGTTCTCTGGATACCTCAGACCCTAAAACTGAGAAAAATTACATGGAGGCCTTGACAATTACTGCATCAATAATATTTTGACTGGCATCATTCAGGTAGAGGCTGAATCTATTTTATATCCTTAGTGATATTTTCCTATGTGCATTCTTCATACAGCTGTAAGGAGAATATTGTCTGCAGTTTGCAGGTGCTGGGGTGGAGTTGGTGGTCATTTTGCATCTTCTTAGTGCTCATTTTCTCTTTGTATCACATTCAAAGGTTATTTGGGTTGTAGCAGTCCTTACAGCTGGCTGTCACTGTGAGTAGTAGCTGTTTACTAATACTGACTTACCTCCAAGGATAGGTTTTGAACTTAAATGAAATGTTTTAACTGTACTTCTTGGTGTGTTTTTTTCTTCTTTGTTTATTTCCTTTATGTTTTATAGCCTCTTTGGTAGAATCACAGACTCTTCTGTGTCAGAAGGGACCCCACAAGGACCATCCAGACCAACTCTGGCCCTGCAGAGACCCCCAACAATCCCATCTTGTTCCTGAGAACAATGTTCAAGCTCTCCCGAAGCTCTGGTAGCCTCATGGCTGTGCCCATTCCCTGGGGAAATAACCTTTCCCTCATCTCCAGCCTGACCCTGCCCTGACCCAGCTCCAGCTGCTCCCTCAGGTCTTGTCACTGCTCACAGAGAGCAGAGATTGGTGCCTGCCCCTCCTGAGGAAGCTGCAGACCCCTGAGGTCTCCTCCCAGTCTCCTCCAGCTGAACAAACCAAGTGACCTCAGCTGCTCCTTGTATGGCTTCCCCTCTTAGTCCCTCATCACCTTCTTGTCCCTCAGGTGCTTTCTAACAGCTTTAGATCTCTCCTATATTGTGATACCCAAAAGTGGCCCAGCACTCGAGGTGAGGCCACACCAGCACAGAGCAGAGCAGGATAATGCCCATCTTTGCCCTCCCAGGACAGGGATGTCCCTCCTGGCTACCAGGGCACTGCTGGCCCGTGTTCACCTTGCCATGACCAGCACCCCCAGGCCCCATTCCACAGCACTGCTCCCCAGTCCATCCCTACATCCAGGGCTGTCCTGTCCCAGGTGCAGACCCCAGCACTTGCCTTTGTAAAACTTCATACAGCTGGTGATTGCCCAGCCCTCTAATTTGTCAGTCTCTCTGCAGAGTCTCTTTGCCTCCAAGGGATTTGACAGCTCCTCCCAGTTTAGTGTTGTCAGCAAACTTAGTCTACCTTCAATTCTCTTATGTCCCAGTGGTTTTTGAAGATGTTGAAGAGAAATGGACCTAAGATGGAGCCCTGCAGATAGCAGACTTTGGGAAGAATTTTTTTTCACATCTGTGTCATCAAAGGAAGGTTCTTTCTAACTCTTTATGATGTGCTGTGCTGGCTGCTTTGGACAGGCATAAAAGGTCAGGTGAGGTAGAATCTACTGCAAAACAGTTTGCTGGAGTCTAGCTGGACAGCAGAAGGTAGAATATTTGGCTTGATATCTAAGCTTTCATATTAAATTATCCTGCCAGTAACTTAAATATTGTCATGGAGTTGAGGAAATGGGGCTGGGCAGATACTCCTATGAATTCTCTTTCTTTTTTTTGTTTTTTTTCACAAATACTTGCCTTTTTGTAATGGATCAAAAATCCAATTTGTTGCTTTGAGTCCTGTGTTCCTTTTCGGGCAAAGACATCTTTGTGTGCAAGCTGGAAAGGCATCCTGCTGAGTTTTGAATTACCTTGTTGTTGTTTTTATTTCTCTGACAGAGTGAGGATCCTGCCAGGGGAGGGTGAAAGCTCCAAGATCTTTATTTCCAGAGGTTACTGCACCAGCTGTTTTGGGGCTGCTGCAGGAAGTGAAGGACAGAGATAGCTTGATTTCCTGATGAACTGGAGTTTATGCACATGCTTTTTCTGTCAGTATTCTGCAATAATTTTTAAGCTTGGTGGCTTTCTCAGCCAAGTTTGAACAGGGCAGATGGTTGGAAAGTTCCAGGAAAAGCAATTGTTCTGAGTAAAATATTCCAGTAGTTGCCCCACCTAGGGGAAGGACCCAGTCTTGGCTAATCATCCTGTGCTGGGGTCCTACACCTAAAGGAGGGAAGAAGGAGGAGAAAAACCTCCTGAAATCTGCGGGAAAGCAGGGTTAATGAGTTCTGCTCATGAAACAACTTGTTTAACTCCCTTATCTGAACATTGTGCACAATAGTCTGATGTAAGGATATTGATCTTTCAGACTCTCCCCCACAGAAAAATCTTCAAAGAATGAAGGTGACAGTAAATATTCACCAGTCTCCCTTTAATGCAGGTGATGGGAGGGTTGAGAGCAGCCCCCAGACAGGAAGTGACTGTTTCTCCAGGAACCCCCTTTGAGATGAGGCTGGCCTGGGAATGCAGCAGGGACCCACAGCAGCTCAGGGGTGTCACCTCCAGCAGTCCCTGTGAGCTCAGGTCCTCCAGAGCTGGGATTTGGGCTGCCCTTTGCTCCCATGCCAGCAGAGCCTTCTTGCTGCTTACATGGGGTCACTTGGTTGTGGGAACTGCACTTGACCACCTTGACAGTCAGAGTTGGCTGACTAAGAGTTATATCCACAGATGAACTTGGCTTTTCAAGAAGAATAAATACTTTTTCTCTGAAAAAAACCCTCTGACAACAAAATTCTGCATGAAGGGCAATGTCAGAGATCTCATGCTGAGCCCAGAATAAAACAGAGCCAAGCTCTTCCCAGCAGTGTGATACTCCCCCCTTCAATTGGATTTCCAGGCTGGAGAAAGAGATGGAAGTATACCAGCAATCCCTGAAGGACTACTGATGGGGGATTCACATTTCAGTAGAGAGGAGAATGGTACAGTTAAGCAACAGTTCTGGTGATTCTTTATCAGCTGTTGATCCTCTTTTTATTCTTTCTGTTCCAGAGTTTGTAAAGTAGCCTAACTAATGCCTCCAGAAATTCTGTCGTTCTAAACAAAGAGCAACACTTATTTATTTCAAGCATTTTCAAATAGATATGCTACACAGCAATGCCAAAAGCAGAGAAATTTCCATGTATAATTCCTAGTTTTGTAGCTAGTTCTAACAAACTATTTGGACTTGGTTTTCAAAATTCTAGAGAAGTTTAAATATCCTAACTTAGCACTTCTTAAATATGTCTTTTTTGCTAGTAAATAAAATTAATCTAGTGTATTTCAACAGATTACAGGTATGCAGTTTTATTATTTTCAGATGCATTTAGATCATATGAAGCTTCAAAGAAAACATTTTATTACTACCCATTATCACTATTCTGAAGCTGATATTGACTGCATCAGCATAACAGGATGTCCCTCCATCACTTCTTCCTCAGTCCCTTTCTAATCCACCAGAACTAAACCCCAGTAGGCAATCTGATATTTTTGTTCATGTTTTTGTAGTCTTGTACTGAAAGAATGGAGAATGGAGGAATATATTCCCTTAGTTCTGAAGAGGCAGGACAATTGTAGACTTAGCACTAGAGGTTATTACACTTAGCACTTGAAAAAAAATCCACTTAGTTATATTATTTGGAGATCAGCCATGGAGTTTGATGCGGTAATATCGGTATAAAAATGTGCTCTAGGTTTCTGCTGAAAGCAGAAGCATTTAACTGCACCAGCAATGCACATCACAAGGCTTCACCATATCCTGTCTGAAGAATTTTCTCCTGGCACAAATTGCCTTGTGTGAAGAGCTGCAGGTGAATTATTTTTGATGGATGGCCAGCACTGTGAGTATAGACAATTGAGACCCCATCTTAGGTCAAAGCTTGAATTCAAATGATGGATCCTTTGTGTACTGATCCTGTGCTCTGGGCTAAATCTGTTAACATGTGAACAGCTCTAAGTTTTGCTGCTGGGCATTTTGTGGTTTCTGAGTGTGCAGTAACAGCAAAGTGGCTCCTCTGCATTCTGTTCCTCCTGGCTGTTAAATTGTAGCAATGATATGATGGCTAATTGGAATATTAATATTAGTAGTAAATTATCTGTAGTGTTTTCAACTGGCTTCTTGTAATGTCATTTTCATTTTTTTGCCATTTAAATTTTGATTGCTTCCAGGTAGTTTCTAGATGGAAGCCACAGTATTGCAGTGCAGAAAGTGTAATGGTAAAGGATTTTAGTAAATGTTACTGTGTAGAGTCTCTTACTGCAGAGGAAACTGAATCCTGGAACTTCTTGGACTGAAAGACAGGAAAAACCGAAGGCCCAAATGGTATTGAGTAATTCTCAAACCACATATGCTTCCCTACATTGTTCTGGACAGTGGCTTCAGGCCAAGCTCCTCTCAGCTCTGCTCAAAAAGAGTAATGTAAAACCCATGAAAAGCACAGTCCTCACTTCCAGATTGTGTTGGCTCTCCTATGGCAGCCTTGATTTAAGATGAAATGGATTCCTAGCTACTGGCACTATGAAAGGTCTCCACTGAAAACTTGAGGGTTTTTTTCATCTTGTTCAACAAAGTTCCAAATCTTCCCTTCCTACCACAATGACTGCAGAGTTTAGCACCAGGGGACAAATCAGACGTCAGAGTTTCAGCGTGCCAGTCACGGGTATTCATGTTGCAAAACAAATATCCTGCTGAGAGCAAGCCCAGTCAATGCTGATCTTTTTCCCTTGCAGGTATGCAGTGCCATAACATTGTTCCCACATACAGACACAAGGCTTCTGTGTTCAGCCATGCACAAATCCCCGGACACGAGCTGTGAAGTGACAAAGCACCTGCTTTATAGCCAAATATTCCATCTATACCTCTAAAAACCCACAGAAATCAGAGTTTAAAGGGTTTAAAAATCCATTCTTTTAATTATTTATAATTTATTAAATTATTCTTCTTTAATTATTTTTACGACTTGTTAAATTATTTATATCATTTAAATGTCTGTAATTTTTGTTGGGAGCCTGAAGTTCTTACCTGACGTAGTTGCAACAGCTCCAGTTGTTTTGCATGCAGCAATGTTCTAATGTTTTTCCCAGCTGGTGGGACTCCACAATGCTTTCCTGGCAGGGCTTGCTGCAGAAAACCCAGGCTGCTCTCCCACTGCACTGAACTAGAAGATACAGATCCCCAGACATGCACATTATCATTCCTGATGGTGCAGCCTGCAAATTGTTGTGGTTTTATTCCCTATCCCCTGCTCGTATCCCTGTTGTGGTTTATTCACATGCTTTATTGACATACCTCTCTTGTACAGGAGTAGCTGCAAAAGACATAAAGCAGCTGAGGAACCTCAGATGTCATGTAGAGCATGGCAGAAGCAGTTTTTGGACCCATACAAGGCTGTGTGTCACTCTGCCCTGGGAAGCTTGGAGGAAGGACCAGATAAACCACTTAGGTAAGAGAAGAGTCTGGGGACATTTATTCTGCTCTAAAAAACAGTGCAAGGCTGGCTGGGGAAAGATGAGTCTATCTTGGCTTAGGCCTGCCTCAACAATCCCATTGATAGTGCTGTTCTCACTGTGTTTTCTACCCCAAATTAGAAAAGTATGGAAGAAACATGGCAAAGGAGATGTTCAGTAGGTTTTTTCACTTGTTTTTGTAACAGAACTCGGGGTGGAGAACTCGTTCAGACTGGTGGCAGCTGCTGCCCCAGGGAATACAATGGCAGCCTGCACATGTGCATCAGTGTGGCTTGCCAAGTCCAGCTGTGGCTTTGTCATCCCCACATGAAGAAACCCATAGGGAGCAGAACAGCCTGTCAGGTGTGAGCACACACCCTTCTAGAGCCAACAGCACGAGCCACTCTGTACAGATATGGGATGACAGACAGTCTACTTATAAATTGAGATTACAATCTTCTCTGCTCTTTTAATGTTGTGTCTTCTTTGAGGTAGGACATTGCTGTGCAATGCTTGCAGGGGGGGACTCTACCACACTTGAGATCTTTCAGCTCAACCTCACCTTGATCACCTTTTCAGTGAAGGCTGAAATTTGCCCCTCTGTTGTGTTATCACAAAATCTTGTGTTAGTTTCTCACACAGAACTTTGTAGAACAGGCAGATGTCGTAAACATCTGATGCTTGTAGAATATAGCAACAATTGCAAATATGAAAAGGGTTTTTCTGTTTTTCAAAGTTGTACTCACATACTTGCTTTTCCGTGAAGATATCCATAATCCAGTGCCTAAGAGTCCAGGTCTTGGGAATGCTTTAAAATGTCCCATAAATTAAAATCACACCAGACACAGCTCTAGCTCTGGTCCCAGCTGATGGCTGAGACTCCTTCTGTGGCTCCCTGACAGGAGCAGGGGATCAGAATCCCAGCCAGACCCTGATAGAATATGTAATGTGCTTGTGACAGAGCTGCAAGTGGTTTTGAAGAGTTTGTGCAGGAAAAATTATGTTGCCAGAGGTTTATGTCCAAAAAGGAGACAGAGGAGTCCTGTAACTTTGTTCATGAATAAAGGGAGAGGCCATGGGGCATTTCTCCATGGGGTCTCTCAGACTGCTGGAGGACTTGGCCTCCTTTTTATCCTAATTTTCCCAGCCTCATCACCCTCTCTCTTTCCCCACTAGCTGAGGTACTTGGAAGGTACAGATTTCCCTATCTGCCGGGTGTATGTCCCCCTTAATAGGTGCCCCCCTGTATAACACACAATACATGATCATTAAAATTAGCTTCAAGTCCACCCTGGGTGGAAAATATTCACAACCCCATTAAGTCTTTGTTATTCTTCCCAAAGTTCAGGAGTTTAGCATGACCTTGGCTGAGCAGCAGTCTGTGTCAATTAGTAATGTTTTCTGAAATTGATGACTTCTCCCGTTTCTTCCTTATCTGTAAGTCTCTGGCCCCATCTACAAGCAGATTCACACGATCTGTAAAGACACGTTTATCTTATTCCTATCAAGTTAAAGAGTGTTGAGAAAAACTGTAGATCTTAGAATGTACAAGAGTTCTAACGTGAATACACAACCACCAAACACAGGTATTTGTTCAACGCATGCAGCAAAACGCCTAAACGGCCCAGTCACTGCAAAGGCTTTTTTCGTGGTCGTTATTCAATAAATGATTTAATATTAAGAATCTCCGAGCCTGGTGGGCATTGCACTCTGCTCGCGGCACACCATTTCACACGCGGATTCAGTGAACGGCGTTGCGAGCTGCGAGGCGGCTGCGGGAGGCCGGCGGGGCGGGTACAGGTGTGGGAGGTGCTCAGGTGCGGGAGGCCGGCAGGTGCCAGAGGTCAGCGGGAGCGTGAAGCCGGGTGCGAGCGGTGAGCAGATGGGGAAGGTCACCGGGCGCAGAAGGGCCGGTGCGCGCCCCGAGCGGCCCCCGGCGGCGGGCGCTAAACGGAGCGCAGCCCGCGGCACTACCGGCACCGCGGCACTACCGGCACCGCAACCCACCGGCACCGCAACCCGCCGCCGTTCGGCTCGGGGCGGCTCCCGCACGGCCCCGCGCCTGCGCCCCGCCCGCGCTGCTACCGGAGCCGGGGCCGCTCGGGGTGGGCGGGGCCGGGGCGGGACAGGGGCGGGGCCTCGCTGCAGGGGCGTGGCAGGGGCGGGGCCGCGCGTGCCCAGCCCGGCGGGCGCAGCGCAGGCGCCCGGGGCCGCCGGCGGTGGCGGCCATGGAGCGGAAAGGTGAGCGCGGCGCGGCCTCCATCGCCCCCAGGGGCCCCCGCAGGGCTCGCCGCCCTTCACGCCTCTCTCTCCTTCTCTCCCTCAGTGCTGGCGCTGCAGGCCCGGAAGAAGCGGACCAAAGCCAAGAAGGACAAGGCCCAGAGGAAGTAAGTGCGGCCGCGGCTCCCTTCAGGCGGCATCTCCCCCCGGCACCGCCGCCTCTTTGTTCCCCCCGGCCCTCCCTGCGGGGAAGGGGCTGCGGGGCCCGGCGGCCCGAGGGGCTCTCTCGGGGCACAGGAGCGTGCGGGCCGGGGCTGGGCGGCTCTGTAAGCGGGTTAACCGAGCACGTTTCGGCCGCGGGCGGCAGCGGAGCCGGCGCAGCGCGTGGCCCGCGGCGGCCGTTTTGTCACCCCGCCGTGGCCGGGTTCGCTCGAGGCTCCTGGGGCTGGACGGGGAACGGGAGCCTCTGCCTTCCCTGCTTCTCCCCGGAACCCGGCCTCGGCGTTGCGGTGGTGCTTAGGGATGGAGCTGCGGGCGGTGCTCTGCCCTCGCCGGCTCCCCTTAACCGCGGCTGTACCCCGGGGCGAGTTGTCACCGTCCCTCTCTACACTCCCTGGGGCGCTTCGGCAACTGCCGGCGTTGGGAACCAGCTTCCCTTGACTCTCTTCCCCCTCTTGACTCTCTTTCCCCCTGAGATTTTTAATTTTTTTTTCTCTTAAATTTTGCCGAAAGAACGCCGTGGTGTGTTGTTTACTTCGTTCTCTAACTTTGATGCTCTTGTGTGGCTTCTCTCCTACCGCAGGAATGTCACGAGTCTTTATGTGGGGAACTTTTGGAGGCAGATGTAAAAATTGGAGCTCGAGTAAATACTAAACAATGGCTTTCAGCAGGCTACACTGAGGGCTGTGTTCAGTGCTGCTCATGGGTTCCTTTCTACAGAAAGGTGATGTAAATCCTAGAGCTGGTTCTGTATACTCCAAAAAATGCTGCTTATTTCTCTAAAGTCTCTGGTGACTCAGGATGTTTTTCACTCGAAGATGCCTAGGATCCAAGGATAGTTAGTAAGTAAGGCTAATGCTTTGGGGGTGGGAGTTGGAGGGTTTTTTCTTTAGGCCTAGAGTAATGCTTTCTCAGTCACTTCCTCAGACACATCAGAGGGATTTAAAAATTTTTTTTTTTATTGTTGCCTCCAGCCAGGAGTCAGTGGTTTTGAGATGGGGCTTTTGAAGAGTGAGGAGCCTTAACCAAAGTATTTGGGAGACATGCATTCTGCTTCTGTGCTATTCCATATGTGTTCCTGGTATTTCTTGAAGGTAGCATTAGTGCAGTTTTTGAAATGCTCTCCTCCTTCTCTAATTTCTCTATGAATAATCCACGAATTCTATATATGTTACCTTTTTTTTTCCTGTCTCTAGCTGCAGCCCAGCAATACTGACTCTGCCAGCAGAGTCCACAGTGCAGCTGGGAAGGATAATTTCTGTATAGATTTTGGGGTTGGTGAATGATAACTTTCAGAGCTGGGATGTTAGGGGTTTTTTTTATAAATCTTTTTTTAACCACATATTCAGGACAGGTGAAATGCACTGCTGGTTAGCTCTTGATTTTGCCACTAACCTCGATTTGAGTGCAGAGCCATGCTATGTGTCAAATGCTGTGGTTATATTCTTACACGTCATGCTTCAACTCTTTTCTCTGGTACCATAAGTTTATTGGATTGTGTCTCAGAAATTAAAGAAATTTGCATGTGCTTTATGTTGTGCAACTAAATTAACTCAGTGGCAGCCTCTAGGTATAGTTCCACAACATTTATTCTATTTAGATACAAAGCTGCTCTAGTTAAGTCTTCTAAAATAGGTTTAACTGGGTTGTTTGATGACTTTCCATAAAATCTATACTTGAAACCACATGTGATATGCTTTTAATATCTGATGTTCCATGATAGTTTAAATCACACATGCATTTTTTGTGTTTTTTTTTTTTTTCTTTAAATTTGTGGTAAAAAAGCATGAAACAGGGGTTTTAAAAGGTTGAGTTTAGTATTTTGAATTATTATATAAAAATGCAGAGAATGTTCTGAAGGGATTTAAAACAATCCAAAGTATCTTTCCTTTTAAAAATGAACTACACCTGCTTTAAGTTTACCTATAAGCCCAATGTCATTAAAAATAGAACAAAAAAGCCACTTGGAAAGGTTAAAAGAACTGGAAAGTTACTTATTTTTTTCATCACCCACTAGTTAATATTGCTGTGTGTTTGCTTCAGATGAGACCAGTCTAAACTGATCATTGGCAGAAATACTTGTAAATACTAACTATGGTTCTGTGTATAAGCTTTTTAATAAGAAGTTACTATATGTTTTTGAAATTAATATATATTTTTATAGGAATGTCAACCACATTCTTCATTTCCTGCAAATTCAGGATGATCCTATTTCTTTCACTCCTTCCTGTCTTTAAAAGTTTTATTTTGCATCAATGAAGTAAAGAATGCATTTATCCTAACACTCTTCTGTAGAAAGAGAGCAGGCAGAATTTCTTGGAATTCTGAAGGTGAGATCCCTGTAATTTCCCAATCTAATAAAACTACCCCAAATCTTTGGGTAATTTGGAGGATTCATTAAACCAGCTGTCTCAGATGTTTGCTCAGGAAGCTTCTACTTGCCTCACCTGCCTGTTGGTTCCATTCCTGCCACCTGGGAGAATGTCCTGGCTGTGTACCTTTGTTCAGGTGCCTTTTCTGTGAGAACTGAGGAGCAGGGCAGGGACAGCTAAATGTCCTGGAGGGACAAAATGCAAACTGAGATACAGGGAGATCCTGAGTTCTAATATTGACTGTTACTGGGCTGCTTTGTGGCCTTGAGTGAAACTTTGATTTCAGTTTCATAATTGCACTTGTTTTCCACCAAAAAGGCAAGAAATTAGAATTAAAATTGCTTTGATCTATTTTTGGAAAATGAGAAGCCCTTTCCTTACTGTTAAGGATGTCAGGAGATCTGCACGTCAGAAGCAGTTGCTAACAAAAGTTTGGTGGGTAGCTTCCTGCAGTTTGTGTTGCTGCCCAAAGGCAGCTTTTCCAGAAGCTCTCCGGGGAAGAATGTGATGTATTAATTTCATTATTTCTTGAGGTGTGAACATCTTGATAAAGTCAACTAAATCCTGAAGGCACTCAAAAAACCTGTCTTTAAAAATGAGCCTGTGGGCTTGCAAGCTTTTTTCCCTGCTTGAGTTACAGCTTCAGCTTCAGCTGTAAACTCTGTAGTAGCTGATGAGATACATTCAGTTAGTTGGTTTTGCCAAATTCTGCATTTTTTACTAGACTTTTAGAGTTCTTTGAATCAGTTACTGTGTCTTTGGAGTTCATCATCAGTGGACAATGTGTTGGATGTAATACTTGCCCTGGTCCTATGGAGGGTGGTGGCAATGCACAGTGTTTTCTTGGGAGCACTTCTTTTACTAGTTTTCCCTGTATTCTGTGCAATTACAGACATAATTTTCTGTGTTCTGGTGTTTCATGAGCTGTCCTGGATGGGAATGTGCCAGGAAAGTGTGATGGGTGTGCCAACAGTTCAGCCTTTCACCCCTGCTCTGTGCTCTGCAGGTGTCCCTGCACAGATGTGCTGGGAACGTTGTGATGCCTTGGTGCAGCAGGGTGGGCTCTGGAAGCAGCTGGATTTTTCTGAAGACTCCAGGTGCTGTTTGGGTGGGAATGTTGCTTTATTAGCTCTTGTTCAGAAATGATGCTGAAGCACAGCTTCTATCTGCTTGCCATCTGGAAGAGATTCATATTCATGGAATTGTGAAGGTTTGAAAAACCCTCCAAGAGCACCACATTCACTCCCCACCTTGTCAACCAGGGCACTGAGTGCCCCATCCTTGAACATCTCCTGGGATGGTGACACCAGCACCTCCCTGGGTAGCCCATTCCAATGTTTAACAACCCTTTCCATGGAGAAATTCCTCCTGAGAATTCCTTCTTTGTTTCAGTCTCCGTAAGATTGCGTTATGTGAACAAAACCCTAAATGCACAAGGAAAATCTGGTATTTACTTCAGAACTGTGCTTCTGTTTGAAAATACCAGATTGAACTAAAATACAAATATAGTTGTATTTTACTGATGTCTCAGGCAATTTGTAATGGAATTGGGCTTGTGACTGTTAGATCATAAGTGCTAGTAAAATACTGAGGGTTTTTTCTGTCTATGTTTTATGGTGCAAGGCCTCAGAAGTGCAAACTGTTTACTTTGTCCTAGGAGAAAATTACTCCTTCAGTTACTATTGAGATTAAGAGCCAGAATTTAAAAACTAGTCTGAAACACCTGTCCAGATTCAAAGCAGAAAAAGCAGAAGCAATCTAGAGACTGAAGAAAAATTTTTATATTATAGCTCATTTCTCTGAAATGAAGAAAATAGGTGTACTACATAGAATAGGCTACAGGTCTGTACAATATGTAGGTGGTGGGTATTTCAGTGGCAGGCCCAAATGATAACACTGTTTCATCAAATTCAGCATCTTTTAGGAAATGTTTTAGGAAACATTGGCATATTCATGTATAAAACCACTAGTTCTGTGTAAGGGGTGTTGAACCAATTGTGCTTCAAAGGTGAACATTTTATTGCTGTAAGCATGAATATCTACAAAAGCTGTGGCAGCCATAAGGTATGTGGCTTGTTCTGGAAAATGTGCATGATCTGAATTTCTCTCTGCTAATTCTGCCTGCCCTGGTGACTTTTATTGTTTCTTACAAGCTTTACTGAGTGGGAGATATTTTTTCACAGGACTTTCAATAGATCCTCTGTCTCCCTCTCCTCCTGCAGGGAAGCAGTGGAAGAGCTAAGTTAGTGTCTTGCTTTCTCCCCATTTCTTCCCAAATGCCTGTAATATTCATTATTTTCAAGAAGCTGTTTTATCATTACCTGAAAATTTCTGGCAAGACTCTTGTCATGCAGTGAAGCCTCACTTCTTTCTCCTCTCTGAAATTGCTATGAAGAGAGGCACAGTCTGTAGTTTTTCCATCTATGCAGTCTGGGGAGCAGAAAATTCTTAGTAGGATCTGATAGTTTGCAGTTTGTTCTTGTATCCCTTTTGTCTTTGAGGGGCCCTGGAGTTCTGACAGCTTTCTCAGGTGCTTCCTCAATTTATTCAAAGCTTTGCTTGGGATCAGGATCCTGGATTATGTTTTCCTCACTTGCCTTTCGTAAGTATTTTGAGCGTCAGTTTAAGGTAGAGTCAGAATGTGTTGCCCTCATGATTTTTTTCATTCAAATACAGAAGTGATTATCAGACCATGACAGGACACAACTGAAATCTGCTGGTTTCCATGGAGGTCCTTGGGTTTGTGATAGCTGGAATAGCAGACTGTTCCACAAATAGCCTAAAGTGCTTGTGTGGGGGAGTGGGGATGGGAAGCAAGAAACTTGATTGCCTGTTATTTGTGTTTTAATACCTTTCTCATGTGAAAGCCAGGACTTATCTTCAAACTGAGCTCCCACAGATCTGCTAATCAAAAGTACGTTTTGGTGCCTCTGAGCACTGTTATTTAAAAACTAAATGTTTGACCATCTCCAGTCTTCTTTTAAGTTCTTGACAGTGGTATTCCCTTAGCTCTGGGATGAATGCTCTATGGCAGCAAATATTATGGATCTGCTCTACTGGTGGAAAACACCAATTATTTATTCAGAAAATAGGGATGCAACAGTGAATGAGTTGCAATAATCACAAGATAACATGGACTGTACGCTCATAAGTCCCCCATCATCGATGATTTATAATTCTCCCTAAAATATATAGAATTTCTTGAGCAGAAAGGCTGGTTGCATTACAAGCAGGAAAACACTTTAATCATTTCAGACCTGAATTTATCCTGGACACTGTGTGTAGTCAGTTACCATATTCACTGAGCTCGAGGTTTGCCAGCAGATCTGCGTGTGAGCAGATCTTTCTCACTGGATGTGCCTTTACATGATCTGAAAATCACAGGCACACTAAGAAATAGTGATGAGATGCAGCCTGCAAGCATTCTTCCTTAAAGAGACATTGTCTTCGTGCACAGATGTGGAAAGGGAAGAGGGATTTTAAATCCTGGCTTCTCACCGTGCCATATGGAGCTTCTTCTCAAATGAAAACATGGAATCCTTCAGTGAGATCTTGCTGTATTGGGTGTAGAGCCCAGCAAATCACTGGCTGCATGGTTAAGGTGGAAAGAAGAGTCGTGGGGTGTATTTGCAGTGCCTTTATCTGGTGCCTGCAGTGGGAGCCGGGTTCGTCATTCCTCTTGCAAATTGAGTTCTGCTTGGGGGCGTTTCATGCGTGTAATTCGAGCTCACCAATAAGGGGTGACACTGCTTATAAAGACTGCCTTGTAGGCGACTTAAAATTAGGAGAGCATTTCCCTTCAGTTTCCTGCAGATGGGCGTCATCTTTGCAAATATCAAGGGAGAAGCAGACACAGACACACTCTCCTTACTCCTGTAAGGATTGTAGCTTTTTTAGTCAGTATGTATTTAAGGATGGTGGGTGTGACAAAAGTGATTTGGCCTAAATGTACGTTGCCTTCCTTCCTTGAGGGTGGAAGGAGTCTGCTTTTATTTCTATTCAAGGCAAGTAGTTAGGTAGCATGGACAGTATTTCTGCTGTTTTAGGCACAAAGAAGAATATTTTCTGGCCAAAATAGAGTTTTGAAGTCACTCTTAATGCTCTTGAGTAGGAGAACCAAACACCTCCTTTCAAATGGTTTTTGGTTTCTGGGGTTTTTTTAATGTGAGTTGTTGGTGCAGAGAGAACACATTCAGAATTTGATGGTGAAGTCGAGTGTGAAGATTTAAATGTGTGTCTGGTAATTTATAGAGGGCAGCCTTCCTTCTCTGCAAATCTGTAAGAACCTACATTGTGTGGCTGAGATTTTTTAATAATTTTTTACCTTACTTTTAGTGTATGGACCTGATAAGTGATTCCACTGGAAACTGGCAAGAGAATTCCACAGTGTTTTTCCAAATTGCTTTAACACCTTCTCTAAGGAACAAGTGAGTGACTCAAATCTTAGCTCCTGCAAATAACTCTTTACCATCCCTGCTGTACATTGCAGGGGTTGGGTGATATCTTCAGTGAACATGGAGCAAAATCTTGTCCACAGTGGAAAATTTTGAATATTTTCAGCTTCTTTTCTTATATTAAGAGATTTGGCTAAACTATTAAACGCATATTCAGAGTTCTGTGAGCTTTTGAGGTGAAAATACTTTAAGCATACAACTGGATGAAGATAATTCTTTAAACCTCTTGTTTTGAAAGTGCAGGAGCAGCTTCACTGTGTCTTTCACTAATAAAGGTCTCCTTAGGAGAGAAATCTCTAAATTGTTCCTTGCTATGTCACATTGTTGCTGACTTGTTTCCCCTATCACTTACATAAACCAGCAGGATAAACAGGCACAGGAAATGACTGGGAATTGTGCATTGTTGGAAGATGATGTTAAGTACCCGCTGCTGTGAAAAATATTCAGTTCAACTTTCTAAAGAAGATTTGACTCCTCCTGCTTGTTTTGTCATTTTAAGCATAAAGAATACGTTTTTCTTGTAACTCTGGGAGGGGAGGTGTGGAATTACTTGAGAAAATTCGTTTTTCCTTTGAACGCCCTTTCCCTGCTCCGTGATTGTGCTGGAATTCCTCTATCAAAAGGGTTCCTCTGTCGACAATTACCATGATCCTTCATCCCAGCTTTGAATCCACTGGGCTATTGAATAGGCAAATAAAACCGGCTGGTTCAGGAAGATGAAACAAAGTATCTGCCTGAATCTCTAATTTCATTAGAGGGAAGAACAGACATGTAGACATCAAGAGGAGGGGATGAATCTTTATGCTCACCCCCCTGACATGACTGAATTTGCAGGAAGATCAGCTGAGAGCAAGCCTCAGCCTTGCTGCACGGCCCTTCACCTGCAATGCAGTGCTGGGCAGCTGCAGCTGGGTGCTGGAGGCAAATCCCTCTTCTCCTGCATTTGAGGAGAACCAGCCCCTCTGCCTGCTGCTGATGTCCCCCTCCTTCCCCAACGCCGTGGTGTCGGATTTTTGATGGCTTTTTCGAAAACTGTTGGGCTGCCTTTGGGAATATCTTTATCCATGGGAGGCCGTGCTTCTTGCAGGTAGGTTCCCTTCTCTGATTTTGTCTCGTGAATTTGCAGTTCTTCAGGGAATAAGGACTTTGCAGGGGGGGTCTCTCTCTCTCTACATGTGGATTCACACAAATTACATAGAAGAATTAGCATTTTGCCTTAGCTTTGCTGTTCCACGTTGTTTTTCTTAAGTAAAATATTGCTGTGTAGTTGTAGAGAGACCCTGCAGATCCAGTTCATTCTGGCGATTAATTAGCACAATGAGAGAGCAAAAGGAAAAGGTGATCTCGGTGTTCTTCTGTAGATCAGAGGTGGCTATAAAACAAAAGTACCCAAAACACTTGGGTTTTAATGTGTAAACAGTCATTTAGTATAGGATTTTTATCTGCATTTTGCAATTTTGATAACAGCTGTTTCAGCTGGCATCTCTAAATACTGGGTATGGGGTTTTCTACTATCTTTGACAGCTTTTTGTGCCTATTAGAGTACTGTCTTTGTGAGCAAAGCAGACAGATGAGGCTTGTGCTTTTGCATATCATTTTTTATTCGGTATTAATACAGATTCTGCACTGATTAATTTTCAGTCTCTTATCTTTGGCTGACATGGTCATTTAAGGGGGCGAACAGGATGATGTGTAATAACATCAAACAAATTTTCACAGGAAGGCAAAGGAATGAGGTGTATTTTGGTGGTCATTTCATAAAGGAAATAGCACTGTAGAGATGTGTGTGACCTGAATTTGGCTTTCTTACATTAGTTGGTATCATAGACTCTAATGTAGAAGTGAAATGCTTTTGGATCCCCATGAAAGGCTCAGCTGCAGACTCCAGGGTGTGTCATGTGTGAGACTGCCAGCAGCAGGATTCGTCAGCCCCTTAGGAGGGGCACAGAAAGCTTCCAGGAGAATGGGCTTTAGTGCTTCCAGTAACTTCTTCCTTGATGCGTGGAATTGCTATTATTGAGAAGCACTGGGACTGCAGGATGGCGTGATGTGTCTGTCTGCATCACTGCCACTTCAGGGGAATTTTCTTTTGAGTCCTTTTTAATCCCTTACATCCTGTGCAGCTAAAAAAGTGAAAATCCCACAACAGCACAGGGGAGAATTACTCTTTACTGCTCACGCTATGTGTGAGGTTCCTGGCTTAAAATCCTTCTGTCCAGTTCCTGTTCTCTTTACCCTGTCTATAGGACTTGTTGTCTATGAGCATCTAATCTCCCCTTCAGCCATTCTGTATATGGCTATTTCTTGCCTTTGCTGTCTGCTCTTAATTTGAGGATATTGTGTGACTTTATTTGTATCTCAACTGTCCCCAAAGGAATGCAGCAATTTTATAGAAGCTTTTTGACTTCTAAGACTTTCTGCACCCCCTACTGCAGGTTTCCTTCTTCCTACCCCTGACTTACAATTCAGTGACTAAAAAGTCTAAATACTGAATATCTCAGGGCTGGATCAAGGTGCAAGGCTGTTAATAAAAGTCTCATTAGCTTGGCAGTTTTTGGTTTATGATTTGAGACCACTAAGCTGCTCCTGAATATAAAAAAATCAGCAGAACTCACTGACAACAGGATTAAAGTAAATGTCTGGTGGTGGGTTGTGCCCGCAATGACCTTTTTTAGCTCTTCCTTGCTTAAATGAACTTGAGTTGTGGCTTTTTAGTGGCTGCAGATTTAGTCGCCATCAAATTGGAATGCAAGATTTCTCCCTTTTTATGATGTTTAAGATGGCTGTAGTTTGAATATGTTAGCAGTGTGTTTAATGTGTGATGTCTGAGCAGAACACATGTGTAGTAGGTCAGTGCTGAACGTTCATTCTACTGTATAACTATTCCAAATGAAAATATTACATTTTTCCTGTGGATTAAGATGAATTAGTACGGCCCTGATGTGATGTGCAGGACTCCAGGTCAGCACTAAGTTATGAAAACTGCATCTGGGGGCCTGCCTGTGTTGCTGGCATAGCCACTGGGTGGGCAGTTCCTCCTTCTTGCAGCAAAATGAGCTGAATTCGAAAGAGGCTGCTAGAAGGCACCAGTGTTATCTTCTCCTTCCCTGCAACAATAGTTTCAATACAAGAAACTTCCTCTAATTCACTGCTGGGGAACTCTCTGTAAAGAATGTTATCTTGTGCTTGTGTGTCACTGCTCTAATGAAGTTTGCTGCCCACTTCTTTGGACAACTCCAGCTTTTTTTTTTAATATCTTGTGCTTCTGAGGAAAGAAAACTTAATGTTGATACCTTGCAGTACTTTGCCCTTAAATCCTGCCAAAGCAAATGGTCTGTGGGCATTGTTTTCATTATAAATGTTTGCTTTGTACAGAAGGATCTTGATTCTTTGTAGGTATTTAATCATTCCCTGTAACGCTTTGTAAAGTAAATAAATTACCTGATTTTGGTGTTAGCTTTTCGTGAGCTGTTGGCTGTGATCAGTGTGATGCCGTGAAAGAGCTGAGATATGGGAGATGTTTTTTTTTATCTGGGGAGCACAGCCTGAGTGTGTGAGAGCATGGGGGTGGCCTTTGCTGACATGGCCTTGACAAGCAAGAACTGAGTAGTACATTTGGTGGAAAGTTAAACACATAAAATGAACACTTTCATTTATGAATGTGGGAGTGAAAAACCTCCACCACCTTAGTGCCTGAATCCAATCCCTCTGCAATCACAAGCTCTCAGGAGGGTTTGCTGAACATCTGCTCTGTGTCCTCCCACTCTCTGTAGTTCAGACAACTGTAATAAACTTTGGGTCCCGAGTGAAGAGATGAACTAAAAATGCAGCCTGCCCCTTGAGAACTGGAGAAATAAATGTCAAGATTAGGGACTCTAGTGTTCTAAAGTGTTAGAAGCGGAAGGACTGTTAAATATTCATTTGACCTTAAATGTGAAAGGAACAAAGGGCCACAAGTTCTAAAACATGGTTAACTTTTTTCCCCAAAAGAGTAAAAACTAATTGATGTTAGTCTTTAAAATAAAATTAATCAATATTTAAATTTTCAAATTTTATCAAGAGTAAAAAATAAAATACAAATCTGCTTGAGATAAAGGCAGAAAAGAGGTTCAGAGGCCAATATTTGGTGGGATCACTAAGCTTTTAAATCTTGTCTGGACTCGGTTCCACAATGAAAGTGTTATAGGGCATTATGGTGCATTTCTCACTAGTATACAAAAAATCCTGTGCACTTTTATCATAGGTTAGGAATAAGAGCACTGACATGTGAATAGCTTTTCTGAAGGCTGAATACCTCATCTCCTCCATCTTTAGCAGTCCCTTGTTGCTGCAGAGTTTTGGAGTACCGTGTGTGTGATGTGCAGTGTGTTCTGTGTGTGAGCTATACAGTGTGTTCTGTGTGTGTGATGTGCAGTGTTCCCTGTGTGTCAGACATGCAGTGGAATCTCTGTGTGTTATGTGCAGTGTTCCCTGTGTGTCAGACATGCAGTGGGATCTCTCTGTGATGTGCGGTGTGTTCTATGTGTGTGAGATATACAGTGTGTTCTGTGTGACATGCAGTGTGATCTGTATGTGTCAGACCTGCAGTGGGATCTTTGTGTGATGTTCCCTGGGTGTCAGACACGCAGTGGGATCTCTGTGTGATGTTCCCTGGGTGTCAGACATGCAGTGGGATCTCTGTGTGATGTTCCCTGGGTGTGAGACACGCAGTGGGATTTCTGTGTGATGTTCCCTGGGTGTCAGACACGCAGTGGGATCTCTGTGTGATGTTCCCTGGGTGTCAGACATGCAGTGGGATCTCTGTGTGATGTTCCCTGGGTGTCAGACATGCAGTGGGATCTCTGTGTGATGTTCCCTGGGTGTCAGACATGCAGTGGGATCTCTGTGTGATGTTCCCTGGGTGTCAGACATGCAGTGAGATTTCTGTGTGATGTGTCCTGTGTGTCAGACATGCAGTGGGATCTCTGTGTGATGTTCCCTGGGTGTCAGACATGCAGTGGGATCTCTGTGTGATGTTCCCTGGGTGTCAGACATGCAGTGGGATCTCTGTGTGATGTTCCCTGTGTGTCAGACCTGCAGTGGGATCTCTGTGTGATGTTCCCTGGGTGTCAGACATGCAGTGGGATCTCTGTGTGATGTTCCCTGTGTGTCAGACCTGCAGTGGGATCTCTGTGTGATGTTCCCTGTGTGTCAGACATGCAGTGGGATCTCTGTGTGACGTTCCCTGGGTGTCAGACCTGCAGTGGGATCTCTGTGTGACGTTTCCTGTGTGTCAGACATGCAGTGGGATCTCTGTGTGATGTGTCCTGTGTCAGACATGCAGTGGGATCTCTGTGTGATGTTCAGTGTGTTCTATGTGTGTCAGACACGCAGTGGGATCTCTGTGTGATGTTCCCTGGGTGTCAGACATGCAGTGGGATCTCTGTGTGATGTTTCCTGGGTGTCAGACACGCAGTGGGATTTCTGTGTGATGTTCCCTGGGTGTCAGACACGCAGTGGGATCTCTGTGTGATGTTCCCTGGGTGTCAGGCACGCAGTGGGATCTCTGTGTGATGTTCCCTGGGTGTCAGACATGCAGTGGGATCTCTGTGTGATGTTCCCTGGGTGTCAGACATGCAGTGGGATCTCTGTGTGATGTTCCCTGGGTGTCAGACATGCAGTGGGATCTCTGTGTGATGTTCCCTGGGTGTCAGACACGCAGTGGGATCTCTTTCAGACCTGACACCCAGCACCGGGGCCCTGCTGCTCATTCTGAGAGCGATCTTCCAGAGCAAGAGGAGGAAATCCTGGGATCAGATGATGACGAGCAAGAGGATCCAAATGATTACTGTAAAGGTGAGCACTTGCCTGTTTAAGATGCAGGATTTGCCATGCAATCAAGGAATCCCTTCCATTTCCCATTTGCTGTAGAGAATGAAAATAGACTCCCTCTTATACTAAGAATGCTTTGAAACTGCATGATGATAATAATAACATTTTTCAAGTCAACATGAAATGGAGAACGTGATCTCCAAGTTTCCTTCTGTTATCAGTCAAGATTTGAGTTGCAGAGCTGTTTTTAATGCGTAAGTTTAAAGCTGTTAGCTTTTCCTCTGTGCCAGAGGGCTTTCAATATTGATAAAAGCAAGTAGGCATTTAAATCTCTTTTTATTTCATTGTAAAAGGGACACTTTCAAATCCTTTTCAAATTCTTTGGTTTTCTTTTGAAGATTAGATCATTATCTGGATAACTATTCTTTAGAAAAATTTGTTTCTGCAGATAGCCTTCCCCTGTTTCTCTGAGCAGAAACAAAATATAGAACAAATGAAAACACCAAATCACAATTTCTTCTCTTTGTTCTGTTTTCTGCCAGTTCCAAATGTTTTTTGCTTCTGTGAGGGAATCCCCCCATATAGTCAGTGGCTTGAGAGATATCAAGGGTGCAGAGGAATTTTCCTGTTTACCGTGGCAGAGTGCCTTTGAGTCAGGAAAATTACAGGGAAAACTGTTGGGATCTTGGGTGCAGTACCCATTTCATGTTCTGCAGTTAGACCATGTAAAAGCAATGCTGATATTTAGCTGCAAGATTCTGTTACCATCACAACCTGTTTTTTCCAAAGGTGGTTAGCCTAGCAGACCTGAGGTGTTTTCACTGAGGAGATACTTTGTGGTGCTGCAGTGATTGTGATGCTTGTTCCCCACAGCTGCTCTCTGCTTTCTTGTGTTTCTGCAGGGGGTTACCACCTTGTGAAAATAGGAGATCTCTTCAATGGACGTTACCACGTGATTCGGAAGCTTGGATGGGGCCACTTCTCCACCGTGTGGCTGGCTTGGGACATCCAGTAAGTGCTCCTGCTGCAGCTGGTGTTCCTGCCAGGAGTGCACAGACCTGAGCAGAAAACATCCTTTTACTTTGAGACAAAAACACAAAGCATTAGCTGTCCATATCCTAGCACAGGAGTTTCTTCTGCTATTGTGCGTGCAAGTGTGTGGGAGGTTCTTAACAGGACAAACCATATCTGTGGGAAGAGTTGTGTTCAGTCTCTGACCTATTGTTTCATATTTTGAGAAATGACTAACACGAATCTTTTGTTAGAAAAGACTCAAAGACAGTCTTTGAGTTTTTAAACCTTATTTTTCCATGGTGCATGAAATAAACTCTCTTGCATGCAAAAGAATTGGGATAATCCTGGAGAATAACTTCTTTGTGTGAGCATTAACAGTTCCAAATTTACTTGTCATGTGTGCACAGGGGGAGGAAATTTGTGGCAATGAAGGTGGTGAAGAGTGCAGAGCACTACACAGAAACAGCACTGGATGAAATCAAGTTGCTGAAATCGGTGAGTGTCTGAGTTGGGCTGAATTTTATTTTACTCTTTTCCTTTCCATTATGGGGAGTTTACATTCTTCACATGCATGATATTTCCAGATCCTCAAGAATTTGTGTAGGAACCAAACAGTGCAGTGGCTCTGATATCAAAATAACCTTGTTCTCTGCAGGTCCGTAACAGTGATCCAAATGATCCCAGCAAAGAGAAAGTTGTTCAGTTATTGGATGACTTCAAGATTTCAGGAGTGAATGGTTCCCGTATCCTTTTGGGCATCAAAAGCCAAGAATTGCAGAAAGATGGGAGCTGCTTGGGCAGCTGCTTTGATTTGACAAGCAATGCCTAGGCATCCCTCTCCCTGCCCAAGGAAACCTGCTGTAGAGGGATCTTGCCTCCAAACTGCCTGCTGAGCTCAGATCCAGAGTGATGATTCAGTCTGGATAATTTGTGTCACCTCTGCTTGGTTGTGCTTTTAATGTTCTGCCACCAATTCATGAATCAGGACTGAGTGGCTGTGTCAGAGGTACCTTTGAGGAAGAGTTATCTATCTCAACCCCTCAATTTTGCAAGCAGCCTGTTAATAACCTGTTATTTCTGTAAAGCAGTACAGCGTGTTAAAATCAGCAGCTGAAAATAGCGAATGAGGCATCTATAACTTGAAAATAAGCTTGGTTTCTAGTTATGGAAACATCTTACTTTGTAATTTAGCAACATTATGAGGATGTTTGCAGTGTGTTGCTTTGACAGTGGCCTGCAGTTCTGGGAGCAGCTTTCTCACAGGCATTGATTTGTTGCAAGTGGTAATAATGGATCCTCAGAATCTAAAAGTTGGACTTGTGCATTGTTTTCACTTGAAGATAAGTTGTATTTCTGTGAGAAGTGCTGGCTTGCTTGAGAGAATTTAGCTGTAGATTATAAACAGTAGACCCATAATGAATTTTCTCTAACTTTTTTTCTGAGTAAATGTTGATTTGAGCTTATATTTCTTCCACTCTGTGAAATGTGTGCTTTCTGCCAGTGTAGATGAAAAACAGCCTAATAAACTCATAGAAGTTTGGCTTTTAAAAACAAGGGCACTGTACTGAATATGTCACTGGAGTGACTGTAGCTGTTGAGATCTTAGAGCTAAAAAGCAGATCGTATAAATATAGTTGAAATCCAGACTTGTCAAAAGTTTGTTTTGCTGGTAAAGAGGCAAAGGAGGGCAAAGAAAGTGACTATTGTTCTGAAGATTGCTTATGAAATGGAAATTTTATTATCTTTTCAGGTAATGCTGGTACAGAGAGATCTGGCAATGAGTTTTGCCTGGGGCAGAAGCATAGGCTGTTCCAAAACATACAGTAAATTCTAATGTACATTTGTGCAACAGGCTTCCACTTAAAGCAGAAGATTGCTACTGCTTCCGTGGGACCTTTGTGCTGCTCCATCCCTCTGTATTTTATTTTATTTTATTTTATTTTATTTTATTTTATTTTAGATAATGGCACTGTTGTGTAGATGGGATGATGCTGGTGAGGAAGGCAGCTTTTCTAAGCTGTGTCAGAAGGATGAGTGTTCTTTAACATGAAGTCCCCAAAATTAAAATTTCTTTTACTCCTCAGTCCTGGGAATTTGGGGTTCCTTGGGTCTCGATGTCTGGGTTTTTCCTTGATTCAGTTCCAGATATCTGTATGGTGTTTGAAGTTCTAGGACATCATCTCCTGAAGTGGATCATCAAATCAAATTATCAGGGTCTTCCACTCCCTTGTGTCAAAAAAATCATCAAACAGGTAAGTTCCAGTTCTGAGTGCACTCTTCCCCTTGACCCAGTTAAAACTCTTTTCACTGATCTTTCTGAGATCCAAGGAAACAGAAGTTAAAAATCTGTGGTATCTCCTCCCTGCAACGAAATATTCTTGGCTCAGTACTTCCTTTCTCTACTGCAGATTGTTGTTTTCTGACACTTAAACCGTGGTGGTTTTTACTTTTAACCTCTTCTTACCTCAGCCATTCCTCATAAGTGAGGTACTTTTTGAAAGCTGTCACAGTAAGCATGGTGCTTAATGATGGGAAGAGCAAGAGAAACTGGTTCTCCCTCCTGGGTGGTTGCCTAAGAAGAAACACCTTTCTGCATGGGAGGTGCAGGGGAGGAGGAAAGTGTGATTTTATTGTAGAGTATTCAAATGAGATTTTCACCTGTGGTAAGTTAAGTTCTGAGGGTAAACAGAATATTTTTAAATGGTAGCTAAAATCTGTATGCAAATCTCTTTTTTTGTGGAACTGGCTGGTAACCACTGAGCACACCAGCTCTAACCTGGAGTATTCTCAAACACACAAACCCTTCCAGGTTCACTGGCCATCCTAGGCATTTTTTGCATTTTCACTTTGCTCTCCATTAGTTTGTCTAATGGTTGACTTCCTTCTGCCCTGCCTGCAGGTTCTTCAGGGTCTGGATTACTTGCATACGAAATGTCGAATCATCCACACAGATATAAAGCCTGAGAACATCCTGCTGTGTGTGAATGACCAATACATTCGCAGGCTGGCTGCAGAGGCAACAGAGTGGCAAAGATCTGGGGCTCCCCCACCATCTGGCTCTGCAGGTGATTTATTTTTTTTACTGTTATTATTTTTTTTTCCCCTGAAAATTGCTGCTGTTTCTCCCACGCACCCCCAAGTCATCACTAAGGAAAACTTCCTGGCTACGGTGGAACACTAATGCAAATAACCTTTGAAAACTTGAGTGTAAATTGGGAAATTAGTCATAAATTGTAACTCAGATGATGGAGAAGGCAGTTTGTGTCAGAAAATAAGAGGGGAGGATAAATGCACACTGGAACCTGCTTTTACAGCAGCTAACCTGGCACTGGTAAAGTCAGTCTTATGTAACACAATGTTGATGCACTCAGTATAGAACTGGTGTAAAAATGTGGCAAAATTCTCACATTTCCTTCAAAAGTTTATTACCTTTCATTGCATGATGCTGGAAATGCATTTGATGAGAGTTTCAACCAGATGAGAAGTCTGGAAAACTAACAGAAACAGCTTCCTTGACATGCAAACATCCCTAAAGATGTGAGGGCAAATTCTCTTGTGTTCCTCCTCAGAATATCCATCTGTAGCTGTCTGTCCTTTTCAAAACCCACTGCAGTGTGTATTGGAAGGCTCTGTCAGTCATAATCTTACAACACCAACATTGAGCTGAACTGATCACAGCACATCTTAGCTTAAGGAAGTTCCCTGAAGTTTGGTATTTTAATGCTTTGATTTGCATTTTCATTTGGGTAGGCTGCATAATACATGCAGTAAATGAAGCTACGTGACAGGAAGTTTAAGTCTTTGATATCAGTCAGGCAAGTCTCCTGTCTGAAACTTGAATTATGCATTTGCTCATTTAATGTTTTTTATCTTTTTTTTTTTTTATTGTTGTGTTTTTATAGAAAAAATGAGCCTTCAAAATCACATTTGCTCTTATCATTAAAATGTTGTTATCAAACCACATAGGAAAGATGTACCTTAACATCAGAATGCAGTTGCAGCTTTTGAATATACCCATACTGATTTACTGATCTTCCTTTCTCTTTCAGTGAGCACTGCACCACAGCCAAAACCAGTAAGTGTAACAGCTTTCATCTGTTAGTATGCATCTCCTGATAGTATCTCCTGCATTGTTTCATAATCCAGTCAGCATTAAGAGAAAGCAATCTCATATCAGAAGGAAAAAGTGTCATTTGTGTTTGGCATAGGCATCAGGTTCAATGCTGTCTTGGATGTGTAAGTGGTATAAGGTCATTTATCACCAGAACAAGGAGTTCTTGGGGTGATCTCAAGGTCCGTGGGGAAAGTGACTGTTCTGGGGAGTCTGAGATCTCCCTCACTTGGAGAATAATGTAGGTTTTTCAGGTCAGGGCAAAAATGCACTGATAAGAGCCATAGACAAGTGGTTCAAAACCCAGAATAGCTGCTTTTTGTCTGGGAGAGGAGCTGTCTCCAGCATTTTCATCACAGACTGCTTCCCAAGCTCTGTGATAAATTAAACCGTGGTGGATTTTAAATTTACTGAAGTATAAAATGTTAAGTCCAATTTCTCTGCTTGCTTCTATGTAGGCTGACAAAATGTCAAAGAATAAGAAAAAGAAGTTGAAAAAGAAGCAGAAAAGACAGGCTGAGTTGTTGGAGAAGCGAATGCAAGAGATAGAGGAAATGGAGAAGGAAGCAAACCCTGAGCAGACACAGCCTGAAGAGGAGGAAGAAGCTGAGACCCCTCTGGAAATGCTTGTGAAAGTCAGTCCATCGGAGGAAAATGTCAACAACAAGCCAGGTATGGACCTAAAGCATTGTCAGCATGGCATGGACAGCGTTGTCCATTTACTCATGAGTATGAGGAGGGAGTGAATGAAACAGGTGAAATGACAACAGCCACCTCCCCTTTAGCTGAAGCCATTTCAGGTCATTTCACCTGTTTGCATTGGGTTCTGTCCTTCTGATGAGGCTGGGAATTCTCCTGTTACAAACTGAGTTCAGTTACATTCAGAGCACTCCCTACCTCTCAGGATACCCTTGAACATCTTCCAGCTATTAATTAAGACATATTCTGCTCCATTCTCATTTTCCCCTCTTGCAGCACAAGCCCTTGCACAGGAGGGATCTAATCTCACAGAAAACAGTGTGGAAAAATGTGCAGCAGAAATCAACTGCAACGGAGTGACGGCGATGACGGACTTGACAGACTCTGGGAATGAGAGGTCTGTGCGACTGGAGGACGACCTGCACAACGCCAACGACTGTGGCAATCACCCTCAAACACAGAATACTGAGGACTTGCAGGGCTGTAATTACAGTCAGCACCACAGTGACTCAGAGAACAGGCCTCAAGAAGCAATGTCGGACTCGTTTGTGCCCTTGGCCCCAGAGGATTCCATGGTGTGCCAGCCCACTTCCAACCAAAAGCAGGTGTTCACTGAGCAGGGGATCAACAATTTTCAGGAAAGCATCAGGACAGAGATCCCTTCAGAGGATGAGAATGAGAATAACAGCCCGACAGACAACAAAGGTATAAGAGGAACCTTGTACGAAAGGGCTCCTTGATGTGGGAGATTACTTTACAGCACTTCATCATAGGAATAGGAACTTGCATTTTATAGGCTGAAGTGATCAGAACCACCTGTTTGAGAGTTTTCCTGCCAGGTGTAATTAACCTGACAGTCATACTCCAAGGTGTTTGCTGTTTGTAGGTGCTGGTTGGAGTTGTGCCTCAGTTTTGACTTTTGAGTGCATAAATATTCCTATTTTTAAAAAACACCGATACCTTTGGTTTTCAGTGGAGGAACATTTCCTCCTTTGAACCAGGTGTTGTTTATGTGATTGTCATTAAGCCTACAAATTGTCACTTGCTGTTAACTTAAGGGATATAGGTATGTTCAGTGTGTTCTCAGTTTGGTTCTTAATATGCAGCAAAGGTAAAGTCTCTCTGTTACTCAAGATGGGTAAATGTTTTCCCGGAAAATGCAGCTTGAAACAGAGCTTATACAGTGTAGGGAAAGAAACCCAACTTCTTTAATGCTTTTGTTTAAATATGATTTTCTTCAGAGTGGGAAAAAAGTGTCTTGTAGACTTAAGAGAAAATAAGACATGAAATAGTGTGCAGCAATTTAAACACATTCCAGGTGTTTATGTGTTAAAAATATGAGTTGGTAAAACTGTCCTTTTTGCATCTTTGTGTCCATGCCAGGTGATATATATGTGCTTGGAGAAGCAGGGTAAAACTACCATTTGTACTTATTTAAAAGGTATTCTAGCATTTTCTTGCCAGAGTACCACTAGGGGAGTTATATGGATGAAAAGTAACAAGAGAAATTTAGATCTTGAAACTTGAAGTGCACTTTGTTGGATGCCTCTGCTAGGTGACTGCCATCTTTTGCTTCTCACAGCCCTCTCCCAAATTTACAGCTTTGAACTCTCCCAAATTTTAGGTTTAGAGGTACAGCTGGATGTCATTTAATGACTTAATACTTTTGCTCTCCATCATGTCTTTCAATTTTCCCAATATATCCTTTAGCTCTTGTAAATGTGTTGCAGCAGTGAGTGATGGGTATGTCAGAAAAATGCTCTAACATGGAGTCTCTTCCTTGAAAGATCTAGGAAGGCTTCAGGGGGGTTGTGAGGTTTGTTTTGTTTCTGGCAATGCCCTTATTTCAGCAGGTTTGGGGTATTTTTTTAATATTGACAGGCTGTGCAAAAAATGCTGGGAAATAGTCACTGTTGCATATGCTTCTTTATCCTTCTGCTTAATGACACCAGTTGGGTTTTAATGATGATGTTGATAGTGCAAAGTGATGCTCATTTTTATACCCAAGCATCAGGGAGGGAACAGTTCTGATCCATCAGGAAAAGCTTCCTGGCTGGGGAGAGGTTGATGGGCTTTGGGTGACAGATGGTGACACTGCCTATGTAGCTTTAATCAGCTGTTGTACACATTGCCTCTAGGAAAATCAGCTGCTGGGAATTTCCTTCTTAATCCTCTTGAGCCCAAGAATGCAGATAAGCTCAAAGTGAAGATAGCTGACCTAGGAAATGCCTGCTGGGTGGTAAGTTCAGTCTTTTCACATTGACTTTCAGTCAGTTTGCCAAGATGGAAAATAATCTTTAAAACATCTCCTTAGACCTGGCTGTGAAAGCAGGGACAGTTTGAAACTTATGTCAGGGGGAAAAGAGGGGGAAGCAGAGACACAAAGAAAGAAATGGTCCCTCAAAACACCAGATTTCAGTCCATGCTTTGGGTGCCTCAATGGCATTTGATTACTCCTTATAGGGCTGTGAGCCATGTCACATACAGAGTGTAGAAATCTACTCATGTGAAACTGCTAAAGGAGTTTCTCAGTCTCCAGGAGAGCTGCAAAGTTGCAAACAATTGCTCTGATGTGCTGGTTCTGTACCTTGTCAGACCTTTTCAGTGAATTCACAAGCACATTAAAGAGACTCACACAATAAAACTCCCAAGTTTTATTCTTTGATGGTTGTGCTGTGCTGCTTTCAAGTGTTTGACATTTCAAATAGAAGAAATATCTCTTTTTACTGGCTTCTAAAATGGCAAATTACTTCAGATCTGTTGGGGGAGATGAGTCTCAGCTCAGAATTGCAGTTGGGCTTGCAGAGCCTGGCAAGGTGATTTCTCACATTGGTGTTGCTTTTAGGTAGCTGAACCTAAAAGGAGATGGGTAGGAGATGCTGCAGAGTCTTCTTTTGTTCTGTTTTTGTGGCTTGCTTTCCTCTAAATTGCTGAACTATTTCACTTGAGGAGGAGTATCTTATGTAGAGCATATAAACAGCACTTAGAGGAATATAAGGAGGTAGTTAATGAGGATGTAAACTGCAGCTGAAATGTAATGGTAATGAGCTTTGATCTACTCTAGCCTTCCAGGCTGTTGATTCTCCTCTTCTAAGCAATCTTGAGCTGTTTAGTAAAACATTTCTTCTCTTTAGCACAAGCACTTCACTGAAGACATCCAGACCAGGCAGTACCGGTCCCTGGAGGTGTTGATAGGGTCAGGGTACAACACCCCTGCTGACATCTGGAGCACAGCCTGCATGGTGAGTTCTGCCAGCTGGGAAGGTTCCTCCTCTGTGCTCTGCCCTCTGAGCTGCTGAGGGACTGGCAAAAATCCCTGACAAGTGTTCAGTCAACTTCTAGACTTGCTGAATAACAGGTTTCCACACCAGAGTTGGTTTTTTTATTTATCTTTTTTTTTTTTTCCTCCACATGTGGCTTTCTTTTTGTAAGTTTTGTTGTCCAGCATCAGCAGATTTCAAATATGATTGCACTTTGCCATCATGCTTTCTGGAAAAACAGGACAACCAGGCAATTCTGAACACAATGTCTTTCTATATTAAAAGAAAAGCTTTTCTGCTGCATCTGGCACTATTTCACAAGTGCCTTCAGTACCATTTTTAATTTTAGTCATCCTCTGCAGGTTTGGAATTGATGTTTAGTCTGAGTAATGCTGTGATGAGGCTGAAGCTGTTCGTGTAACAGCTGGCAAATGTAGAATAGGACAATAAAAAAAAAAATCAGTCAAGCCGGTTACTGCATGTGCCTTTTCAGTGTCTCCAGTCTGTGTCTTCTATAAATCAAAGCTTGGGGTTTATAATTGAAGCTTGGGAAATAGACATTTTTGCTGTCTTGGAAAACAAGCTGGGATTTTGATGAATGTGGTAAAAGAAAATGCAGTGGGGTCATGTTTTCCCTGAAGAGCATGTGGCCAGAATTACACAGTGTGCCTGATTCAATTGTTTGGCACCAGCAGTTCATAAAGAAAACTGAAAATACAGAAGGTGGGGGTAGTGTTCTGGGTACAAGTGAATACATAAAGGGTGAATGTGTTACAGAATTTAGGAGTGGAGAGTTGAAATGAGTGCAGATGTTTTTCTCATTTAAAACATGTTTTCATCTCTGCAGACAGATGTTCAGAGATTAACTGTTTGAAAAAACATGGGAAAACTGGGGAGAGGGAAGAATCCCAGAAAACCCCAAGCAAAACAAAAACTAAAAATAACCAACCTCAGAAACTATAGTTTGGGCACGGGGTTATTTTTGCAAAACTCTGAAGAGGAAAGGCTAAGCATGTGAAATACCTTGACTTTGTGGTCAATTGGTGGTCCTGCACCCAAAATTCATCCCAGGTGTGCCTATGATGTTTTTAATGCAGTTTTTAAAGCATTGCAAAGTCACTGCACATTTTAGGCTCTAATGGAGTATTTAAGATTATAGCTGTTTACTGTAGTTTTACAGGTTATTCTTTGCCACTGCTTTG
The DNA here is from genome assembly GCF_009819655.1 of Sylvia atricapilla. NCBI lineage: Eukaryota > Metazoa > Chordata > Aves > Passeriformes > Sylviidae > Sylvia > Sylvia atricapilla. Next base: position 3,664,594 of record NC_089164.1, on the reverse strand, counting down.
CTTCTGGCCCACAGAGATTTGCAGAGTGAACCTGCAGCACATCTTACAGTGTTTTGAAGTGATTTAATGTTCTCATTTCTGTTTGTTTAGGCCTTTGAGTTGGCAACAGGGGACTATCTGTTTGAGCCTCACTCTGGGGAAGATTACTCACGAGATGAAGGTCTGTTTGTCTCAGTTTTTCCTTTTTAAAGTGGGACTTGAAATCCAATGGTTGCCTCTTCAAAATGAGCCTTGTCTTATAAATCAGCAATGCAAAAGCTCCTTGCAAAAAGATTATTTACTCAAATCAGCAGCAACTCTGCTCAAGCCTCTGCAGTAAAACACTGTGCAAAAAAGTCCATGCTTTTGTTCTGGTGTTTTGTATTCCTCTTGCTGCTGGATTCTCTGGTGCCTCAAACTGATTGTGCCTCAAATTGCCCATATTTGTTTTCCTCTTGCCCCTTGTCTTTCTTGTTGCTTGGTGTAATCTGGCTTCAGATGGGTCTCCAAAGTAATTTTTAAGGGATAGTGTCTTTATCCTTTATCCCAGAGCATGAAACTAGCATAGAGAGGTTTTGTGTGGATGAATCTCACTGTCTTTTTCTTTTGTTTGTTTTTCACATGCAGATCATATTGCATTGATCATTGAACTTCTGGGGAAAATACCTCGCAAGCTCATTTTGGCAGGAAAATATTCCAAGGAGTTTTTCACCAAAAAAGGTAAAAGGAAACAAAGCAAATACCATTTCATCCCCTCATCCCTTTCCCAAATACACAGGAGTGTCTTGCTGGAAATGCCAGTTAGAAATAGATGCCAGCAAAGATGGCATCTTTAAGTCTTTCCTTTGTTTTATGAAATGCTTTATCAGTAAAACTGCAACTTAAATGAAGGCATTCTTGTCTTACTCCTAAAAGCACCCTACACCCTAGTGTTCATCATCTTGGTGTAGAGCAAATGCAGCAGGTAGAAAAACAGCACAGTAGATGTTTTGTTAAACTTGATGTGGTTTTATTTAGCTGACCTCTGTCAGCTAGAGGTGAGAATTCACTTTTGAAGGATTTTCTAGACAGCTTGACTCCGTTTCTGGCATGCCAGGCACCTTAAATAATGCCTGGCATCATGAGCCAGGTTGCTCAGAGCACAGAATGTTATCATAAAGTCCTGAGTACCCCAGAAATTTATTCAGTCAAAAAATTAGGTTTTGACCTAGTTTAATAATCCTTTCTACAAAAACAGGCCCTTCTTTATTAGTCCTGTATTGCTTTCTCAGTGCCCCATGCATTGCATTTATTCCACAGTCAGTGGCACAGTTTATCTGTCATGTCAAGCAGCATAATTGGTGATTTAATGAAGTTAAGATTTGCTGATAGGGGATCTGAAATAGCAGGAGGTGGAAAAAGAACCCTTTGAGGAAGTGCATTTCTATAACAGGCTTCTAAAGCAGATAGAAAAGGAGGTTTAGTATAATTGACATCTCCCTTCAGCATGCCCCAGCATATAGTTGTATTCCCTATGCCCAACTAACAGAAGTCTCTGAGTTCACTCTGCCATGGTTAGCTGTTCAGCCAGTTTTATTGAGCTGCTCTGTTCCCAAGTCTTGCAATTAACCCATTTGTCTTGGGTTTTCAGGTGATCTGAAGCACATCACCAAACTGAAGCCCTGGGGCCTTTTTGAAGTGTTGGTGGAAAAATACGAGTGGGCCCAAGATGAGGCAGCTGCATTCACAGACTTCTTACTCCCTATGCTGGAGCTGATCCCAGAGAAAAGAGCTACAGCAGCAGAGTGTCTCAGGCACCCCTGGCTTAACTCCTAGAAGCTTCCAAGCAATGCCACAACGTTATACTCTGGTTTACAGCATAGCCTACACACCCAGCTGCCCTTTCCCAGATCCATTTTTCTCCTTGTTCACTTTCAGTGTGGAGTTCTTCCTTCAAGGCTTCCAAGATTTTAGATAAATCTAACCTGTTCTGCTGAGTTTGTTTGTGTGACTTAATGGGGACTCTGCTCAGCCAGTGGGCATCATCTGTGTTTTTGCCTTGATTGGGCTTCACCAAAGACTAATTGACTGGAATAAGAGATTTTTCCTCAGTCTCCTCACTGTTAGGCACCGTGTGTGACAAATGTGAGCTCACCCGTGCTTGGATTCCTCCCTTAGCTAAATTCCAACTCTCCTTTCTTCCCATGAAGATCCCATTGACTCAGGAGTCAATTTTCCCACTGTTGATCCAGTAGCTACTGATGGGGGTGAGAAGTAACAGTTGGCATCAAGGTGGTGCCAGATCCTTTTTAGAGCAAAGACCTTTGGAAATCCTCCATCACTCTCTAGGTGTCTACTGTATTCTTTGCTTTCCAGTCACAAACTTATTTAGTTCTAGCTGCTTTTGAAAGAGCTTTTTAAACCTAGGTTTTAGTAGCCTTCATTTCTTCCTCCAAAGTGCCCTATCCATTAATATTTTTTCTCCTTCCCTGTGCCCTTGATAGTCAGAATAGTTTTGGGACTTGGTGATGTTTTCTACTTCAACACCTGTGACTAAAAGGTGACAAGCAAAATAAGCAAAAGCTGGAACTGACTCAACGCACAACCCTCAGCAAACAGATGGGTGCACCCTCAGCCTGCAGAGAGAGCCTTATTGCAGGCAACTCTTAACATAGTGAGCCATAAGTTTTTGGGGTTTTTTTATCCCATACTGGCACTTTTTTGCCTTGCTTGAGGTATTCCTGAGAGATTGGCTTTCACTGATGCAGTCTGCTCTGATTTTTCATTTTTGACCATTCACTTTTTTTTTTTTTTTTTCCCAAGGGAAGGGTTGCAGTGTCTGTATCACAGCCATGCTGCTGCAGCCCTGGACTTTGAAAATCAACACTTGAAGTTCCAGTGTAAAGATTTCTATTCATTTGCTTCAGGTGCAGGCCGTCAGAAATAACTTCCCAGGATGGGACTGCCTTTTGTTTTCTGGGCCTTTAGCACAAGAAGAGAGCTAGCAGAAGTGGAAGAGAACCTTTTCCACGTAGATACTGGATTAGAAGCTGTTTTCTAGAGTTACCCCAAGTAAAAAGTGTTCCATGGGGTTTCTATGTAAACTTCTCAGAGGGGGGTTGGACATAATGGCTTGAATGGGTTAATTTTAATTAAAAGTTTAATCACTGTGGCATTTGATAGTTCTATGATGGCTTCTTCTAGACTTGCCCATCCTGTTACAGATTCAGTGCATCCCACTCTTCTCTAAGCAAGATTTGGCAGCGTTGAGACTTCAGAGTCACTTCCTTACTCTGGACCAAATGGGCCTTTGGATTTGTGGTGGCTTGCAGAGGATAGAAGTTGCTGGAGACCATGCAGATGCTATCCAAGAGAATTTCCATTGCCAAAGCTGCCAAGACCACTGTTACGTGTCACTTGTGTGTGTGTGTTTGGGAACTGTGGTTCGTAAGGATCATTCCCTCACAAACCAGGTCATTTAATCCACTTGAACAGTTTCTCCAGTTCAGAGCCTGATTTGGCTTATTATGCAAATCATGCTGCATGTTCCTTTAGTGATAGATCAGGTTCTCTATGCATATAATAAAAAGAGGCAGGTAACATACCAAAAAATGTTTTAAACTGCTGAGTTAACCTTTTCTTTTGTTGGCTTTTTTTTTTTTTCTTTCATCTGGCATTTTCTAGTTGTGGGTCACTTCTGTATCTGTTACAGGAGGACTGCAGGCAGTACAGGGTGCCAGCAAACTATGAAGATACATTGGCAGGGCAAACAATTCCTGTGGTTGTGAAAGCTCACCTGGTCCTGCCAACTTGAGGCTGGCTGATGAAGGAACATTTCCCAGAAGGGGTCAGCACTCTGTTGAGAGCTCCTGCCCATCCTTCCTTCCCTTCCCTCTGCCAGCCCTGAGTGGAGGAGGCTTTTTTTTAACCATGATAGCCAAGGCTAGAGCCAGCTTGTGAGTTGAAGACCTGCAGAAGCAGCTGCCATGATTCAGTCTTGTACTGTCTGCTCGTTCACTTGGGGTTTGTTCCATTTCCAAATTGCCATGAAGTGCTCACACTAAAGGATTTGTACTTGCTGTGTCAGTCTAAAACCTGAAGGAAAATACATTTTTATTCTTTCTACTTGGGTCCTTTGTCGTTTTTGTTTTTGTTTTGTTTTTTCCTTTGTGAAAGCCCTGCAATAAACAGATTATTTAATAACTGAGCCCTAGTCTTCATACATTCCCCTTGTAATTCTGTTCTGAGTCAGGGGATCAGGGATGGAATTTGCTTCACTTAGTTTTGATTTCCAGAATGAAGTAGGTAAAGATTTCGTGCTGGTGTTGTGATCCATTTTAAAAAGAGGAGAAGAGTAAAAGAATGGGACAACTCTGCTGGATTTTATCCATTATAAAATACATTTTTCTTCAAGACTGTCGTATCTGCTGTCTTATCTAGCCAAGAATCTCAAAAAAACCTTCCCAAACACTATTTTAGAGGGAAGCATAAATCTGGAAGGTACTTGTTAGAGCGGAACTGAATTGAGTGTGCAGGAACCAGCAATTTTCAGTGAGTAGAGATGAAAATGATATAATGCAGGCTGGTTGGGGGTTCTGGCCAGGGGACAGGTAAGAGCTGCTTTGTCTGATGCAGAACTGGGCTGTGCCAAGGGCTGCCATGGGTTGGTGGGATGGGAGATGATGGTAGATCAGATTAATGGGGTGATGCAGGGAGTTGATGCTGACTAGCACCATCTGTGCTTTGCAGGTGCTGTCCCAGGCCAGTGCAGCCCAGCAGGTTGGTTTCTGGCTTTGCTTTTTGGATTTTTTTTTTCCTCAGAAAATGCCTTTTTCCAGAGGTTCTGTTTGATTATTGTTGCCCAGAGCAGGAAACTGATTCATGGCTCAGCTGGGAATTGGCCTGTCAGGGTATTTTTCCAATAAAAGGGCAACCTGGGATATGGCAGAGGGTTTCTTCTGCCCTCAGGAGACGAGCACAAAACCCAAAACACTGATGCTTTGGTGTTGTGTTTTGTTTTTTTGTGGTTTTTGTTTTTTTTTTTTTTTTTAATTCAGAAGTAATTTCCTCGAAAGAAGGTGTACAAACCCCCCAAAAAGCAGCAAATTGCCATCCTTCCCCTCTTGTCCCTCTTGCTGATGGACTGAGAATAACTCCTTATGTCCATTTTGGGCTCTTCCCACCAAATCAGCTCCACAAGAGCTGTGAGCCAAGAGCGGCCCCATGGATGAAAACAGCTGTAGAAAATCCACAGAATTTGGTAAGTTAAAGCTTCCCAGAAGAGTCACTTCAAAGAAAAGGGCTGCTGGAAGAAGAGCTCTGGATGTCCCTGGGAACAGAAAGAGAAGTCAGCTGCTGGGAAATGGAGTATGACTTCCAATTTTATGGTTGTTTTATTTTGCGCTCAGCAAGGGTTTAACCACAAATAAAACCAATGTGACTCCAGCACCCAAATCAGCTGTCAATCCTTTGGTAATCAGAATAGAACAGTGGCATCTTGGATGCTGGGAATATTAAAAATCTGTGTGGGTTGTCACTTACGTGGTGATCAGCTCTGTCAGTCGTTTCCCTCTTCTGTAAAACAAAAAAAAAAAAAGAGAATTGCAGAGTTAGTGTGTAAAACTGAAAGGATGAGTGTGTTTTGCAGGTTTGTTTTCAAAAAGGAATACATTTAAAATAAGATGAGGAGGCCTGGGAAAGGTAATCTGGGCAAATTTGGGCTCCTGCCTTTTTCTCCATCAATTTTCTGCCTGCTGCTGGCTCTCCATCCCTGCAGAGCAGAGTGTGACTGTGGCAGGGATGAAGCCACCCACCATCCACCCAAGCAACAGCAATGACCTTGGTGCCTTAAGTTTTACCTTTCATATTTTCTAGATTCTGTACTGCATTGGTTTATAACTCTGAACTTCATCTATAGTGTTAGCAAGTTCTCCTCACAGTATAATTAGACAAAACAATCCTTTTCTAGCCTCAGAACCAAGGACACCAAGGCCCAAAAGGTATAAAGAGCGAATTGAGGAGAGCAATGTGAGAGGATGAGATTTCATTGGCCAATTAACCCCAATATCCAAACGGACCAAAATTTATGAAAGTGCAAAAACTCCTGAGCAGGCTCTTGTCCTGCCCAAGGTGAATCCTTTGAAGGCCTTTAATTCACAGCTGCTTTATTCCTTTAGCACTCTGTTGTAGGCACCGTCCCAAGGCAGAGAGCTTTTCCCCCCAACTCACGGGGCTGAAACGCTGCCCCAGGAGCAGCCCCAGTGCCCTCACCTTTATCCTCCACTTTGAAATCCGAGGGGAGGAGGTTGTCCTGCCGATTGCCTAGCACAAAGGCCAGGAAGGAGAGGATGAGGGCGTCCAGGATGCCGATGATGCACAGGATGTATGCCCAGCGCACGGTGCAGGCACCCAGGGTGTATTTGTCGGTTTTGTCCCCACACATTCGCCTCACCTCGCTCGAGTCCCAGCCGTCAGGGTAGATCAGGCAGCCGATCATCAGCCCTGTAGCTGCAGGGACAGGGGGACATCAGAGTTTTAGCTTTTTAGGTTTTTACATAGATTTGTAGCTTTGTAGATTGCTGTAGCTTCCAGGATTTTTCCTATCTTTCTTCTCTACCTTTAGGAATAGTAAGCTAACCTTATAAACACATTCCTAAATATTGTTTAGTCTTATTCCAAGAAGAGAACCAACTTCAAAAACATAACAAACCTAACCAGACGTAACAAAAGTGGGGCAAGAGAAACTTCTGGACTGCTTCCAGAAGGTCAGGACCTCAGGAATTATTAACTACCCAACTAACCTTTTAATTGTATGATAAGTCTAATCTACTAACCTTATAAAAATTGTAGAATTACTATACCACGTGTTCCTTTTCACCGTGTTGTTCACCTGAAAGCTTTGAACTAAAGGTTTGCTTTTATACTCACTCCAATCGGAAAGATGTATTCTATTTCCCAGGCATCAATACTGAAGTGGAGGGAGCAAACATCACACCACAAATACATCAGGCACTATGGACTTGTCCCTTGAAAGGCTCCGTGGTTGCTCATCCCCGTGGGTTTTGCTCTGCTCCACGGGCAGGGAGGAGCAGGATCCTGCCGTGCAGCAGCATCTCCTGTGGCAGTGTTGCCCAGGCAACGCCTCTGCTCCCGGTGCACACAGCCCTGGCCGTGCCGCTCCAAGGAAACACCTTCTCCAAACAAAACTGGGATGGCTTTAGCCTGTGTGAGGCGGAGACCCTGACCTAGAGCCTTGCAGCTGATTCCAGCTTAGGGTTTGCTAAGGTGGAGCCGCTGTCAGAAGCAGTTTTACGGGCAGATAATTCTGCTTGTTCAGCTGCGGTGGTTCCAGCAGCAGCTCCTCTCAGAGCTCACACACAGCCTCGGGAGCTGCTCCAGCCTGGCCACGGGGTCCCCAGCACCTCACCTCTGCAGCTTTGCCATGGCAGCTGCACCGTCCCTGGTTCCAGCAGGCTGCTGAAGGGCAGCTCGTGCCCCCAAATCTCAGAAGTGCCTTTTTCCCCCTCTCAGAGAAATTGTATTTACTGGACAAGGACAATGCCCAGGCTTGGGATGAGTTCATATGCAAGGTTTTGGGACCTGATGAACAAGAACCCTTCACATGCTCCACTCTGATGTTGGAAGTAACTGATCCCCTCTCACACAAGAAACAACCCCGTGGTGGACGAGCAGATGTTTGTCCCTGCCCCTTGTAGACATCTACAGCCTCCTTAAATGCACCTTGCCCCACACCAGTGCCCCTCCTCTGCCACCAGGTGCTCAGTAAACCAGGACACCCTTCTGGGACAGTGACCTTGTCCCTTGCCAATGTTTTCTTTTTCCTTGGCTTGAGGGTAAGCCAGCAGCAAGGTGAGCAGGCAGCCCCCTTGGTCTGCAGAGAGGATTTCTCTTCATGGACAAGCAGTTGGTTAACTACATACAGAATAAATCCTCCCTGTAATTAACAGAGAAATGGGGGAAGCAAGAAAGAAATAACCTCTGTTGAAATTGTGCCCTAGTGCAGAGCAAAGGCCAGAAAACGGATCTTCTCTTAGTCTGCCCAATTCTTAAAATAATTCCTAAAATGCAGCAGTACCTGGCCATCTGCCCAGAACTACCTGTGACAATTTTCTCTTTCCCCATTCAGAACAACAACAACAAAAAAAAAAAAAAAAAACCAACAAAAAACCCGTAAAAACCCCAACTACCACAGCAAAGCCTTTCTCTGCTCCTGCTCCCCAGGAGGCTGAGCTGCCCCAAGCTTCTTATCTAAATCTTCACTTGAGCTCCATTCTTGAGCTAGGAACTGAAGAAACCCCACAGCCTCCTCCCACGGGGTGTCAGGGGCTGTGGCCAGCGCTGCCATCAATGATTCAGGAGCAGCAAAGCGCTGGGTTGGGTTTCAGCTGAGGCTCCCATCGAACACAGGAGTGGGGTTACCAGGTGTCTCAAGTGCCTTGAGGGAGGTTTCAGAACTACAGGGATGAGCAGCTAAGTGAGGAAATGCGAATGGTGGCACCGAATCAGTCAGTCAGTCCCCTCCTCGTGTTTCATCTTCCTCGTGCATTATTCCCCGAGCTCAGCGAGTTACTACAGCGGCCCAGAAAACGTCATCACTGTCTCCCTGCTTCATTCCTGCGGGATCCCAAACACAAGACAGCGCTCTCTGCCCTGGGTTTTTTTTGGGTTTTTTTTTTTTTTTTTTTTGGTGCTCTCGAACTGATGCCCTGAAGGCTCCCTGCGGCTGAGCAGCAGCACCGGAGCTGCGAGAAGCTCCCCCAGGTAAGTGAGGCCACAAGGTTCGGCAGCATCACCCCACACGCGGCCAGTCCGCTGTGTCTCAGCTGCTCGGGGAGGAGCTTTTTACTAAAAACTCCCCACTGGCAACCAGTAACGGGGAGCAAAGGGCGTGGAGGTGACACTGGGGTCTCTTGACTGGCCAAACCCCCGCCCTCCATCCCCAGCAGAGTCGAGGGCAGAAAGAGAAAAGGCTCGGGCCGTGGGCAGCGCTCCCGGCGCATCTCCCCAGCCCCGCTCACCCGCCGCCAGCTGCATCCAGGCGCACACTTTGTACACGGTGGCCGCGTTGCAGAAGAAGAAGAGGCTGAAGCAGAGGATGGTGCCGATGATGAGGAAGGTGGAGACGCCTACGAAGAACATGGCAGTTTTGAAGGCACTGGAGGGGATGGTGCCGAAGTCCAGCGGGCTGCCCTTGCAGATGAGCTCACCGGTGAGCGCGTTGCCGATGCAGTAGGAGAAGAGGCCGAAGTAGCCGGCCTGCGGCGTGTCGATGCTGTCGCCGATCCAGTAGGGCTGGATGAAGGTCACCAACATCAGGATGGAGAAGCAGAGCGTGAAGAGGGCCCAGAGCACTCCCATGGCCCGAGCGTTCCGCACATAGTTGGTGTGGTAGATCCGGGCCGCCTCCTGCGCCGGCAGCAGCTTGGACATGGCGGGGACAGCGACAGCGACAGCGACAGCGACAGCGACAGCGACAGCGACAGCGGCCCCGGCCCCGCTCCCGGGCCGCCCGCTCCGGCCCCGCCCGGCGGCAGCGGGGGCGGCGGGAGGCTCCGGAGCGGCGGGACCGCCCCGGGGGGCGGCGGCGACACCTCCTCCCACCCCCGCCCTGGGAACCGGGGGCGACCCGGGAGGAGCCGCAGCGACCCTGCGGCCGGGGGCGGTGCCTTTCGGGATGTTCCTTTGGGGATGCTCCTTTCGGGATGCTCCTTTCGGGATGCTCCTTTGGGGATGCTCCTTTCGGGATGCTTCTTTCGGGATGCTCCTTTGGGGATGCTCCTTTCGGGATGCTCCTTTCGGGATGCTCCTTTGGGGATGCGCTCCCGGGATGCGCCCTGAAGGAGCCCCGAGGATGTGCCCGCTGTGTCTGGGATGTTGTCTCGGGATTCATCCTTCGCCTTCTTCGTGTGCCCCAAGACGCACCCTGGGATAAGCCGAATATCCTCAATGTGCAGCCCGTGGTCTGTCCTGGGATGTTCCCTGTGCCCCGCTGTGCCCCCAGGAACGCCCTGGGCTGTCCCTCGCACAGCCGGGGTGTGTGGCAGGGGGTGCCACACCTGCACCCCTGCGTGTGTCCCACGATGTGCCACATCCCCCGGGATGAGTGTTGGGATGAGACCCAGGATGTGTCCGGACCCCCAGACACATGCCCCAGGGGCTGTGCAGGATCTCACCGGGCTCTGCTGTGTGTCCTGTGATGTGTCCCAAATTCTGTGTCCCCTCGGCTGCTCCCCTCTGCCCCTAGGCCAGTGTCACCGGGGTCTTCCCGCACTGGTAGGGAGCACAAAGGCTGCTGCATCATTGTGTGGGGGCTGCAGGCAGGGAGGGGACATCCCCACGGCTCCACTGCACAGGGGAAATGGCTCATCCTGCCAGCAGGACACAGCGGGGGCTCAGCCAGCGCCTGGAGGTCTCTGCCCAGGCCCATGTCCTGCTGCCAGAGGAGCATGGGCAGCCCCAGAGGGCTGCAGGCACTCGTGGCCACCTTGAGACCTCTCTCCAGGAGCCACATCTGTGCTGTGTCCTGAGTGACCGCACAGGTCCAGCTCCTGTCGTGCCGGGGCCACGTGACAGTGTGACAGTCGGTGCCAGCCTCAGCATCGCTCCTGGGGCTGTCAAAGGCCAGGGCTGTGTGGCCATTAATCATGTCCAAGAACAGCCAGGCCACTGTGGGCCTGCAAAGCTGTGCCGTTCCCAGGGCTGCTTTCCTTTCATCAGCCACACCCCCCAAGCCCTGAAACACAGAGCAAATATTTGGCAGGGCAGGCTGAAGGGCTGGGGACCTTGGTGGGCTCTGGATCCTTGCAGGGGGCTGTGCTGTCCTGCACAATATGAGCTTGCTCCAGCAGGTTTCTTGGTGTTCATGATTCCATTTGAAGATGGAGGATCTGGTGGCTCTCCCGTGGAGCTCCCCAGAGCTCCTGCCGTGGAAACCAGCCCTCACTTTGCCCATAAACCAGCATCAGCACCCAGCAAGGAGGGCACTCCAGAGAACTCCACAGCCCACCGCTGCCAGGGGGAAGCAGAGGAGGAAGGAGCAGCACAGAAATGTCATTATTTTGTGTTCCCTTTGGCCAAAGGAGCTACTCAAGGGCGGGTTGACATCCCCAGTGGGGTCACCTGGGAACAGGACCTGGTAGCCCTGGCTGCCCAGGCACTGCTGGTTCCTTGCCCTGGGCAGTGCAGCAGTGCCCCAATGCCACGAGCTGAGGCGTGATAGGAGCAGCCCTGTCAGCTGATGGGGACAGAGGCTATAAAACACCTGCTGGCCCCGTGGCACAGCCACAAACAAGCCCACCATGGCCAAGGTGCTGCCTGCCTGCCTGCTCCTGGCCCTGCTGCTGCTGGCCCCAGCTCTGTCAGCAGAGCACGAGCGAGGGCTCATCATCAACTTGGTAAGAGGAGACCAGCCCTGTCCTTGGCACAGGATGCTCCCAGTGCTGCAAAGGGACACCCGTGGAGGGCTGGAGGTGTCTGCTGGGTTTTCTGGTGTTGTGAGGGAACTTGGAGCCTGGGAAATCAGCTCCATATAGGGATAGGGAACACGGAAAGTGGATCAGACTGAAGCTCTCAGCTGCTTGAGCCAGCGAGGACCCCAGCCCTGGGTGGTTCAGAGTGACTGGGGAGGGGAAATGCTTTTCCTGTGGTGTCTCAGCCCTACTGCCGTGAGTCCAGCAAAAAACACCTTGGTGGGTGGTATTTTGGGCCCGACTGAGGAAATGCTGCAGAGTGGGAGGTTGGGGCATGCGGGCAGTGGTGCTGAGAGGCAAATCTGGTGTTCAACACCCACCCAAACCCCTCGGGCTCACAGCTAGGGTGAGATTAAAGAGGGGCAAAGAGGCACCTGGTGCTCAGGCCCTGCCTTGTGCTGCAGGAGGCTGGGGAGCTGTGCCTGCAGAGTGCCCAGTGCAAGAGTGGCTGCTGCCGCCGTGACAATGGCCTCAGCCTGGCCCGATGTGCTCCGAAGGCAGCTGAGTTCCAGGAGTGCTCCCCAAAGGTAGGTGCTGCTCTGCTCCCAGGGCTGGGCAGGGCTGGGGCACGTTCCCCCACCCTGCACTGAGTCCTTGCTCCCTGCAGAGCATCTATGGGGTCTACTACAAGTGTCCCTGCGAGAGAGGCCTGACCTGTGACGCTGATAAAAGCATTGTGGGCTCCATCACCAACAGCAACTTCGGTGTCTGCGTGGACCCCCAGGACTACTCCAGGAGGCGGTGAAGCGACAGCCCCCTGTGTCCCTCTGTGCTGCCCCTGTCCCCCTGTCTTTCCCTCTCTCTGGGGTTTCTGGGGTGTGGCTGTGGGAGAATTTGAGTAAAGAGCAGCTTCTGGCAAGCTGCAAGGTGGTGTTTTCACTCAACCCAGCCTCCCTGGCCCAGGACAGGGACAGCAGGGCCAGAAGACCCTGGAAAAAGCCACATGGATGTGATGGCTTGACCTGTATGTGTGCGCCATCATACAATAATCTGGGCTGGGCCAGCAGCAAGCTGTGGGATGAGCTCTGCTCAAGGGGAGTTTTAAAAAGGGGATGCAGGTCAGGGGAAGATGCAGCAGCCCCAGGACCTGAGGGAGCTGCTTGGGTTGTGCTTGCCTTGCTTTATTTCCAGCAGTGGCTGGAAACATTCCATAGAAAAGGTTTGTTGCCAGAGAAGAGAGACTTGCAGGTGATGCTGGAGCTGTGGGTGCTTGGTGGTTGTGTCCACCTCCTTATCACCACCCTGCAGGCTCTGGATGAGCAGAGCTGGACCTTCTCCTCAGGGAGGGCAGATGTGGCTCAGCCAGGTGGGAGCCCTTCCTGGAAAGGAGCTGTGCAGCAGCAGCAGCTCTGTGTGCCATGGGAGTGCCTTGTGCAGCACCTCCACCAGCATCTTGCAGAACACCCGCTCAGGCTGCAGGATGTGCAGAAGCTTTGGGAATTCGGGATGAACCTGGAGAGTGATGGTGCTGAAGCAGCCCCAGCTGGCAGCAGTCCCCTCAGCCCTGCCCTGGCAGAGCTGTGCCCTGAGGGTGGGCTGCAGGGTGTGATGCCCAGCTCAGGGTCAGCATTTTGGGCGTGAGGAGGGAGCACAGATGTACCACAGCAGGGTGAGAAAGAGGAGGCAGCTCTCTGGCAGAGCCGTGGAAGCAGCAGGAGATTGAGGGGATCATCAGAGGAGCTGTTCTTGGCTTCTCCAATGCAGACTTCACCCCATCTGGGGCAGAGCAAGAATCAAGCACCCACAGCACCACTCCCCACTGCCCTGAGGGCTCTGCCTCAGATGGGGAGGCCACAAAGGCTGGGGACAACCCCTGGCAGCTGAGGAGGGGCTGCAGGAAACTTCCTTTTCAGGTGACTGGCAGCTTGAGGATCAGCACCTGCAGAAACATCAGGGACACATCTGGGAGGGTGGCACAGCCTGGGGGAGCCCCCACTGTCCAAGGGGAACATGGGGGGCAATGTGGGGACCTGTGGCTCAGAGGAGCTGCAAGAGGAGAAAATCCTGACCTGGATTGTAGTTTTAAACTTGTGGCAGGCGGTGGAAGTCTGGAGGGTCGTGCTCTCATTGTCGTGATGGTCCTGGCAAAAGACCAGTGTCCTCACTGGATGAGGTGTGGGCTGAGGGGTGTTTGGGGACAGGGACGGGGACAGCAGCCCCGCTCTTGCAGCAGCCAGCCAGCCCCAGCAGAGCGAGGGGAGGGGACAGCGACACAGGGTCTCTCCCTGCTCTCCCCATGGGTGTGAGCTCCTCAGCCCCGCAGCACCCGGGTGATGCTGGCGTTTCTGGGACACACAGCGGGGCCCCGAGGAGCCCTGTCCGCCCAGGGCCGGCCCCGGCCGGGGCTTTGTGCTCTTGGCAGGGGCAGGATGCGAACAACGCCCAGCGCCGGCCGTGCCCGCACCGGCAGAGGGCAGCGGCACCGTGCCCGGGACCCCCAGCCCAGGGGAGCGCAGCTTTGGGGGTCCCTGCAGCGCCCCCAGCTCTGACACTCCTCGGGTCCTGCAGTGGGAGCAGCGGAGTGATGTTCGCTGCTGGGCACGAAAGGCGAATCCCTGGTGCGCTTGATGGGGGGATTTTGTGATGTCCCCATTTTTGTGGTGTCCCTGCGCTGGCACAAGGACGATGGCGGGGCGGCAGGCAGGTGGGAAGGGGGTGGCTGGGCTGAGGTGGGGGACGCCTAAATCCCGCCCCGCCCCTCTCCCGCCCCATCTCAGCCCTGTATTTACTGGTGAAGCCGCAGCTTTATTTTGGCAGCTCTCGGCTGGTAAATATTGGCTTAAACCGAAAACCAGACGCCTGACTCACGGCGTCTTAACAAACACAGGAAGGGGCCCCTGGCGCGTGTGGGGTGCTGCCAGCCCTGGGGACAGGGGGGACCCTCCAGCAGGGTGCAAAGCGCGGTGTGAGCAGGGCATCCTTGTGCAGGCAGGCAGGAATTGCTGCAGCGAGGTTCCCTCTGGGGAGACGTAGGGGACAGGGGAAGGAGGGGTACAAGCATTGGGGTGCCCCTTCCTCCTCCCCTGCCCCGCACAGGGGTCTCCATCCTCGGTTAAAAAGCAGTGAGGAATACGAGGCTGAAGGGACGCTGGGGAGGAGATCACCCCAAGAACCTCCCCAGCCTCACCCCATCTGCAGGATTGCCCCTCAATGCCCAAACCCGTCCCCTCCGGGTCACCCCGGGGTGCCCCACATTAGCAGGGAGGTGTGTGACATGTCCCCCGCCCCAGTGCCCCGCTCAGCCCCCGCCCGCGCCGGCCGCTGTTACCCGAGGGTACAGGATGTTCTCGCTCAGCCCAGCTCCCGCTCCCCAACCTCTCCCCGCCTCTCCCCCCTTTCCGCCAGCCCTCGGCCTTCACCTCTCCTCCTCTGCACTCCTTTAACCCTTTTTTTTGCGCCCAAACACAGCCTTCTCCTCTTCTTCTTTTTCTCCTTCTCGATTTCTTTTTTTAATTTCTGCGCAGATGCGCTGAAACTCCCTCTCTGCCCGTTCCAGGGCCACCCTGCAGCCCCAACTCGCTGCAGCTCCAGTGGGGTGCCCACCCAATGCCCAACTTTGCAGACAACCCCAGCAGAGTCCCCCCGCTCCCAGCCTTGCAAAACACTCCGAGGAAAAACTGTGTGCGTGTGTCTAGGGGAGAGTGTTGGGTGTTTGCTCCTGCAGCTTCACCCTGGGGACAGAGAAACTGCCAGGAGGAGGAGAATGTTTTTTCTGGGGGTACTGAGCTGCCCCTGGCTCCCCAGGGTGGAAGGGACACGCAGCAGCCCTGCAGCTCCAGCTCAGGGCGGTGATTTTGGGGACAGAACACCCCAGACACAACCCAATTCCACGTCCCCACGCAGAGCACACCCCAGTTTGCTGCAGACTGGGGTGATGATGGGCCTGATCCTGCAGCAGGGTCAGGGGAGCTCCTGGGTTTGGGTTGGGGGGCACAGGGGATGCTCTGGGGCAGTCCTGGGCTGCTTGTGCCTGAGGCATTGCCCAGAGACATCTGGGAGTGCACAGAGGCGTTTGGGGTGCACAGAGGTGTTTGGGGGTGCACAGAGGTGTTTGGGGGTGCACAGAGGTGTTTGGGGGTGCACAGAGGCACCTGGGCCCCTCTGCCTGCTGCTGGCTCTGGAATTTGTTCCCCCTCACAAGCTTTTTTTACCCCTGGTAGTGGTCAGGATGTGGCAAAGCCGTGGCTGGGGCAGCCCGGGGGACAGGAGCCCCTCTCAGGGTGTCCCTTGGCCATGGCAGGATCCAGAGGGATGAAGCACATCCTTGCAGGGTCTGGGACTAGCCCGGCCAGCACCAGGGACCTGGGGAGCCCCAGATCCTCGGGAATTTCCCCTCACCACCCTCTGATAGCCTGGGACACCTCAAGTTGTGCCTGCAGCAGCAAAACCTCCGTGGGAGCTCCAAGTCGTGGGGTACACTGGGGTGCAGACCTCAGGTATGTGGGGGGGGGCTGATCCTGTGACTTAAAATTTTCCTAAATCTGGGCCAGGTTTTCACTGTCCCAGGGAGATGGCTTTGGGATGAAGCTGGCGAGAAGCCAGCCTTCGAGCTCTCTCTGGAAGAAAGGCAACCTTTCTAGCAAAAAGAAAAAAAAATAAATTCATGGAAAGCTCTGGTTTGCCTCTTCTTGCCAAAACCAATTGTTGATGATTTTTCACGGCTGCTTTGGCTTTGCCTTTGCCTGTGACAGTGGGAACAATGTCAGACATGCTCCTGTTTTCCCACTCTAATTTTTTCCCCCTGAAGCTGGAAGAGGAGAAGAATCTGACAGAAGAACAGGGACTTGTCCTAGGCAAATAACAGCCCCAGGGGCACCCAAATCTTGCATGAGGATCTCATTCTCTCTTCAGTCCTCAGGGTTGGCTTTGGCGCTGGAAGCAGGGTCTCTGGAAGATATCCCCAAGAGCTGCTGAGGGCTCAGGGCAGCAGTGGAGCTTGCAAATGGGACATAGGGATGCAGAAGTGGCCCTGGGAGGACATCCAGGCACCCCACACACCTCCATAAGCCCCTCGTGATGCTGTCCACCAGAGAATGAGTGGAAAAAAAAAATCCTCCTCTCGAATAATTTGTGCTGCTGGAAGCAGTGCATTACAGGGAGGTGGGGAGGGCAAGGAGGGGATGTTGGGCTGCATCAGCCTGGGGAGAGCACGAGGCTGGGGAGAGCATGAGGCTTTGCAAGAGCCTGTTTGGGGGGAAGTGTTCCCTGCAGCTGGGCTCCCCTCAGTGGGTATTTTTAGCATTAAATTCCCTGAAATGCTGGCAAGCTGAGCTGGGGGAGCAGAGCAAGGGTGAGGAGGGGAGGAGTCTCTGGGATACCCCCATGGCACCGGTGAGGATTCACTCTGGGGGATGCAGAAAGGGTTTGGGGGGTGATGCTGGGGGGCTTAAGGCGGGGGGGATGAGGGGGGGGGACATTGGCAGGGATGTCAGGGGGGGACATGGGGGAATACCGGGGAGGATCTTGGGGGGGGGAATATTGAGAGGCATGATGGGGGGAACTTGGGAAGCGCCAGGAAAAAACTGGGGAGAATACTGGAGGGGTGCCAGGGGGATATTGGGGGGGGGTGCTGGGAGGGTAATTAGGAATTGCAGGGGGGGGATTATCGAGGGCCACACCGTACCCCACTAAGCAGAGGCCCCGGGTGGCCCTGGCCGGGTGCCCCCCCGGCGGCCCGGCGCTGAGTCAGGCTGTTCCCGGCGCTCCCGCGGCCGGTACATCGCGTCCCCACGCCGGGCGCCTGGCACAGCGCCCGCCCGGTGCAGCTCCCGGCAGGGGCACGGCCCGCTCCGGCCCCGGCCGCTCCTCCGGCCTCCCGGGCTGCGGCTCCCGGCGTGGAGAAGCTGAAACCGGGGTCTGAAACTCCGAGAATTGCCCGTGGGGAGCGCAGCCTTAGCGCTGGTCTGAGTCACTCTCTGCTCCCATCTCTGCCCGGTGTGTCCCCAACCCGGGGCGCCCCCCAAGCACCAGGAACCCGGGGGGGGGATGGATCTCCAGGAGTTTTTTGGGTCTCAGATCCGTCTGGCGGGAGCATCTTCACGGCAGGACACAGCCGGACGTCCTCGGGTGGATTGATCCGCGTGTCACCCCTGAGCGCAGGGCAGGGCAGAGGTGACACCCCCACCCTGCCACCGCCGGCGGGCGGGGAGCCCCAGCCAGCCCCAGCCATCCGCCCTCCCCGCCGGAGGCTGGTACAGTTCGTTACGTCCAGACCGGAATGTACTTTGTGTTAGAAGTGGCCACAAGCCAGGACGCCAAAGCCGGACTTTATTTATCCTCCCTGCTCCGGCCCCGCTGCTGCATCCTGCCCTTACTCGTGTGGGGCTGGATCTCCGGCGGGGCTGGGGCAGCCCTGGGCTCTGTCCGCCTCTCTGCTGCTCCTTGCCAGCCGGGGAAGGCAGCGATTTTCCCCGTTTCCTCAGAAGGGAAATAATCTGGGGAAATATTTGTGTCCTTTCATCTGGTAAAAGCCATCCCCGGTGTCTGGAAGGAAGCGGCAGGAGGCAGAGGGGGACTCAGGGATGGATGCAGACCCAGGGAAGCCTCTGCAGGGAGGTGCCCCTGTCTGCTGGCTCGGGGCGATTTTTGCGACAAGGGCCAGGATTTGGGTCACAATCTGGTAATTTATGGATTGGAAATGCACTCGGAAAGATCCGGCTCTGGCCACAGTGCCGGACAGGATCAGGCCTGTGACAGGGCAGGGACTTCTCTGGGGGTGCCCACATGTGCGGGGGTGTGTTGGCTGTAAAAAAGTCCTGGTGGGAGCCGTGAGCTGGGCAGAGAGGGGGACACTGTCGCAGTCTGGGGAGGGATCAGAGGCATTGCCCCAGGCTGGGTCTGGCCGGTCATTCCACCGCTACACCCAGCATCCCTCCCACGGGCCTTCCCCTAGGAAGATTTGAGGAGGAATTTCATAGAGAAAGCGGCTCTCCAGCTGCTCTGCATCCTCAGGGTCGAGTGTCCTCATGCCAAACGAGTGGTCTTGCCCTCCTGCCCCATGTCCCCGCGTCCCCCACGTCCCCGTGTCCCCGCGGTCCGTCTATCCCTGCTGGCCGTTCAGCTGCACCTACAGCCAGCGGCGAGGACACGGTGTTCTCCTGTACTCTGCCGCCTGTTGTGCAAGCCCTGGCCGCACCTCCCGTAAACACAGAGCTTCCCACGACCACGGCACCCGGCTCCTGCCCCGCTGCACCCCCGCTGCCAGCGGCAAACGGGGCCCCGGAGGGGTGCACACACCGCGGGCTGCCGGTGGGTGAAGCCACGGCATCGTCAGGCTGCAAACAAAAAAAAAATTTAAAAAAAAAAATAAAAATAAAAAGCTGCTTTGATCCTCAAAATGAGCAGTGATGATCTGGGTTCTGGGGGGAAGGATGAGTCTGATTCCCCCCGAGGAAGGGGAGGATGCCTGCCCCGGGATCATCGCATGCTGTCAGACACGAAAGGAAACCAAGAGAAAAGAGAAAACCCACTTCCTCCGCTCTCAGGAGATTCACTGATGTGGCTCTTCACTGTGCAGCCAAGGTGGAGGGACTCTTCTCCTCCCCACGCTCTCGAGGCAGATTAACGCTGGTTATTTTTAGCAGAAGACAAGGATGAATAAAAATATCCCCTGCTTTATTTTAATTTTTTTTTCCCCCTCCTCTCTTTCGGGAACGCTGCTCTCACCTCACACGAAGTGCTTGGGAGCCAGCAGGGCAGGTTGTTTGGCTTTGCTCCCTGCTTCCAGACTTTCCCTGTCCCTTCGGGGCTGGGCTCAGGGCTGGGGCAGGACATGTGTGGCCAGCTGGAGGGCCAGGGGGAACAAGCAGTACCCCTGGCAGGCGTCACAAAGCCAAAGAGGATTATTTATGGAACAGATTTCCTCCAGGTTGTGTTACAGGGATGGGGGTGAACGGGGCAGACCCCAGCACTGGGCCAGAGGAGGCTTTAGGGCATCTCCCCACCCAAGAAAGCAGAATGAGCTGAGGGGGTCTGGCAGTGGCATAGCATTTTGATAGATGTCTTTTATCTTTTAAAAAAGCAACTCTGATGTTTTCTTCCCATATATTTTTGGGCTTTTTTTTTTTTTTTCTATGCAAACAAACAAATTTACCATTTTTGTAGTGCAAGGACAAACCAGGCTGAACCCCCTCATTGCTGCCATTGGTCCCATGGGATTTTTCAGGGCTTTGGAGTTATCTCAAGGGCCTGATGGAATTATGCTGTGGGGTTTCCTGGTATTACAAACCCACAATATTTTAATTTTGTTTTGTAAATTAATACTTAAAGCTCTCGAAAATTTAAAGCCGGGAGGGAAATGCTTGAAACCAAACATGCAAGATTCACCTAGCTTATTTTAGAGGGGCAAAAAATTAAATGCCATGATTTTTTTTTTTCTTTTCTAAAGTGGGCTTTAATTTTCACTCTGAATTTCTGATGAGTGACATCAGTGTCTAAATTACAGCTGGGGAAATCGAACTCAGCATAAAGAGCAGACCTGTGAGAAAGCAGCCACCAATGCAGTGCTGCCTTCAACCTTGGCCCTGAGGATTTTATTGGATCAACATGTGGGAATCAGGGTGCAGCCTGGGGCCTGCAGGCACTCATTATAAACCTGGTAAAAAATTACCACTTTGTAAAAACACTCAGAGATGTCTTAATTTAAATCTTGCCCCCCAAATTTTTTTGCCCCTCTTGGCTAAGGGGCTGCAGCGACGAGCAGCAACGAGGTGTTTAATCACAAAATCACTGATTTCTAATCTCGGGGTGGGGGAAGGGGGCTATTTTGAGGCAGCTCTTGACAAAAATCTTATATCTTTCCACCCGAACTGGAACATTTCAGCGTGTCCCAGCAGCCGCTGTGTCCTCCAAACCCACATCTCCCTGTCCCCAGCTCTGAGGCAATTTCTCACTCTTCAGCGCCGTGTTTCCTGTGACACCCGGAGGAGTTGGGAGGGATTGGGCTATCCTCGGGGAGCTGGGAGGGAACGAGGACACCTCCGGGACACCTCCGGGACACCTCCGGGACACCTCCGGGACTGGGGTGTCCTCGCGGGGGTCGCACGAAGCCGGAGGGGTTGGGGACAGCCCGGGGGCTGAGGAGCACTGCATGGGGTCAAACACCCCGATCCCCTGTCCCCGATCTCCTGTGCCCTGTCCCCGGTCCCCGATCCCCGGTCCGCTGTCCCCTGTCCCCGGTCCCCTGTCCCCTCTGCCCCGTCCCCCGTCCCCGATCCCCCGGTCCCCTGTCCCCGATCCCCTGTGACCCGTCCCCTGTCCCCGGTCCCCTGTGCCCTGTCCCCTGTCCCCCCGTCCCCCGTCCCCCGTCCCCCGTCCCCGGTCCCCTATCCCCTGTCCCCTGTCCCCTGTCCCCGGTCCCCTGTGCCCTGTCCCCGATCCCCTGTGCCCGGTCCCCAGTCCCCGGGCCCCTGTCCCCTCTCCCCTGTCCCCCGTCCCCCGTCCCCGGTCCCCTATCCCCTATCCCCTGTCCCCTGTCCCCGTCCCCGGTCCTCGATACCCAGACCCCTGTCCCCTATCCCCTGTCCCCGGTCCCCTGTGCCCTGTCCCCTGTCCCCGGTCCCCGGTCCCCTGTCCCCTATCCCCTATCCCCTGTCCCCTATCCCCGGTCCCCTGTCCCCCGTCCCCTGTCCCCTGTCCCCTGTCCCCTATCCCCTGTCCCCTGTCCCCTGTCCCCTGTCCCCGGCCCCGGTCCTCGATACCCAGACCCCTGTCCCCTATCCCCTGTCCCCGGTCCCCTGTGCCCTGTCCCCTGTCCCCGGTCCCCGGTCCCCTGTCCCCTATCCCCTATCCCCTGTCCCTATCCCCGGTCCCCTGTCCCCCGTCCCCTGTCCCCTGTCCCCTGTCCCCTGTCCCCTGTCCCCTGTCCCCTATCCCCTGTCCCCTGTCCCCTGTCCCCGGCCCCGCCGCTGCCACCCCGGCGACAGCACACCCGGGGGCGGGCATAGCTCCCTAATTTGCATATCACCGCCTGTACAGCCAATGGAAGGTCGGAACCTAAGACGGGCAGGCGGAACAGCCAATAAGACGCGCTCAGGGGCGGGGCCGGGGCTCGGGGCGGGGCGGCCCGGCCGGGCGGGCGCGCGGGGCCACACGGAGCCGGGCGGCGGCGGCGACAGCGGCGACAGCGACAGCCACAGCGACAGGTGGGACCCGCGGGCCCGGGCCGCCCTGTGCGGGGCTGTGCGGTCCTGCGGGACCCTGTGTGCGGCCGGGGGAGTGCTGTCGGTGGGGAGAGAGAGTGACCGTGGGGCAGTGTGGGGCTGGGGACAGGCGCGCGCGGGGCTGAGGGACCCCGCCTGGGAGGGACCTGTGGGGGACATTAGTGTCCCCGTGTGGGGCCGGGGCGTTGGGGACGGGATGGTGACCTCCGCTGGTGCTGAGGGGTGAGCATAGGAGCGGAGTTCCTGCCCCACGGAGCCCTCCAGCCACGCCGGGAGCAGCTCCCGCAGCGCTGCCCGAGCGGTGCTGGGGACACTGGGATGGCCCGGGACAGCCCGGGATGGCCCGGTATAGTACACCCTGGGACAGCCGGGATGCTCCGGTACAGCCCGAAATGCTCCGGCACAGCCCGGGATGGCCCGGTACAGTACAGCCCGGGATGCTCCGGTATATCCCGGAATACCCCGGTACAGCCCGGGATGCCCCGGTACAGTACAGCCCGGGATGCTCCGGTACAGCCTGGGATAGCCCGGTACAGCCCGGGATGCCCCGGTACAGCCCGGGATGCCCCGGCACAGCCCAGGATGCCCCGGCACAGCCCAGGATGCCCCGGTACAGCCCAGGATGCCCCAGTACAGCCCGGTATGTCCCGGTACAGTACAGCCCGGGATGCTCCGGTACAGCCCGGGATGCCCCGGTACAGCCCGGGATGCCCCGGCACAGCCCAGGATGCTCCGGTACAGCCCGGTATGTCCCGGTACAGTACAGCCCGGGATGCTCCGGTACAGCCCGGGATGCTCCGGTACAGCCCGGTATGTCCCGGTACAGTACAGCCCGGGATGCTCCGGTATAGCCCGGGATGCTCCGGTACAACCCGGGATGCTGCTCGCCGGAGAGGATTCTTCTTTTCCCCTCTTCGCCTCCCCATCCGAGGCTCCCGGGCGCAGCCGAAGCTTTTCTTTTGACACCAGCGACCAGAGAGACCCCGCAGGGTGTGTGCATCACTGTACAGAGCCTTTGGCAGTAGGTAGAAGTGCTTGCACAAGGTAAATGCGATTTTTTTTTTTTTTTTAAAGTTTCTGCGATTTTCCCCTCCCCTCCGGGCATAAAAACTCTTCCAGAGCTTCTGTTTTTAAAACGCACGTTCGAGTGAGCTTGCTCTTCCCAGGAAACTGTATTTTACACAATGGGCTGTAGGAACTCGTGGGAGATGTGTCTGTCATCGGTGTGTCCTCAGACTGCAGCTTCCAGCTGAGGCTCCAGCACTGCACCGTATTTCTGTCCCCACCGGTGCAAATAATAAAAGCACCTTTAAAAATAAAATATAATGGAAAAAAGAAAGCCAGGAGCTGATACTTTACGGCTTTAAATGCAGAGTTGAAATAGTGTGTCACCCTAATGAGCTGTTAAACCTGAGGTGGGTATGAGGACATCACTGTGGTATCAAAGCCAACCTGGGAACTGGCGTTAAAAGTTAAAAAAAGTTGAAAGCTCAGATTGCTCCTTCCTTTAAAACATGAGAAACCTGCCTCCTTTCTGCCTCCTCCCCTGTCCTCTTGAAGGGCTGGGGAGAAGAAAATCATTAAATACGTCTGGCAGAGCCTGTAGCTGTCTTTTATGGTCTGTCTTTCCAAAGGTGCTGTGGGTGTGATTTGGGTGGCAGCGCTGCAGCTCAAAGATCTTTGGCTTGTATTTCCAGCCTGGTACTCTAGAAATGGGACAACATTTCTGGGGAGGGGACAGAAATATCCCTGACAGAGAGAGAGAGAGCAACATCCACGACCTGCAGGGGGTTAACCAGGAGTGTGAGGCTAAGCAGGAATCCAAATGGTGCAGGAGTTTTGCAGCACAGGGGTGGGATGGAGGGGTCCTGGGTGGGTTGCTGGTCCTTGAAGAGGTGCTGCTCCTCATCCTCAGCGTGGTGGGTGATGGCAGCACCCTGAGTGGTGCAGGACCACAAGGCAAGGGTGTGATGGATCTCACAGCAGCCAGGGGTGCAGGTGGAGGAAGGAGCGGCTGAGGACTTTTCTGAGGGCTTGGGTGATGGGGTTTGTGCTGGGGAAAATGTATGGTGGCATGGAAAAAAATCCCCAGCTGGTTTTTGGGGAGTTAGTGAAGAAGTTTTCTCCTCTGCTGAAATGCACAGGGAAGGAGGGGGGATAACACGTGGCTCTGGGCCTGGGGGCTGGAGGGATTCAGTGGGGAAGGTTGGCGTGGTGAAAGCTGCTCGTGGTGCCCATCCTGCTCAGAACAGAGATGTCTGCTAGGATTATTGCTCATGCAGTTATCTTTTCTGCTTTGTTGGTTTGGTTTCTTAAAAATAAACGCAAATAACCTCATCTTCCCAAGGCTGTGTTTGCCCAGCACACACTTCAGTCCTGTTGAGGTTCCCAGCACCTTCCTGCTGGGACGAGCCAAAAAATAAGGACAACTCCTGAATAAAAAGCAAACTGCATCCCTCAGGAACATCACTGCTGGGTAGTTACTGTGTTTTAATTAATTACCTGCTTGCAGAAGGAGAAAGTTTGCTGGAAGGTTTGGGATGCTTGGCACCAAGACCTCCTCGGGCTGGCTGCAGCTCCCAGACTGGCTCAGGGGAAAAATATTTTGTAAACGGTTTGAAAGACAGTTTGTCCTCAGTTATTTCTCATTTTATACTATTTTATATCAATTTTATTTTATAGTCACTCTCGGTTGCATGGATTTATATAAAGTTGTTGCAGCCCCTTGAGGGAGCTGTGAAGCTCCTACGGATCTTGTGCACGTAACAGGGAAATAGATGTTACTTAGCAAGGAATTTTTTTATTATTATTTTAATGCTCTGTGCTTGTGGGTGTAAAGAAGTGGCCACGAGTGCTCTAACGTACAAGTTGTTCATGTAACTTGTTTGTCACGGAGCTGACAGGCTTTTTCCAGAACTAGTAATTGTGATTAGTAAGGACTTCTGATTTTGCAAGCGAGTGCGTTGGAAAATTAGGAAAATAATGGTAAAGTAACTGTCAGAAGTGAAGAGTTGGGACAGTGAGGGACTGCAGTTAAATCACCTTCTACCTGCAGTGTCCTATCTTTGTAAATAGCAGATGGAAAACCATTCTCATTTCAAGTACTTTTTGATTTACATTAAATTTAACCACTTAATAAAAAAGGCTCTGGGAGGCACTGCCTGGTGAAGAGCATCATTCCTGGGATGTTTTGGGACACCATCCCAAAAAAAGGAGCTCAGGTGGGATGCAGCCTCCCTCCCCAGCCCAGGTGGTGCACACCAGTGTGTGCTTGTGCACGTGTGTGTGTCAGTGCCTGTTCTCAGACCCTGTGTGGGTCTGGGTGACCTCCTGGTGGTGCAGCATTGTCCCCAAAGCCGTGGTGGCCTCTCCCCCTCCTGCTCCTCACAGTGTCCCCAACAATGGCAGTGCCACCCTGGTCCCCTCCTGCAGTTCGTCCTCCTGTGATGCTTCTCCAAGAAATCCTCATTTGGCACTGGAGCAGGCTGGTGTTTCACTGCGAATTGCCCAAAATAATTTGGGTTTGCCCAAAATAATTTGGCATTTATAGGTCCCTGGTGCAGATGGGCTTGGGTGCTGAGTTATTTCTGGGTGCCAGAGCTGCCGGATGCTGAGCTGGGGATTCCCCCCTTGGGATTCGGCTCTGGGATGTTCCAGGTGCTGCTCAGCCCTCTCGTGTGGGGATAAATCATCAAACACAGCATTCCCACTGCCGGGGGTCACCTGGCTGCAAGCTGCTTGGAGAAAACCCCAAATCTGTTGCGAGCAGTGAGATGCTTTTAGAAACGCGAAAAAAACAACAACAACCCAACCCCTAAATAAATCCAAGTTTAATTGCCACGTTTATTCAGGAGAAAAGGCTAAATTAAAGCAGAATTGGCAAACAAGGAGTTTCTTGTTTATTCCCATTTTGTATTTATTTTAGTCCCCCCTCCCAAGCTGTCACTTGAAATTCAATTTGCTCAGCATTGGTGTAGCTGCTGCCAGGAGGCTGCTCAGAGTCGCCTGTGGAGGGCTTGGACTTCCCTTGGTGTGCTCTATGGGGAGGGAAACTTCACATTTAACAGCCAGAGGTGGAACATTTAATTCCAAAAAACCAGGCTGGTCTGTTCTCCCTGGTTGTTTTGACCAGGGGAGAAGACACGACTGAAAGGAGCCCGCTCATTTTTGGTGGCAGAAAACCCAGTGAGAGGGTGCCAAGGAGTGGGTAGTGGGATGTCAAGTACTTTCTCACATTTTACAGATGGTTTATATAACCTGCTTGGCTATATTATTTTTTTTCCTGTCCAGTTATATAATCCCAATTTATGAAGGCTTTAGGAAGTTGCATTCCCCACTGTTATGTGTGTCTATATTGCAGCCTCTGAGCTTGTTTGGATGCTTGGCCTCCCCACCAGAAATCTCCCAAGAAGCTCAGGCTGGTGTGGAACAGCTCTTTATACACTCATTATTACTAGATTTCTTTAATTATTTCGCTTTAGCCATCATCAAAAGCTGTGCCAGCCTCTCAGGAGCAGGATGGGTGCAGGCTGGTGCCTCTCCCTGCTGATGCAGAGCAAAGACTTTGGGCATTCCTGATTTATTTCCAGTGTTTTGAGGATTTGTTCTTGTGGCAGAGACTTGCTGTGGTTTTTGTGGTGGAAGCAGCTGAAATCCTTGCTGGGACCAGTGGTGCTTTGGGGGCAGGTGGGAAAGGAGCTGCAGAGCATCTGTGTGTAAAATCCTCAGCCTCATCCTGCCCCTGACACCTTCTTCCCTGGGGACAGCAGCCACCCATAAATATCTGTGGGTTTGGCTTTCCCCAGTATAAGTTTGTCTGTCAAAATAAGGGAGGGAGGAAAGAAAATGCTGGTTAATTCCCTTAATTCCCTTAATTCCCTTTCACACGGAAGTGGAGAGTTTTGTGTCTCTGGGTACCCACTCTGGAGGAGATGGACCACAGGCTGCTCACAAGAGAGTTCAGAGAACCTCCATCCCTCTGATTTTTATTTTTTTTTTTAATTTCAAAGTGGCCTGGGAGAACCACCAAGCAAGCACTTCCTTGCTAGAAAACCAGCAGAAGAGCCAGATTATTTTTAATGGGTTAATATTGTAAACTGGGGGGAGAAAACCACTCCTCTCTGAAAGTCTTTTGTGTGTTGCTGGCACGGGCCTGTTCACCTCACTCCAGGGGATGCAGAGAGACTGAACCCATCTTGCTTTTGCCTGAGATATTTATTCTGGCAGGGTTAGTGACCCATCCTGCTCACTTGTTCCTCTCGCTGCAGCTGAGGAACAGCCTCTTCTTCCACATATTTTAAAAAAAATAAATAAATTAGTTATGACTCGAACCTTAAATAAAACCATTTCAGAAGCTTAAAAATATTAGCTGGGCAGAACGATGAAGCCAGTGGGATGGGAACATCCACCGCTGTATTTAACTGAGCTGCACACAGTAGTTTTCTTTTTCACTTCGTCATCCTCTTAATTGTTTTAAAACCTTCCCCTGCTGCTGCTTTCCTGCAGATACCTCCTGGTCCTCGGGAGGTGGCTGGGGACTGCATCCCTCTCTGGAGTGTCCCCTTGGAGTGGGTGACACTGTTGGTACCAGGGTCTCCATGGTGTTCACCCTGGAGCAGGGACTGGCCATGGATAAAGGTGACCAGGGATTGTGCTTTGGTCCCTGGTGGGTCAGGGCTCACCCTGGTGGGTGCCATGGGGGCTTCTCAAGGTGCTGGGCAATTCGAGCAGCTCTGTTTGCATTTTGGTTTTTTGGTTTGAATAGAAGTTGCCATGCCTGGCCCACCAGGGTGTTGGCCGCTTGCACAGCGTGCACCCTAGGGAGTAAATTGATCCATTTACTTTTATTGTTCAGTTGGTGAACAATAGTTGCAATTTTATGGCTTCCCTGTTTATTTTGAAGGAGAAGGAGAAAGTCAAGTGGACAGGATTAAAAAAAAGAAAAAAAAAAGAACAAAAATTAACTGATATATGAGTGTGAGAAATGGCACTCAATGTCTGGGTATGTCCTTTTGGGTATGTCCTTTTAGGTATGTCCTATAGTTGAGGATTATGTGGAGCTGCTTGTCCATCTTAGGAAGGTCATATTTTATTAGAAATCCCAATTTGAACTCATTACCATCACCTTCCTTGGTCTCTGCTCATCAGGCTGGCCCTGAGGTGTCTTAAAACACCCTCATCCAGCAGAAATCACTGCTCTGCTCTTCCCTCTCCTGCTGCACAGGCACAACTTGCTCAGCAAGAAGGGATTTTATTTGAAAAAGTACTTCTTGTGATGGAAGGGGAAACAATCCACCGTGGGGCAGTGGAGACAGTCAGCTGCTGCATTAATTGGGTTATTCTTCATTATCAGCCTGTGCTGGGGCTGGAGGGTGCGTGTGCAGCCCTGTCCAGCCTGAGGGGCTGGGATCTGGGGAGATGATCACCAGGATCCAGGGCCACACATTCCCCCTGCTGTGCTTTCAGATTTTCAGATGTTTTTAAGCCTGACCTTTGCGTTTTCAAGAAACTCCCTCCTGTGTTGCAATCCGGAGCTTTTAGGGCTGTTGTGGTGCCGTGGAAGTGAAAGTGCTTTGTGCTAAGTGGGTCTTAAAAAACAAACCCCAGAGCAGCCAACTCTTATTTTTTCGTCCTGTTAATTTTCATCCCAGTGAAACAATTGGACAGGATATAGCCTTGATTTATTATTTTTTTTTAAAGCTGCTGGTAGAGATGCTGTTTTGTGGAAACAGAGAATCAAAACAGGTTTTGGCCATAGTCTTCATCACCCCTCTCTGACCGTGGTGAAACATGATCTGTGGCTCAAAACTGCTCTGTTGTCTCTTCTTCTGAAATTCTGAAATCCTGTTTTAGAACAAAGCACATGTAATTTTTTCATGTTTTTTTTTTCTTTTTGTCTCTCTCCTCTTCTTACCAGGTATTTCCCTGCTGTGTCTCCGGGCCTGGATTCTCCCTGAACCTCCAGACCTTCTCCAACGATTGCATGGTGGCAAGGTGAGACCCCTCCAAACCCTGCCCAGCCTTGCTCTTCCCCGTCCCTTTCCCCTCCTGCGAGCCTCCGGGAGGGATCTGCAACATGAAGTTTCCATTTGGAGCTGGCAAATTCCCGGTATGCTGATTTCTAGGAAATGTGGCTGGGGATCGTGTGGTTGGTGAAACCCTAGCATGTGTGATACCTGTCTGTCCTCAGCCCGGGGTCAGACATCTGCATCCCATTCTCCCCTCTGAATTTTCACCTATTTCTCAGGGTCGGGAAGCAGCAACACCTGTGTGGAGAGAGAATTGTAAAATTAAAAGGTTTGTTTTTATTTATTTCTCTGCTTCTCCGACCCGTCCGTGTTTATATCGCAGAGAAATGGAGCTCTGTGAATGTTCAGAGAAGGGAGGATGGTTTATCCTGGCTTCATTTACAGATTTACAACATTAATCTTGTGGGTAGTAGCAGCAACGGGAAAGCAGGATCTGCTTAGGGTGTCAGAAACACCCAGGGGCTTTTGCACACAGTAATTAATTAATGCCCTCCCTGTATCCAGAGTACACAAACAAGAAGATTCAGGCTCTGACACCACCAGCAAGCTTGCTGTGCTCAGTGCCATCCCTGCCTGATCGCTATTTAAACCTCGGGGAGTAGCAGATTTTTTTTATTTTTTTTCCCCCTACAACTGTTTGTTTCAAATTAATTGGGATTTTGGCCGCTGGCCAACCTCCTCCTGTCGCTCCAAATGGGAGATAAGTGGGAGCAGTGCACTCTTTTCTCTAACCTACTTGGAGCCGTTTTTTTTTTGCTGGACGGAGAAGTCGTGAGCTCTTTCATAACGTGGGCCACATCTTTAATAGCTGGGTCTTGAGGGCTCCATCCCTCCCACTGCTGCTGACGCAGAGCGTCTCCCCTCCCGCCCGCCTTGGCCAGCTTCCCTGGATGACTCCTCTAATTGCTTACGTAGAAAAATAATGAGAAGGATGCGTAGGGTGTATTTTTAGATGTCTCTTGGTGGGATTTAGCAAGCGGCAAGCCGGAGCCAGCACCTCCCTGTCCGTCTCTCCTGCATCCCAGTGGTGGCTCCTTGGAGGTTCTGTCCCAGGAGGTGGCGATCCTTGGGCAAGCTTCCCTGCTTTTTGGGCTTCTCCTGGTCCTTATGGGTTGGTTATGGGTGATGTGTCCCTGCTGCTGCACTGGATCTGTGCTGGGAAGCCCTGAGCTGGTGCACGGTGCTGATGCCATGCCCATGCCAAGGTGGGCACCACCACCTCCTCGCTCCTCTCCAGGAGGAAGGCTGTGGTGGCTTGGAGACCATCCCAGCACCCAAGTCATGGAATCATGGAATGGTTTGCATTGGAAGGAAACTTTGAAGGCTATCTAGTCCAGCACTCCCACCACGAGCAGGGACACCTTTTACTTGACCAGGTCGCTCAGAGCTCTGTCCAAACTCACCCAAATGTTCCCAGGAATGGGGCATCCATCACCCTTTTGGGTAACCAGAGCTTCACCACCCACATCATCGAACATTTCTTCCAAAGTAACCCATGGCACGTTTTCCAATGAATACCTGTGAGATAATGGGTCCCCCCGCGTGTTGCTTTGCTTTTTAAATGCTTTATTTTTAAAGATGTTCCCATCTGAAACCCCAGCAGCACAGAGGAAAGGGAGCAGACGCAGAATCCCATTAAACATCACCCCAAAGACTGTGATAATTGAGCCTTGCAACAAGTAGTTCCCTTATTTTTCTCTTTGCTTCTTCCATTTCAGGGCTCTTTGTGTCTCGGTGGCTTCCTGTGCTGGGGGGGCCGGGCTCCAGTCCTTCCCTTTCCACCCGGGTGCGAGGAAAGCAATTCTTCTTGCAGCACGACTTATCTGTCCTTGGAGCTGAAAACATCCTTTCTTTGCTCTTTTTGAATCCCCCAAATGAATGATTCCTCCTGCTGGTTAACATCAGCTTCCACGCTGAAGACTGTGGGAAAGTTTTGCAATTAGAGTGGCTTTAATAGATCTGGTTTATGTCTTAAAAAACCCATCGCTTTCTAATTCTCCGTCACATGTTTCCTTGATGATGTGTCGCCCAGCAGTGCAGCTACCAAAATAGCCCCATGGTCTGAAGGAAATCATCAGGAAATATGTTTTTGAAACCGTAGGCAATTCTTTTTTTTTTTTTTACCAGGAACCATTGGAAAAAGTCTGTGTTCAATGGAAAACGTGGCTTTTCTGGCACCTTGGCTGTCTATGTGGTGACATTTGGGAGCACAGTGCTCCAGCAGTTTGCCCCAAAAAAAACCCCTCAGTTCCTTAGATTCTTGCTGTGAGTTTTCTCTTTATCCACCCAAATAGCTGGGATTCTTTTGGTGTTGGGTTTGCTTTAATTTTGGGGGGAAATGCTTGCTTGTGCATTGTCTTTCCATGCAGGGTGACAGACCCTTTCCTCTTCCACCACGTCCTGTGTCCTGCCAGGCTGACGGGGTGTGTGCTGTGTCCCCTCAGGTCCAAGGAGACCATGACCACTGATGAGGCCACCAAGAGTGAAGGGGAGGTGCAGGCAGCAGCTCTGGCTGAGCGTGGAGAGGACATCACACCATCCAAGGACCGAGGGGTTCTGAAGGTAAAGGGGTTCTGCTGAGAGTGTCCTGGCCTCCTGCATTTTGGGGTGCATGGTCACCTCACTGGGCTGCATCCCTAGGATTGACTTCTTCCACCTCAAAGGCAAAGGGGATGAGCATTGCTTGGAGTAAAGGAGGATGGAGTGGTGGTTGAGGCTGGTGGGCCCAGGCTGCTCCATGAATTTTGCTGCTATTGTGTTCCTAATCAGATTATTAGCTGTAAATCCGCAAAGCATTTCTCTGTGTGACTCACAAACATTAGAAAGAGCACATTACTGAGGTCATCCAGTCTGCTCCACAGCCCCTTTTTCATATTCAGGGCCGTTTCTGGATAGTTCTGCTCCTCGGCACTTACACTTCTCCACTTGAATAGGACCTTTCCTCCAAGAATAGCATCCTCCCCTGCTCCATCCTCAGCTCGAGAACTGCTTGTTCCCGGCTGCAGCGTTCAGAAAAAAGTGTTGACAAGGAGTGAGTAGTGAGCTGACACACCCCTGTGAGTAAAATGTGTACGGACAGAGAGCGAGTGGAGCTGCATTCACTGCAGGTTTGGAGCCATGGTGTTTATCCACCCAGTACAGACTGGTCTCTGCTCCCAGCCCTATCCAGATCCATTGCTGTGGCTCCAGTTTGACATTTGCTTTTAGGAGCTGATGAAGGGTAAATTTAGGGGCAAGCTGAATAGCTTCCCCCTGAACTTTCCTGTTATTTAGGGCAGCACTGGGGTGTATATACATGTGTATATTTATATAATTTTATGTGTGTGTGTGTATCGCTCTCCCCTTCCATACACATCCTTTGCTATCTCAGCCCCAGCTCATGGGTGGTTTCTCTCTCTCAGATCATTAAGCGACCTGGGAGTGAGGATGAGTCTCCCATGATTGGAGACAAGGTTTATGTGCACTACAAAGGGAAACTGGCCAACGGGAAAAAATTTGACTCCAGCCGCGATCGGAACGAACCCTTCATCTTCAGCCTGGGCAAGGGTGAGCTGGGCCAGGGCTGTCCATCCCTGGGGTGGTGGAGGGTGGGATCACCCTGGGGCAGGGGGATCAACTGACCCTGTTGCAGGACAGCTGGACAGAGCCAGCCCTGCCTTAAGTGACCTGTGAATGCGGAGGTTTTTTGGGGTGCCATCCCTGCCACACTCAGGATGGGTTTTCTCCTGGGCTGCTGGTTGCTCCCTCCTGCCTGACATCTGCCTTTCTCCTAGGCCAGGTAATCAAGGCATGGGACATCGGGGTGGCCACTATGAAGAAGGGAGAGATCTGCTACTTGCTCTGCAAACCCGAGTACGCATATGGCTCTGCTGGCAGTGCCCCCAAAATCCCCTCCAATGCCACCCTCTTTTTCGAGGCAAGTAATGCTGGTGAGCTGGTGTGGGGATGAGCAAGCTCACTCCCTTTCTGCCTTGCCAGCCAGCTCAGAAATAAAAATGTAAAAATGATTATTATTATTATTATTATTATTATTATTATTATTATTATTTAAGCCCAAACAACAAAAAACACCAACAAAAACCAGCCCCCAAAAAAACCCAGCCCAGCCTGGATTCCTGAAACGTGTCCCTCTGCTCCAGGAACTGCTGCCAGGGCTTTCTCAGAAATGTGTGTCTGAGCTGGAAGGCTGGGACTGAAACTCGGGCTTAGGAGAGTCCTGGTGCTGGGGCGGGGAGTGGGCACATTCCTGGTTTCAACATGCACACATGGGAAGGAGAAAGCAGCTGGGAAATGCCTCCAGGTGCTAAAAAACCATTAGTGCTGAGGGGTGGTAGGAAAATGAAGCTTTTGGCACAGAGAGCTCCCTGGGCAGGGCTCACTGGGATAGGCAGGAGGAGGGAGTCTGTCCTGATTTAAGGCTCAGGTCTTCCAAATCGAGTGTGGACTAAGCTGAGGGTCAGAGCTGGTCCCATCAGAGGATGGAAGGGAAGCTCCTGCCCACGCCAGGGGACTTTGACAGCATCTTCCAGCAGCAGCTGTGCTGTACCCTTACAGGTTCAATAAGTTATTTTTGCTGTTACTTTGTGTTATGCTTCAGGTACTGGATGTGTCCCAGTTTCTAATAAATCCTGTGTATTGTGCTGTGGTTTGGATCTGGGTTTTATGGGCAACTTCTGCTCGTCAGCTGAACGGAGAATTAGCTTAGTTCTCCAGCCAGGGGATGAACTGCTGCTTTGTGGCTCTCCTGTTGTTTTTCTCTTCTCCTTTCTCCCTCTCTACGCTCTGCCCACTTTTTCTTTATTATTTTTTAGGTCGAGCTGCTTGACTTCAAAGGCGAGGACTTGTTTGAGGATGGAGGAATAATCCGGAGGATCAAGAGGAAGGGAGAAGGTTACTCCAACCCTAATGAAGGTGCTACCGTGGAGAGTGAGTGCTGGTGGGACAACTGGAGGGATCAGCCTGTCCTGAGCAGATTCCTGGCAAGGAGCTGCTGGCAGTGCACAGGCTGAAGGTGGCCGTGCATCCTGTGGGATGCAGTTACATCCATCCAGAGGCCAGATGGGATGCAGAGGGCCTGGAGATGCTGCTCTGAGCCCTCCTTGGGTGGCCCCTGTGGTGGCTCTGCCAGAGCTGCTGCTCTGCAGGGCTGGGTGGAAAACCCTCAGCCCAAGAAAACCCTGGAGCTGCTCAGGCAGCAGCTGAGAGGAGGATGGAAGAAGCAAATCCCTGTGGGGTTTCAGGGCTCAGTCAACTCCCCCAACCCTTCTGCATCCCAGTGCAGTGTCCAGGGTGCTCCAGGATGTGCCATCTGCCAAAACCCCTGGCTCTGCCTTGCCTCCAAAGCATCAGTTGCCAGCCTTTCCTCCCTCGACACTTGCTAAGTGTTTTGGATGCTCAGCAGTTTCTTTGGTCTCCTCATTCCAATGCTGATGGTATTTTTGGGGGGGTCTCATCACATCTCTTACAGAAAGGGCTTTTTCCTTCCCTTCTGGCCACAGGCCTGCTGATGGTGGGGGAAGGAAATTATTACAAGGGGTTTGCTGAGGCTGGGGTGGTCTCAGCTGACAGGAGGATGAGGAGCTCACATCTCGTTGGGGTCTTCCTCTTCTGGTCCCATTTCTGGAGCAGACGTTTCATGGGGCAGGAGAGGGGAAGGCAGACTGAGGTTTGGGGTTTGGGGTTTTTTCCTTCCCGAGAGCTGCTCAGACACACACACAGAGCTCACTCCACATAGGAGGCATTTACTTTCTTTCCTTAATTCCAGAGCTCCTGTACACAAAGATCCTAAAGTCCCTTTAGCGACTGAGAAATTGAATCTGAGCTGTGAGAGCTTATAAAGGTCGTGGCTTTCAGCGGCTGGTTTTCTATCGAGGCTCTCTTTGAGGGAAAAAATGAGATTTTGACTCAGATTTTACTGTCTGAGTGGTCACTGTGCTGGGGGTGGCACAGCAGCCGTGGGGACACAGCAGTCCACCCTGGGGCAGGGCTGGGTTACCTCAGCTGTGTATTTTGGGAGGTGCTGGAATTAGGCTGGAAGAAACCGCGCTTCCAGGAGCAACTACCTCCGGGGTTTTATAGGCTTTAAGTTTTACAGACCCTAAATCCCACTTCTGGTCCCTAAAACCTGTGCTGCAGTTGAAATCTGGCATTCCAGCTTTTGTTACATCCTTTCCCCCCCCCCACCCCTCCTCCTTCTCCGTTTTTAATCTGAGTACAAATTGCTGTCAGCACATCAAGTTCGTGTGCCAGCCGCACTCAGTACACTCTGTTCTCAGCTCTTCAAAAACAAAATCGCTGCAGGCACTGAGAGAACAATAAGTCAGAGCTGCAACCGGAGTGATGTTCCTTCAGTGACTTTTTTTTCTCTGTAATCCAAGAGTGGCTGAACCAGCTGACCCACTCCTGGAAACCCAAGCGGAGCTTCCCCCCCCCCCGTGCTCGGTGTATTTTCTGTGCAATTAAAACAGAGCAGAACTATCCTTGGAAGGAAGAATCACAACATCCCCCCTGTGCATCCTGTTTTAAAGTGGATCTTCCCATCACTGCTGCATCCCGCAGGGGATGTGGGACCTGGGGGAGTTGTAGTGCTGCTTTGGGGGTCAGGGATTATGGATCTGTGTTTGCTGGGAACACGCGGCAAGATGCACGGTGCTGTGGGGTGGCTGGGTTACCTGTGTTTGTGGCAGAATTTTCCACATTTTCTGTGCCTAAAAAAACCACCCAGCTTGGTTTTGGGTAGTCCAAAAGCAGAGGTTGTCCCCAGAGAAGCTGGATTTGGCTTTTGTCCTCATCCCAAGCTGGGTGAGCTCACAGCAGTCTGACCACCCAGGTGACTGTGCACCAGGGATGGAGGCAGGATGTCTCCCAGGGATCTGGCAAGCACCTGAGCATCCTCTGCTGGAGTCCCAGCATGGCTTTGGTGGCAAGGGTGGGGTGACAAGGCAGAGCCTGCTGTCCTGCCCCTGCAGTCAGGAACCATCCTTGGGTTCTCTTATGGCAGCTGGACCTGCCCTTGGAATGGGGGCTGCCAGGTCTGGCTTGGTCTAAGCCTTTTATCCTAAGGACATCTGCAGCTCCCAGGGCATGGGATGGACACAGATTTCCTGCAGCTCTCCCGTGCAGAACCCAGACCCTCACAGCAGTTTCTGGTGCCCAGCTTGTCCTGCCCCTCACCTGCCACCACAGCAGGATGCTCAGTGCCCTGCAGCACCTCAGGTTGCATTCTGTTCCCCTCAAGCAAAGGTAAAGCTCATGTCTTTGTAGGTTGCAAAAACCTTTAGGCACAGTTGTGATTTTTTTTCCTCTTACAAAGCTTTTTTTTTTCTTGTTGTTTGTTTTGGCTTTTTTTTTTTTTTTCCTTAACAGTATATAGGAGTTCCTTGTGAAATTGCTTTTACTTGCTGCCTGCCTGCATGTGTGTACGCCTTTTACCCTGCAAGCAGAATGCAGAGGCTGTAAAAGTGTCCCCAAAGCCTGGAACGTCTTCAGGTCTGAATAAATAAAGAATAATCTTGCTGTGGAAAGCCAGCCAGGAGTGCCAGGTGGTGAATGTGCCAGGTACCCAGTGTCCGCTCTGGCTGCGCTTCTGCCAGCGTCTGGGGCTGGAACAGCACGGCTCCTGGTTGAAGATTAAAAATAAAAAAGTTTATCTTGTACTTTGAGTTCTCAGAGTCAGGAGAACACGGCCTTGTTTTCGAGGCAGGAGTCAAGGCAGTATAGCACAGTATAGAAGATTTGTAATCACCGTGATAAACTCTGCGTGGCACCGTGCCAGGAGCAATATCCAGTTCCAGTAAGACTTGACTCGTGCACTTGAGTACGAGGGGAACATATTAGTCACGATGTTTATCTGTTGTTTAGTCCTTGGTTAGACGAGATATGCCTGCCTTGCTTTTCAGCAACGTTCCCAAAGCCTCCCCATCCCTCTTCTCCAGGCTGCCCCCAGCCCTGGGTCTTCCTTCTCCCAGGCTCTTCTGAATTTTGGGAGAAATGCTTTATAAAGACACTTTGGAGCTCACCTTTCTCCAAGGTTTGGGTGATTCTGGGTGCCATCCTGCTTCTCTTGTCCCTCTGCAGTTCACCTGGAGGGATTCTGTGGCGGCCACAGGTTCGACTGCAAGGATGTGAAATTCGTGGTGGGCGAAGGGGAGGACCACGACATCCCCATCGGCATTGACAAGGCCCTGGAGAAGATGCAGAGGGGAGAACACTGCATCCTCTACCTCAGCCCACGGTGAGGAGCATCTCCACAGGGATCCTGGGTGGGTCTCAGCCTCCAGCTCTTGTGGAAGATGGTGAATCCTGCAAATAGGACTCTCCAGGAGAGAACAGCAGCAGGAGTGACCAGTGACATGTAATATTGAGATGCTTTATGAAAACCAGGTGAAAGGGCTTTATCCGAGTGGAGTGTCTGAGATGAAAGTGTCTCCCTGGAAATGACCAGGGCTGTGTAAAAAAGTGGCCTTGATGCAGCCAGAAGGGATCATTCCCAATTTATGCATTGTACATCCACAGGGACCTTTGCTCATGGAGAATCACATCACACTGTCCCCAAAATGTTCGAAAGTTGTGGGTGGCAAGCTGGGTCTGCATTTGTGGGCAAGCTCTGCTGAAAATCAGGTTTTTCCCCCTTCTCTGAGTGCCTCCTCCTGCCCTGCAGGTACGGCTT